>NW_021604658.1:4344485-4346829 GCF_004785775.1 Grammomys surdaster | reverse complement strand
CCCCCCCCCCCCGGCTCCTCTCCCTTTCCTTTCTTCCCTTTCTCCTGGACCAGAGCAAAATAGTAGAAAAATCAGGCGTGACCGAGATGCCGAGGATATTGAGTACTGAGGAGTGCTTTGGACAGAGGCAAGGGTGAAGGTCCACTCAGGATCTGAGAGACTCTGGATTAGGTGTAGGTATAGGTAAGAGTCTCTGCAGCTGGGAGCCAGAGGACAGTAGGGTAGAGAAAGAAGATCCTTGACATGAAACAAAAATCTGTACTATGTGATATGGCAAACAGTTCCTAGGCAAGAGACCAAAAAAAAAAAAATTGACCACATACAAAACACTGGACAGAGAACAGAAAGGGCAGTGTACAAGCTGGGGAAAAATCACCTTGATCCCAGAACTGAATAGGGAACTTAAAAAAAAAAAAGCACAGCCTAGCATTGGTGATGCCTACCCACAATCCTAGTGTACTTTGGGTGCTGAAGCGGTATGAGTGCTGCAAGGTCATAGCCAGCCTGAGCTACACAGACGATATCATACCTGGAATATGCAGCAAGCCCCCCCCAACTCAAAAACCAAACATGCCTGATGTGGTGGTACATATCCATAATTTCAGCCCTTGGAAGGTGTAGGTAGGTGGATGCCAGGGTACAGGAAGACCTTGTCTCAAAAACAGAACAAAAGTAAATAAAATTAGGAAGAACTAAGATGCCTCTTTCTTGGGATGAATCCCAAGGAGCTTGGTTGGCATGTGTCTGGGAGAGTTAGAATGCTTTCAGAAGTACACACTGAGTACAAATCATGTCATCAAAAGAGATCATAAAAACCAGCTAGTCTATGACAGGAAAAACAGACCTGTCACCAACATTGGTGGGAGAGCTTTCTGAGTACATAGACAGCTGAAGAAAACTCAAACCAGAGAGAACCAAGCCTGCTAATTACAGCCCTCTATATGGACTCCAGAGGAAGCTTGATAACCTATTAAGGACCTGTTGGTCTCTGAATACATTTGAAAGGGGAGTAAATGACAACCACTGCATGGAGGGCAGATCTCTAAGGTCACTATGGGAGGCATTAGTTGGCACCCACTCCAAAACTTCTTGCCTCAGCTCTCTTACAAGCTAAGGAGAAATTATATGATTTTCAAAAAATTTCCATACATTGACCTATGTCAAAACATAATCTATTAGCATAGAAGAAACTCTGGGGGCTGAGGGTGCAGCTCGACAATAGAGCGCATGCTCACCATAGATCAGGCCCTGGGTTCCAGAGAGAGAAAGAGGTGAAATACAACTCCAACTCTTTTATCTAAACATGAATACAACCATCACGATCACATTGTGTCTACTTGAACATCCTTTCTAGTGTCAATGGGATAGGACTTTGTTATCTTTGTACTAACTTGTTGGAGAGGCTGGTGGCCTATCCTGTGCATCAGGAGACAGGCCCTCCTGCTTCAACCACTCCTCACTTTATCTTCCTGGCAGAGAGATGGATTTGGACTATTTGTTTTTTCATACGGGGGTTTCACAAAGACCAGGTTGTCTTCGAACTCCTTATGCAGTTGAGGATGACCTTGATTTCCTGAGTCCCCTATCTCCACCTCACCAGTGCTGAGATTTCAGGCCAAGAGCTCCATGCCCTGGCTGCCATGACTGTTGTCATTAATGGATTGGATTTTTGAGCTTTACCACCACGATGCAAGCACTCTGAACCACACTATGTGCATGTACACTCACTCTTTTGTTTTGCTTCTTTTTTTTTCTTGGTGTTGAGAAATGAACCCAGGGCTTTGTGCATGCTAAGCACACACTCTATCACTTACCCACTCCAGTCCTCAAACATGTATTTACTTGGACCACAACCTGTGAACAATGCTCTGAATGGAAACAATTAGGTATTGTTGGGGGACTTCAGGGAGACATCCCCAACATTCTCTGGACACCTATCTTCTGGAGTACTCTTCTTTCTTGGGCTAAGGTCAGTCTGACTTTCAGAATACAAGGATAAGTCTTGGTTGCACTGAACTTGTGAAAATAATTTGAGTTGACGGTAAGCTTGAAAGGTTAAAACAAAAACTCACCTGTAAGGAGATGGTGAGTTTTCTTTCGAAGAAACCCAGAAAATACCTTAGAATCTGTCCCTGGATCATTCTTGAAAATAGCCTCAAAGAAGGATGAGGGCACACCTCAAGTCTAAGACAATGTCAGAAGGAGTGATAAAAGGTTGTGTGTTGAATTTTGTACAAATGGTGAGACATCACTTACAAAGTTCTTTGAGAAATAGAAGTCAAGTGAGACAGAATGCACTAGCATCATAATTGTGAAGGATGCAGAAACAAGGTCTTCAATAAGC
>NW_021604658.1:4338045-4344475 GCF_004785775.1 Grammomys surdaster | reverse complement strand
CTAGCATCATAATTGTGAAGGATGCAGAAACAAGGTCTTCAATAAGCTTCCTCACGAGGTGTGGTGTGCACTTACTGCTCACTGCCTAGGGACCCTACTAGTAAGACAGTACTACAGAGGAATTCAAAGAGGCCTAGCAAAAAGGCAGGACTTGGGCCAGTGATCTACCAGGGACCGGCAAGGGACAGCTGAGACTAACAACGGAAAGGGCACAGGTGACAGCTACTTCTCCACTAACTAGGCTGCTCCAGATGTGCTGGCACCACTAAGACACCAGCTGTGTCTTTGAACTTCAGGACTATTAGAGAAAAATAGGCCCTTTCATCCTCCCATCCTGTCTCTCCTCTAGAGCTGGGGAAATCAATGGAGGCATAGTGGTTCCCCTATTTTACAGACATTCCAGACACTGTACCCTGTCCCAGATTCTCCAAAGTAGGTGGTGCTGCACAGGCAAGTGTATCAGGAGAAACACAGAGCTCCTTATCAGTTTTCCATATAATGGGTTTGCTTGGACAGGTTGACTACATATACAAATACATAAACCGCACTAATTCCCTCCTTCACAAGCTTGCCACCACAACCTCGTTCTGTCATCAGTAACTAGCAATCCCAGGAAATATTAAACAGGATCTTTAGTTACTTTGGGGAAACAGTATAAGGTAAGGGCTTAGCAGAAGCCAGAACATCTGTGAGAGCAGTCCCTGTCTATCCAAAAACTAAAGAAAGAACATGGTCAATGAGGCAGTCTGAGGTAATGGTAAGTTTTCTACCTTTAAACACACACAAATCTCAGTGCTGTGCCAGATGACAGATATAGCTCCCCACTGAGATGCATTTAAGCCTACTGTATCGCAACAGCTCTCAAGCTACCTCTTTTTTTTCTTTTTGTTTTTGTGAAGGGTAGTTTATCATTGCATACACTTGAGCTTCTATAGATAGGTAGAATTCCATGCCAAGTAAATCTATTATGGCAATAAAATCAGAAATCTATAAAACATGAGAGTTTGAAAGATGTTCTTTTGAAATATGTAACACCTCTCACTTTAAAGATCTAGTGTTAAACTCAAAAGAAAGAGAGAGGGAGGGAGGAAGGGAGGGAGGGAGGGAGGGAGGGAGGGAGGGAGGGGGAGAGAGAGGGAGAGCGAGAGAGAGCGAGAGCGAGAGCGAGAGCGAGAGCGAGAGCGAGAGAGAGAGAGAGCGAGAGAGAGAGCGAGAGAGAGAGAAAGAGAGAGAAGAAAGAGGTGCTGGATCTATCCCTGAAAAGGGAAAGGTTCATCTAACTAACCCTTTTCTAGATGATTGCAGGACTGCTGCTTACAAACAGCTACTGAGAAAACTACACCGGGATGACGTCATACTTCAGCAGTTCACTGTGAAGTCCCCCAGAAAGAGGCCTTCCAAAACAACAGAGACTGCCATTTCTGTTCTTCTCTGTCCTGGGCTGTCTTGTCTAACTTCCTCTGAAATGTAAACCTTCATCTGATGGAGAGAGGGAAGACACAGGTCAGCAGGCAGCCCAGCATGCAGTGCAGTTGCATAGTACTGTAGCCTACGGAGAAACATCCATGTGAGCGATAGCAGCATCGCACTGACTCGCTCAACATTTAAAAGCATTTACTGAAACTTGAGACAAGGGGCCTGGTGCCGTGTGTGGCACAGAAGGGGACAGGAGGCCTGGACATCAAAATCCCAACCTAAAGAAGATGAACAGAATAGGGAACATACAAAAGTGATGTGTGTGTGTATGAGAGAGAGAGAGAGAGAGAGAGAGAGAGAGAGAGAGAGAGAGAGAGAGAGAGAATGATTGATTTAGTAGTAAGTACAGATTTTTCATAAAAAATTGTGCAAGAAGAGGGATCATGGTGCAGGTTAAAATTCAACACAACTGAGGAGAGATGAACAAGCAAAGCCTAGGGAGAGATATTTGCAAAGAGACTAGACTTCACTTTGTGAAGTTAGCTAAAATTATGAGTAGGAGAAGGGATTTGAGGAAAGGAACCAGAGTGGGTTAAAGGGTCATCTATTTTGCATGTGATCCATCTCTGTCTTGGCAGGCAAACTTTCCAAGGACAGATAACTAATTCTACAGCAGTAGCATCTCTGTGTGCAGCTGTTTTGAGACCAGTCTAGACAGAATTTAAGGGAAGCAGTTTCCCCTAAAAGGGTTGAAAATTGGCTCAGTGGTTAAGAGCATTGACTGCTCTTCCAGAGGTTCTGAGTTCAATTCCCAGCAACCACATGGTGGCTCACAACCATCTGTAATGGGACCTGATGCCCTCTTCTGGTGTGTCTGAAGACAGCTACAGTGTACTTGTATACATAAAATAAATAAATCATTCCTTCTTTAAAAAAAAGTTTAAAAAAAAAGGGTTGAAAATTAAGCTTTTAGAATTTATATTCTGGCTGGAGTGCGGCTCAGTTGGTAGAGTGCTTGTCCAGCATGCATGAAGTCCTGAGTTTGATTTCCCCAGTGCAGCATAAAACCAGATGTGGTGATGCAAGCCTTTAATCTTGACCCTTGGGAGGAGCAGGCAAGAGGATCACAAGTTCAAGGTCATCCTAGCAAATTCGAGGCCAGTCTGGGTACACAAACCACTATCTCACACAAAACTCTAGGTATCTATGCACCTGCCTATACATACATATATAAAAATATTCTCTAAACTGGGCATGGTAATCTCAGCATAATCCCAGCACTTGGGAAGCTGAGGAAGGAGGATCTCAAAAAGTTGGAGGTCAGCCTGGGCTACATCAATTCTAGGCCGGCCTGGGCTAAGAGTGAAACCCTGTCTCAAAACACCAAAGTGGGGGGTTATTTTTTCTCTCTACAAATACATGGAAATATGTGTGTGTTTATATGTTTATGTTCAAGATATTCTATTTTATTGTTTTCAAATATGTATTCCTATGGTAGAGTCAGAGTTGCTTTGGTGTAAAGTTGACAATGATGACAATTTCAAACCATTTCCCGTCAGTCAGGGCCAAAATACATCCACCCTTAGCTTCAGGGTCTTGTAGAACGTGAGTTCTTTTGGTTCCGATGGAAAGGTCCAGTATGATCACTTATTTGCTGGAAGCTTGAGGGGAAGTGAGTTCATCCGACCCATACCTGTGTTGCTAGAGACCCTAGCATGCAGGGGGCAGGTACAGGAGAAACAGGAGTTCAAGATCAGTTGCCTAATAAATGTCAGGGTAGCCTGGAATACACAAGACTCTGCCTCAAAAAATGAAATCAGGCCAGGCCTAGTAGCAAAAACCTTTAATCCCAGCAGTAGGTAGGCAGAGGCAGGAGGATTTCTAAGAGTTTGAGGTGGTTTTAGCCCTACATAGTGAGTTCAAGGTCAGTCAAGGCCACAGAATGAGACCTGGTCTCAAAACAACACAACAACCCCCGCCTCACCCCCCCAAAAAAAACCAAACGAACTCAACTGAAAAATGTATGTGTGCAGATAAACAAATGTTACTGTAGGATAATCACTTAAAATGTTAAAACAATCGATTAGGACTATTAAGGACACGCCCCCTTTGTGTAAAACACAGCAACACCACAAGCCTAAAAGCAATGAACAACATTTTTAAAATGAGGAAGAAAGAGGAAAAGGATGAGGTGCATAACTCAAATATAACTGAGCAGGAACACGCTGGTCCTGATGCCGTCCTCGGCAGGAGAGAGACGGACATTCACAGAGAGACACACGCAAAAAAGATGATTCTGATTCTCAAGTACACTTGCTAGTTAGGGAGTAGGATATTCTAATTAACACCAGTCCCTGACTAATGATAATATTTTGATTTATTTCCCTGTTTAAAAACCAGGAAGCAGTTTTAAATTCAATTTGTAGTTTTGAACCCCTTTCTAAAATATATGGGTGTATTTTTCCTACCTAAGTAAGTTATATTATACATAACTTACTTTGTATGTTTTTTGACACTACAAGGGTTATATCATGGGCATTCTTAACATGAAACAATGGGCTAGACTTAGCGGCTGCCCAGGAGATTCTGATGTTATGTCCTGCTTCTTCCTTTTAATTTATCCGTAGGGCATAAGCACAATATACAGACATTCTAGTTAACATAGTATCTGCTTTACTTTTGTATGCATATTTATTTTATTTAATGAAAAATTTCCTATGAAACCTCAGTTCACAGATATTAACAACGGGACACAAAGCCTCCAATGAACAGATTAAATTAACCTTGCCACTAGGATTATCAAACTGGAACGACAAGGTATCTAAAGACAGAAAAAAAAAAATGTTTTAAAAAATTCCACGCATAGACCTGGAGGCTAGCCAGGCCTGGTGGCACCTACTGTAATCCCAGCACTCAGGAGGTAAAGCATGAGGTTTTGGCTTTCAGGTTGGATGGGCTGAGTAGCAAAACCCTGCCCCCACCCCAAATAAAAGCAAACAAAAATAATAAGAAGCAGAGGCTAGCAGCCATCCATTCTTACGTTCTTAACACCCTATGGTTTAGGATCTCAAGACTTTGTCCAACAGCCTCAATAAATGTATAACGATATCAAGAGGTAAAGGTCAGAAAGGGACATCAAACAAGGCCGCTGGACCGGACCCAAAGTATGGCCTGCTAGGCTTTCCTTTTCCATGATAAAGCGATGCTGAGTGTTTATCCCAGCCTTGATTTCAAAGAGCCTCAAATGCTTTGCAAACCTCACTAATCTTTATTAGACCTTGGGAAGAAAACAGTTTTCTCTCATAAGTGTCTTCAGAGAGGAAGGATGTTACTTAAAACTAGTAATAAGGAAAACATTTGTCCCCTCTACCCTTCCCCACCCACCTCGTCTCCTAACTCCCGCTGTTTTGTCTTGGTGATTGAAGTGTGTAATGATGCCAGGCTAGTGCTGAAAGGTTAATAAAGGTAATTGAGTTATAGGCTGTGTATGTTTAATCATGACAGAGAACAAGTAAGTAGAAAAGTCCAGGAAACCTGTCATTACCTCTATCCCATTATCTACCTATTTGGGGAACAGGTTTCACGTTGGTAAAACTACAAAAGATTGACTTTTCGCCCCACAGAAGACTGGTCTCAGGGATGGCTAGAGGAATGTTCTTCGCCTAAAAAACAGTCTCGGTGCTTCAGACATTTGATGGTTCTGTAACTAGGACTCTGCTTCTCTCCCCATTTTGATCTGACTCTTCTCAGATAAGGCTCGAGGGCTGTAGAGGTATTTTCTGAGCAGGAGATAGAATTTTATCTGCTGAGCCTCAGAAGACATGTCGGGACCAGTACGGCATAATGAACTGGAAAAGTTAGTCCCCATCACAATTCCAAATGCCTTACAGCCAAGCTGCACAGGATTCTAAGCAGTTGGTTCAAAGCAATGAGACACATCGCTCTAAAAGGCCAGAGTGGGAAGGAGGAAGTGTTATGTGAGTGCAGTGCCAGGACCCTTCTGATTACCAAGTGGAGAGGCTGAGCGCTTCTGCTTGGTGTTCATGGTCAGCTTACTGACCATGGACAGGTGCTCATGGCTCACCAATGTAGCATGGTCCCATGTACAAAGGTCCAGGGCAGAGAAGTGATTCACTACAGCACAACCAAGACAGATGCAGGACTTAAGTCCCCACCCTAGAACTCACAGTTAGTCATTCTCCAAGCCACTGCCTCTTGGACTACTGGAACTACTGGAACATTAATCAATCCCTTGATCCACAAAAGTTTAAAGCTAAAGTTTTATCTTTGCAGCCACATCAGAACACCAATAGTCTAGATAGCTATTTAGGGGTAATACCAAGTAAGTTAGCTGTCTCTAAATAAGTAACCCCCATACTTCTTAATTCTTCTGACAGCTATCGAATGTTGAGAAGTAGCCCAAGTCTAACTGCTATTAGTAATACTGCTTTGCACGTGCAATCTTCAAAGATAGATCTCTCATATTATTTCTTTCTAAGTGGGCAGGCCATTTATTATCACCATCCCTACTTCACTCAAGAGGACATAGCTCACAGAGGTTAAGCAATTTTCCTTGAGGTCATGAAGCTACACAGGATCAGAGATGAGCTTGAAGCACAGGGGCACTGAGAGCTCTGTTCAGTGCAGGATGTCCTCCTTTACTGCAGAGCACCCTTTGTGCCTCATTATCATACTGTATCATTAGATGGGGGTACGATGCAAGGAGCGCCATTTAGGGGGCATATTATCTTCAATTATTTGATTGGTGATAGAAATTGTGTTCTTAGGCTAGCATGTTTCCAGTTATATATATAAAAAAAGAAAAGAAAAGGAGGTAATTTTGCCCTGAAGGAACCCAAGAAACACTCTGATAATTTAGAAGAAAAAAAAAATATTCATGAGATTGCTTTGTTACCTCCTAAACAACTGGCTAATTGAAGAGCTTTTATCTAGTGGTCAAGTAGAGAAAGTGCACTGCTGGGAAACCAGCAAGAACATCCCGCAGCTACACACA
>NW_021604658.1:4302141-4335045 GCF_004785775.1 Grammomys surdaster | reverse complement strand
ACACACACACACACACACCAGTGCACCATATGGTGGCCTCACGCTGGAATGTGTCTCCTCTATCACTATTTTGGATAGATTGTTCTCCCTCAATCTCTTTAGGTACAGAATTAGGGGATAAGTTTCAAATATCAAGTTATCACTTGATTTGAAACCATTGGTAGGGCCTTACAGAAGTCTTGAAAACCAGGTGGACATCAGAAAACCATAAAAGGTGCACCTCCTTCACTTGATAAACAATGTAATGATCACCAAATGCCTCGCCAAAACCTACACAAGTCGTCAGTGGGAGAACTGGCTTTTTCCTGGTCCTCTGGAAATGAGGACATGTCATGCACCCACTGTTTGGGTGTCGGGAACTATTACAGTTTCAGGGTGGTTTAGCTACAGGAGAAAAATCAGATCTCCTGGCAGCATTCAGGAGGCAGGTGCAGTCATAAAGACGGTGACTTTTGATGCCATTGTCTCTGCCAGGGCAGGTGGTACGGCGGAAGTGTGGAAACCTGCCAGACAGCCTCCACCTCAAATTTCCTTTTAGAAAACAACAAAAATGAAAACAAATGTGATATCTTGTCCCACACCTTGAGGAATGATAGATAGTACTTGGAAAATATAAGCATTTTTATATAACAACATTCATTTAACTCACGCGTACAACTCAGGAGAAAGGTGAGCGTGAAGTCGGCTGCAGATTAGTTACTCTCCTTGTAGTTTAATTTTCTAGGTCTTTATTTAGACTAGAAGGATTCTTATTGTCAGTAAATTTTACTAATACAATCCTCATATAGATTTTTAAAACTCTATATAAGCTAATAATACATGCATAGTCAAGGTTGTTTGTTTGGGTTTGGGATTTTGTTGTTATTGTTTTTGTTTTGAGACAAGGTCTCTCTAAATAGCCCTGGCTGGCCTGAAACTCGCTTTGTAGACCAGGCTGGCCTCAAACTCACTGAGATCCACCTGTCTCCTGAGAGCTGGGAGTAAAGGTGTGCACCGTTACACCCTCGGAATGTTAATGCAAATGTTCTCAGTAGGAGGTCTTCCTGTCTCCTGCAATTTCATGCCTCAGCATAACATGTCTTTTTCTTTCTTTCCTTCCTTCTTCTCTTCCTCCCTCCCTTCTTTCCTCTACCCTTCCCTTTGTTCTTTTTTTCTAACACTGATTTGTTTCTCCTGTCCACATAATAACGTGACCCACCCTGCCACACTTCCTCCACCACTGTCAGCTGTGCCTATCAGACTATAGACTCATCTTGAATAGGTAAGTTTTCACTGCTAACTAGAATAAACTAGTAAATTCCATTTATTTCAGAGTCTCCATTACTGTCCTAGAGCAAACTAGTGCATTTAAATCCTTTGAGAAGGCTGGTGAGATAGTTCAATGGTTAAGACCAGCTACTCTTCCAGAGGACCCAAGTTCTGTTGCCAGCACCCACATTAGCGGCTCACAACTGCCTGTAACTACAGTCCCAGGGTATAGTCTCTCTTTTGTATCTTCCACAGGACTCCCACACCTGTAGCATATAATGCATGTGTGACACACATACTCAAATAAAATAAAAATTAAAAAAAACTTTTGAGAATAGTCTGTTAATGAGTCTGTGAAAAAGACTTTCAAAAATAAAAAAACCCACAAAATTATATAGCATGTCAGTTCAGAAAAGAATAAAACCATAAAAGATTATTTTTAGTGGCAAAGATAGACAAGTGATGTTTCTCTGAGGTTTGTCTCCAGGGGAGACCTTTCTAACTGATGATGCCTTTTTAAACCACAAGGCCACCACAAGAAAGCTCTCAGAGCGCTCATAGAATCCCTGTGGGGGCACTGGTAACTCCATTATTGGAAACTGAGCATTTTGGGGGGCTCCTGGAATTCAATTTCTAACCACCACTCTGCCTTGGAGGGCAAACACTCTTCGGTTCCCAACCACAGACCTAAGATTAAGGTAACACTGTACTTGGCTCTGGGCAGATTCACCAGATTCTTCATTTCAGTCCTCTGTTTTGATTGATGTTGTTAATCTGTTCTATGAAAGCGAACCGTATAATATAAATGGGTTTTCAGAAACTTAGAAAGTTCCTGGATTAAAAGAAGGGCAGTCAAGAGGGAGCAGAAAGCCCAGAAAATAATGCCCTATAGATGTCAAAACCATAAAAATTGTAATATTAAGTGAATCTTTGTTCTCACCCAGAACAAAACAGTTCTGTAGCCTATAGTCTCAGTTCTCGACAGATGACAGATGAGATGTGGCAGCAATGATGGCGCTGACCACGGCCATGTCTCTCTGCACCTGACTCACTCACTTGAAATCTAAGAGCAAGTTCCTCCTTCATTTACCTGCCAAGACCTGAGTTCAGGCCCTCAGAGGTCTTCCTCCGTGGAAGAGAGTGACATCACGACTGCTCAGAGATAATAGGGAAACGCAGAGAATGTGACTCCCCAAACCTGGTGATATCATCGACTGCCCAGAAATACCAAGTTCCCAAGAGTTGAAGCAATAAAGGTTCAAATGGATGATTTTGTTGTTGAAGTTTCTCCACAGTACCCGATATTTCCAAACACAAGATTATAAAATAGCAGAGACATAGGGTGGGTGGCCTTTTCCAGTAAGTCAGCAGCTCAAAACCCCAACATTCCTGGGATAAGTCCAAGCTCACAGACAGAGGACCTCAACCCATTTGTACCTTCCCCAGCTTAGCAAGGATGGTTAAAGATACAGTTCTAAGGGCTCTCCTCCAGTTCTGAGTATGTGCTTTGGGGCACTAGCTAATGTTGCAAGTTTGCATTCAAAATAAATTCTGGGCGCTCAAATAATCTCCCAGTCTTCTCCAAACTTCTTTGATGTCCAACAACTAAGGACAAGGATCTTTGATTATAAAACATTTTTTTTGTCTTTTGGTTAGAAGAAAATTCTTTGCAGGGCGTGACCAGCAGGAGAAAGAAAAGATTTTTCTGAAGTGCAAACTAGTTGGAAACCCCCTGGGGAAAGACTCTGACTCCCAGTCTTTGAGAGGCACAGGCCTGCCTGTACAAGCTGCCTCCCTCCGCTGACTGGGCTCTGAGAAGGTGCTTTTGTGTCTACTCTGGGACTTCAGAAAATTCATAGCAACTCTTTTTTTTTTCAGGTGGAAGTTTTCTAGGGACACACATTGGAAAGATAGTCACAGTTTAGGAACAAGGCACAGTAACTAACTGGATTCCCATCCTCCTAGAAAGCTTACAAACCAGAGCATAAAACATGTACCGTACCGACTGTCTGAAACCTTGCACACTTATTCAGTTTGTCAATACTAATTCAAGCTCTTACGGTTTTTAGAGCCCAGATTCATACTTCTTCTGACAATCTGGTTCTAGGTTATCTCTGGGCCTTCCGGATCTTTCTCAAGATTTAATTAGAGTCCCCCAGGCATTGCTTAGTGATCTGAGTTCAACATAGTTCCATCACAGCGGCTGGGAACAGCTTTGATGATTTTTAGCATAAAAGTCCTCAGTTCAATGAAAGGACCTGTAAAATCTAAAACACAGAGACAGTCTCACTTCTCACTTCTCTCTGTGCTAACAGATGTAAGCACAGAACAGGACCAGAAGACAGGGGCCATCACTCTGACACTCTGCTACAAAGTTGTTGTGTGACTTTAATTTAATCCGATTTGGGGTGGTTTTGGTTTTCTGTTTTCTGTTTTGCATCATCTACCACATATTTTACCTCAGATAAAAGAATTAAATACTCCTGGCATGGTGAAACCACCTATAATTCCAATACTTGGGAGGTGGGAGCAGCAGGAAGATTGTTGCAAGTTCAAGGCTAGCCTGGACTACAGAGTGAGACCTTGTCTCAAAGCAAAAATGATGGATGGGATGGATGGATGGATGGATGGACAGATGGATGGATGGACAGGTGGATGGACAAACAGATAGATACATGAGACATGTCCCTTTAAGTGGCTGGAAAGATGGCTCAGTGATTAAGAGACAGGTTCAGTTCCCAGCACTCACATGGCATCTCAGTACTGTTTAAAACTCTAGCTCCAGGGAACCAGTGCCCTCTGTGGCACCAGGCATGCACGTGGAACACAAACATATATGCAGGCAAGCACTCATACACCTATTGTGTTTAGTGTGTTAAATTTCCTTTTCCTTTTTTTTTTTTTTTTTTTTTTTTTGAGACAGGCTGCTCAAGACTGGCCTTGAACTCCTAATCCTCCTCCCGCCTCTGGTTCCCAAGCACTGGGATTTATAGGCATAAATCTCAAAATCTAGCATATATTATGCATATTTCTATGGTGATGATGATGATGACAATGATGACGATGAATTTAAAGGCTCCTGCATTGTTGTTTTAGGCATCTTGTTTGTTTGAGACAGAACCTCACTATATTACACAGCTTGGCCTGAAACTCAGTGAAGAAACTCTTTGCCTCTACTTCCCAAGTGCTAAGACTACAGCTTACTACATCCAACCTACTTTTGCTTTTAAAATAGTCATACGGCATGTATGTACACACACACACACACACACACTCGCGCGCTTTGTATGTACCCACAGGAAGCACCTAAGTGGTCCCAAATAATCTAATGAGAAAAATCTAACAATGATCTAAATGTGTGCATACCGTTATAGTTTATTAATGTTATAGCAGGTTATTACGTTGATAGACTTCTCATATTATACTAAAATCAACATATTTTAGAGAATGGGACTAATATACAACTATAGCTAAAATCAACTATTTTTTAAAAAAGCCAACCTTGTGTCAGGTACACCCTTCAGTTGGTGGAATGTTTGCCCAGCATGTACTAGGTCCTGGGTCCCATCCCCAGCACCTCATAAAGACAGGTATAATACTGTATATCTCAAAACCCCACGCTTGGGAGATGGAGACAGAAGACTCAACACCAAGATCATTTTTGGCTGCATGAGGAATTCAAGGGCTGTCTGGGGTACATAAGACTGCCTCTCAAACAGACTACTGCTAATATTAAGAATCATTGTTGTTGTTATTATTATTATTAACATTAATGTTAAATGGAGGTGTATCTAAATATTTCACTTTCCATATAATAAATCTTTTTTTTTTTCCTCCATGGAATGTCCTTCAGGGATTAAAGACTCAAAACCAAAACATTCGAGATTATTCACTCAAAGTTCCTACTATATAGAATTCCATTTAAAGCTAAATGTTATCAACAGGCACTTCTTGTACATTTTAGAAACTTTGCAATCTGAATGAAAGCCAGCGTGTTTGGTTATTTGGACTTCTAAAGAGAACATTGCTGAAAAGCACAAACATGCAGGACTGTATGGGAAACACTGTAACTCATCGACGTGGGGACAGCTGTTCTCCTCTTTCAGCTTCTTAAAGTTGCTTGGGTTAAAACCTAATATTACTTTGTTTTGCTTCAATCACGTGGAACTCAAGGCTCAGCTGTCATAGTAATTTTCTTTCATTTTGCTTAATTCTGTTTTGCACTAGGTGGTCTGTAAGAGCAGCAGGTGAGTACACTTAACTGCTGAGCGTCTCCCCAGCCCTGGTTTTGGTTTTGTTGTATTGCTGCTGTTTTTGAGACAAGATTTCACTGTTTACCTGGCTAGCCTGACCCAGCCTCCTTTAGTGCTGGGATCACAGGTATGAGCCTCCATACCAGCTTATTTAAAAAAAAAAATTGAGGGGGGGAGTATTTTTTGACAGAAGGTCTTATTATGTGGCTCAGGTTTCCCTCAAACTTGTTATATAGCCTAGGCTAGCCCTGAACACTCAGCAGTTCTCCTATCTCAATTTTCTAAATTCTAGAATTACATGTCACCATGTCCAGCTAAATTGTCTTCTTAATAGACTGTTTTTTTTTTTTAATTTTCAGCAAAGACAACACATTGTTTAAAATGAATAAACTTGGCTAAAAATATCACAGGAAAATATACCAGTTCTATGTCTGACAAACACTAATTTTCTTGGATTCAATCCTTCATCTGTGAAATGAAAAGAATGGTATTCCACCTTGAACTTCGATGATTTTTCAGGTGGAATACCTGATACTTACCCCTCCCCCCAACTCCCACACCCAAACCATTTACTGTAGCAACTGAAAATGCTATTGTAGTAGACCTTGATTCCAACATAGGGCTATGAAGCTCTTTACGAGGGTAAAGAAGAAGTGGCCCTGAGAACGTGAGAGAAAGACCGTGGAACACATGGATAAGAGCACATAAACCTGGACCATCCAGAGTTTCCTTTACAGTGGTTGACCAGACTACAGAAAATGTTTTTCGAAAAACAACAACAAAGAATGAACATCTGCATGCACGTTTTAGGAAACAGCAAATATAGTAGACATAAAACACGAGGCCTCTTATTTCAGCCAAAGTACTCTACAGACAACAGTGACAACAGTATTTCTCAACTGTCATGTAGTTACAAGCATCAACAGCAGACTTCCCAGATATCTGCTTGCATAAAACTGATGGTTTGCCTAGTATGAACAAGGTCCTATTGAGTCCACAGTGGTATTAACAAGTATCTGATAAATCAACTTAAAATTGTTCCTGTGTTATGGTCATTTCTCTCACTACACAAGAAGTGTACACATAAAACTAAACAACTGAAGAACTACACTACATTGAAGTGTTCTAATTCAGGGATCAGAATGTTCACATTATCTAACTTGCTATCTTGAGAAATAATATTGCCTTTAGGCTTACAATTTTAAATCATTTTGGTATTCCTAAATTTGCAAATTCAGCACAAATTCTAAGATACTAAAAATCATGGGACAAATTTTCCCTTGAACTATAATGCTTAGATTAGTTACTTCATGTTCAGTAGCTTATCTGTTATTTAAAAACAAAAAAGTTAGTAAGTCTTATATTTAAAAATACTAAGTCTGCCGGGCAGTGGTGGCACACGCCTTTAATCCCAGCACTTGGGAGGCAGAGGCAGGCGGATTTCTGAGTTCGAGGCCAGCCTGGACTACAGAGTGAGTTCCAGGACAGCCAGGGCTACACAGAGAAACCCTGTCTTGAAAATAAAAAATACCAAGTCTGGAGGTGCATACAGAGCTCAGTTAGGAGAATACCTGCTTACCATGCACAAGGTCTTGCTTCAATCCCTAGCAACACACAGAAACAGACAGACAGACAAACACCCACAGAGGCAGGAAAAAACTCTGCTTTAGTTTTTTTCAAAAGTAATATTAGGAAACACAAGTTTAAGAACTAAGAAGGTGAGGTTTCCTAAGAAGCAACTGTTGAACTATCTACAAAATAAATGCTGAGTCAGAAGCTGGGTTTGGTAATACCAGCACTTGGGAAGTAGAGGTAGAATGATAACAACAAGTTCAAGGCCAACCTGCTAGATACAGGAAACTCCAGGCTCACCACAGCTATACAGTGAGACCATGTCTCAAAAATAAAACCACTCTCAACCAAATAAGCAAACAAACACACAGACGAGGCAGTGCTAAGTAGGGCCAGAAATGTAGATTAGTGAAAGAGTGCTTGCTTAGCATGGCTGGAATCCATCTCCTGAGTCAATCAATTAATTAAGAAACGAATACAGTAAAATGTTGCATAAAGGAACACATCAAATATATTCATGAGAGCTAGCTATGGTTGATTTTGAAAGAATCAAAGAAATAGTTGGCCATTAATAAGTCAAAACAATTAAAATACAATGAGATAAATAAACCCATTTTGTCCAAGAGTTATCTCTCAGCTTGGAGTTACTTATATTCACTAACAAACACGGATTGCCAAGGCTCTACTTAATATAATAAGGCACGGTTTCTAGAGATATGGCTTTCAACAAATATGGGGAAAAATCTGTTTTCATAGCATTCATAGTTTACTAAGAGGAGACAGGCAGCTAGAAAAATAAACTGTCATTAGAGACTGTGATTTGGAAAAGAAAAATAAATCATGACAGGAGATATGGGCCATGGAGAGAACAAGAAGGCTTACAAATGAGCAGCGGAGGACAGCCTCATCAAGGCTTGTTTGACACTCAGGGATGGCATTTGGGGACTAAGAGAAGAAAGTGTCTGGTGTAGAAGCGATTGTGCCTGAGGGCCTAACAAGAAGCCCCCCCACCCCCCTGGGTGGGAGCCAGGTCTAACTGAAGGGTTGGTGAGAAGAGGAAGGAAGGGGAGCAGGGTCAGCTCTCAGAGGTTCATACAGGTCACTGTCCAGACCTGGGCTTTTACTCCAACAGTTCTCACAAGAACAGTAAGGACAGGGCAGAAGATTAGCTCAAAGGCCTTTTTGAGATGAAACCAGGAAGTTGATTCATAAACAGGTTTTTTTTTTTTTTTTCAAATGTATCACACTGAGCAACATATATCCAAGTGGGAACAATCTAGGTCATTAACAATATTTTAGCTGTTCACATAATGGGACTGGCCCATCGAAGCTTGCATCCTCAGATATCTTAAAAAATAGTTCTCATACCTTTAATCACAACACCCAAGAGGCAGATCTCTGTGAGTTCATGGCCAGCCTGGTCTACACAGGGCTACCCTGTCTCAAACAATCAAACAATCAAATAAAAATAGACTCTTACTTTTATTGTCTTAAAGGTTTTTAAATGACCACTTCATGTGCATGTGTGTTTTCCCTGCATGTATGTCTGTGCATCACATGTCTGCTTGATGCCTGCGGGGGCCAGAAGATGTCAGATCTGGAATCGGGGTTGCAGACAGCTGTGAGCTGCCATATGGGTGCTAGGAACCGAGCCAGGGTCCTCAGCAAGTGCTCCGGACCTTTGAGCCTTCTCTCCAGCCTCGAGGTTTCTCTTCCACGGCCAGTAAAGCCCAGCGGTTCTGCCTCCATGCAGATCTGCCCGTGGCTCCTCGCCCTCTGTATTCTGTATAAAATGCTACCTCTTCTTATCTGGCTGGCGAGAATCTGTGAATCAACTGTAGCTTTTTGGGAGAAAATTACTATGTAAATTAAATGAGTACTATTCTCACATTCTTCTCTACAATACCTTGCCACCATTTCTGGATGCCAATAGTATGATAATAATACAGTGTTCATTTATAACATTTCCCTCTATTGTATTTACCAACTGAAGGGAAGAAAAACAAAACCCACAAAGGGCCAAAACATTCTTTTCAAGGGAACAAAAATGCAAAGAATTTCTTTAAAAATAAGAGAAATCATGTATGTGTATATGTATATATGTATGTATATATATGTATGTGTGTATGTGTATATATGCATATACGTGTGTATGTATGCATGTGTGTGTGTGTGTATGTTTGTGCATGTGTGTGTTCACACAAGATTTCTCTGTGTAGCCCTGGCTGTCCTGGAACTCGCTCTGTAGACCAGGCTGGCCTCAAAATCAGAGATCTGCCTGCCTCTGCCTCCCAAGTACTGGGATTAAAGACCTGAACTACTACTACCTTGATCTCTAGAAATATTTTTAATCTTGCATGAAAAATAAACTGCCTAATTGTTAAAGAAAACGATCTGCACACACTTTAGTATAAAATAGAAAAGTACCTGCCCACAGAATCTGCTGAAGGGCACTACAGAGATGATGGGGCCACAGTTGAAACACAATTCATTTATTAATTCTTATTAGTAAAAAAAACACCTAAAAATTCGAACTTAAAACTTTTTCTATTTCTACATGAAATACAGAACACACACACATCAACTTTATAGATAATTACAAAGGACTCATTTTGGTTTTGTTGATTTTATTTTGTTTTCTTTGTTTGAGACAGAGTCTCACTAAATAGCCTAGGCTGGGTTTGACTCTATTATGGAGTCCAGGTTAGCTTCTAATTCATAATTCTACTGGCTTAAGTCTCCTGAGTTCTAGAATTATAGGGCTGTACCACCACACTCAGCCAGAAATTCCCTCTTGACCTGAAAAGCACCTTTAAAAATATCCTGTAGCTTGGGCTGGAGAGATGGCTCAGCAGTTAAGAACACTGGCTGCTCTTCCAGAGGACCTGGGTTCAATTCACAGCACCCACATGGCAGCTCACAACTGTCTATAATTCCATTTCCAGAGGATCCAATGTCCTCTTCTGGCCTCTTCGGGTTCCAGGTATATAAGAGGTACACATACATGCAGGCAAAACACCCATATACACAAATAAAAAGTTTTTTAAAAATATTCTTCAGCTTCTTCTTTCATCCAGATACCAAGTTCATAACAAAAAGCCAGATCTAGAAGGCCTGAGCAGGCTTCGTATCTCACAGTGCATTTCTAAATACATTCCAAAGCCAATTGTTAATTATATTTTCTGTACTCTTATTAGCATAAATAACTGAGAGTTGACTGTACTTGAATATTCCCTCTGTAGTTCTTTTAAAGGCTGGCAGCAAAGAAAAAAAAATCATAAAATCTACTCTGACGTCTGCATCCAAGGAACTCACTTAAGCAATGTCAATTAAATGCTATTTCAAAATGTATTCTTTGAGTTCCTGTGTTAGTAGTCATCACATTTTAAAACTGTAACAGAGATCCTGGATAAACATTCTGATTTACCCATTTCTGCAATGAAACTCAAAATGAGAAAAAGTAGAAATACAGACATTATTAGAGGGTAGAATACTGTGTATCCAGGATCAGCCTCTGAGAAGGGTGCTCTGGTGTTCCCTCCGCCTTGGCATATTAGGATTGCAGAGCTGGAGGAGCACCGTTCTACTGCTCAAGCTCCAGCTAGGCCAACACTCACTAATACTAGTTATTAATTACCTTAGAGACATTAAGGCCTGTTCCCTTTTTTCGTAAAATGTGAGAAATACATGTATAGAACACTGTCTCTCATAAGGTTATCATGATAATTCAATGAGCTCATACATGTAAAATGTGCAGTATCTGTTTGGTAGCTATTATATTTAAATCCCTCAGTGTCACAGATACCCACTGAGCTAAAAGCTATTTTGTTTCATCGGACAGCCACTTAGGGTTAGTTAGTTCTTTAGGTCTATAGCTTGCAACAGAAGATTGTCTGACACTGGCCAAAACCTTCCATTTAAAAGTTTCAGGTGCTCAATACAAATACAGTGAAAATTCAGAAAGTGTGACATGCATGCTGACAGGTAGGTGGACTGGAGGCAAAGTGGAGAGACACTAGCAAAGGGTTTGTCCAGAACGCGTTCTCTCCCTGTTACCGGTCAAATGTGAAACTAGCCCCACTCCCACCGCAGCCTGCCACCTCTGGGCAGTGCATTCTAATCTTGATCATAATTTTATCCTGGAGTCTAAGAACATCCAGGACAACCAGCTGAACAGGAAGAATGGTGACCTCTCTTGGGCTACACTAAAATCCTCGTGTTCTTTTGCTTAGAGAAAACTTGGAGTCCTTCGGAATACTACTTAAGAGAAAATATGACTGCACTTGTGTATAGATACAGCACCAATAGCATTATCAGGTAGGAACAACAGAAACAAGCACTAATCAAATATAAGCAAGACAGAAAATTGGACATCAGACAGTGCTCAGTTCTAGAATACTTTTCATCAGCAATGGTGGAACCAGGAAATGAAGTATATGTTCAAATTAAAAAATGTAAGTTGTAATCACCACCGTGTAAGAATACTCTTTGTAAGTCACCACCAAATATTAGGAGGTCTTAAAAGTCTCTTTGGCCTGTCTTTTTTGGGTTGTCTGTTTTCTTTGATGGCTAATTAAAAACAAAAAAACAAAAAACAAAACCAATGCAACAGATCCGAATAGCATGGTAAGTTATTCTAAGTGTACAAACTGAGTGGAGGACAAGAGGGGCGGGGGAAGCAGAAGGACTAGAGACAGGAAGAAAGAAAGGCTTGGCAAATGAACGGGGAACCTGAGAGCTGGACACTTCAAAGGGGACGGCAAACATTCAGGAAGATAATTGTGCAGGGCTAAGATGGGAAATTCTGAGGGAAAGAGAGGACTTGGGAAGTAGAAGGCCACTCCTCTTCAATTTCTTCCAGTGAACACTCACGTGCACACACAGATATGCAGAGACAGAGAGACAGACAGAGCAAAGAAACAAGCCCAGATATTACTTACTGCTAACAAGGAGAAATCTAAACATAGAAAGTGGGGAATAAGAATCTAGACAAAAATCCATCACTGCCTGGCTTTCCAATGCTTGTGTATGAGAATTATAACCACCAGAAAAAGTTGAGAAAAAGAAAATTATTTTAAAGGCAGTTACATGCTCTATTTCCTTATTAAACAAAAGGGGGCATCACACTGTCATAGGGTGGCTACATTGTCAGGGGATGGCTACATTGTCACAGGATGGTTACATTGTCACAGATGTGTCCCCTTCTTCTAAGAAAAGTTAAATGTGTGATACAAATGAAATCCAATTAATTTGTTTTTCATAAAAGTGGATGCATCCCAAATTAATTTGGGAAAATGTAAAGGAATATCTAATGTTTAGAGCGACAAGGTTATTCTTTTTATAACCACTGTTTTATATAAACTTTCCCATGCATAGCACTTCAGTTTTATAAGACCCAGCTGAATCTTTATGCCTCTAAAGTCTTAATAAGAATAATTCATAGACAGGATATAAGGAATTATTCATTTGTGGTGTTGGGATACAGCTATCTACCAAGATAGCTAAACTGCAGATGTGGGGACAGAAGCAGAACTTCACATGGAAGGCTTGGTTAGCAGTCTCATGAGTAAACTGAGTCCACTGTAATCTGACAAAGGGCAAACAGCATGGATTTGAGACACACAAACCAAGCGTCCCAACCACCAGAGCTCTTTGAAAGAGTTAATCAAATAGTGAATAAAGATATATATTTTACGAGGTCTAGTCAAAAATAGTCTTCCAGAGAGATTAAGAAAATTTAGTTAACTGCTGTGAATTAACAAATTGATTGACAGGTTCCTTTCATTATGAAAATACAGACATTTTAGGAAAGAGTTTTACTAAGAGAAGCCAGCCAGTGTGGGCTGAAAGAGGATGCTGAACCACGGAGCAGATTCCCGAGCTCCTGACTGAGCTTTCACCGGGGCCAGTGAGGCACAGGGCTTCGTGTGACCCCTTGGACTGCACAGAAACAAACAGAAGGCTTCCTGATAAAAACTCTATGCCAAAATTCACAAGGCAGGCACCTCAGGCTTCAGGCTATGAGGGATACAAGGCCACCCCTCGGTTCCCACTGAGCTACTCTTCCAGCTTTAAGTCCTAGCTCCAGCCTAGAGCCGCTTTAGATAAATAGCCTCTTATACATAGTATCAAATCTCACGGCAGTTTTGCAGTTGGTCTTTCCAACCAGCAGGACCTTCTACTTCAATTCTTTATCATCTCCATTTATCCCCATTTCAAAATACCGTCAGAGAAGTGCAATGCAGAACCCCCCCCCCTTTTTTTTTTGAGATAGGGTCTCTTTATGCCTCCCTGACTGTCCTGGAACTTGTTGTATAGGCCTTAGGTTCAAAGAGATCCATCTACGTCTGCCTCCTGGGTGCTGGGATTAAACGCATGGGGCACAATGCCTAGTAAAAATATTCATTTTTGAGAAATAATTAATTTACTTGTTTTGAGTTCTTATCTTCTTTCTGTAGATATCAAAAAGTCTTAATTCATATAACCACGAACTAAAATTCATACTCCATACATATCACAAAATAAAAATCTGACTTTGGCTGCTAAGGCTGGTCATATTTAAACCTACCTCCAATAATAACCACAGCAAGAAGTGTCATTTTACAAAATAAATTGTAATAAGTGAGCAACATCTTTTAATGAAGTTAGACGGTAGATTGCCTATTTAAAACAAAACAAAACAAAACAAAACAAAACAAAAAAACAGCTCACCAAGTTCTGTCTTCAACATAGGAATGAACAATTGGTCTAAGGAAGACTATGGCTCCAGCAAGTTAATAAATTCAACACATAAAGAATAGGTAGACTGTGAATAAATTACAGACTTAAGCCTAAGAAACTGTGTCAGGAAAAACTCTGTGAGTCAAAAAAAAAAAGTCAAACTAACTTTTAAACTTTTGAACTTTAGATTTTAAAATTGGACCAGAAGGAACAGGGCCCGGTGCAGACGCTGGGCCCATTTTGTGACCTAGTCCTCTCCATTTGGGGATTAGCAACAGGGTGCCACACATGGTAGGACGCCAGCCATAGCATTCAAGCCTGACCGAATTTTAAAAGTGACATGGTAATCAAATATGCTTTGGGGGCAGTCTAGAATTTCAGGGTGCCTCGATCATTAAAATTAACATTTACAATTTAACAGGATGTAAGCTATGTTCCTCAAGTCAATTAAATAAATACTTGTATTTTTCATCTATCAAAATAGTGCTACAAATGTTTGTAAAGAAGTTTTATTATGTATAACCCAAGAGATAATGAAATGTAAGTTAAAATAAGCAAATTATCTTCTAAAATACAGAATTTATGTGTTTCTTCAAATATAAAATAAGATTATGCCTTAAATTACCAACAAAGCAATGGCTTCACAAAAGCGTGAATGAATACAAAGCTAAGCAGTGGAAGCCCCTACGTGGGTTGTGACTTTGCCAGGCTAACGAGAAAAGGCATTTTCAAACAGATGGAAGGTAAACCAGAACACGTTATACTTGCCTGCATTAGCTTCCCTTCTGCCGGAGTCACCTCCGCAACACCAGCAAACACACCTTCCAAAGTGAGGTTCAGCTTTCCTGTGGGGTCCATCTTCAAGGGGATCACTCTGATAATAGCTTTCTGTTCTGATCTTTCGGACTCCACTGCTGCTGCCAGCACCAGTCCCGTGTGTCGGAAGCCTGCGTGCAGGGCCGTCAGCAGCAGCCAGGGCCAGAGGACAGCCAGCTGCAGCTGGTGGCCACCACTCATGCTACCAGCTGCATCAATGCTCTTCGGCCATGCATACTGCTTCCACTAGCTCATCCCAAAGGCAGGTCCTCAGTGCAGAAAACCGAGAGGAAAAGACGCAATCCCTCCGTTTCAGAGAGCCGAGTCCGAGCCTGGTCCTTCCCAAGCACAGGTGGTATTCCTGATTGGGAGGAGAAGATGGTTTTTTCAGCCCACCTCTGGGGCAGGTATGTCGTTTTCTCCCATCGTCACTGCAAATACAGAAATGCCACCTCTTTTCTTCGGAATTTCCAAATGTGCTTTAGATACAAACATGGATTGGTATGTCAAATCACTTGCTCTTGGTCTTCCATATGTATCAGGTTTCTGAGGCACTAAACCCAAGGCCGATGAACAAAACAAGGTCAGTAAACAGCTAAGGCAGCGCCGCGGAGGTGGGTGAGGAACTTCAGCTCAGAATACGAAGACATGCTGCCCTTTCTAAGCCAGAAAAAAATGTCAACTGTAAATGGCTAAAGTCCATGAGGAGGTTTGCTTTTTAATAGGGAAAGAGTGGGAATTAATCAGGCCCCACCTGGAGGGATGTCTAAAGATGCTACAGCACATACTCATTAAAATGTCCATGCTAAATTGTGTTTCAGCATAGCTCAGAGTTCTAGGCCTACTGAATTTATACACTTTGTAAGAACTTCAGTATATTAGTTTTTTTGTGTTCCACCAAAAGCGACTGTAAAATTAGGCACTAATTCATACCTCTTTGACATACGACAGGATTAATCTGAGTATCAAAATCTCTTCCAACTTCCATATTGAGACACTTGAGAAGCTTTGCAGTTATTTTCCCAGTTAGAATTCATATTTCTGTTTTTACTTTCCTTTCTCACTTAGAGATCCCAGAGTTTATTCTCCAGCCTGAGAATATCAAGCACCTTGACTTTCCTCAGAATGCGGTGGAAACACATCCAGACTTTACAATCTGTAATCTTCTGGATTCAGAAGAAAAACAAAGGACTATTCCTAACACGTTTCCAAATTCCTTGATGGGGCGGAGAATAAAAGATGGGGGGAGTAGAGAGGCTCTAAGCTGAGCACCCTGAAAAAAATCAGGCTGAGGAGATCTGGGGTATTTCTATGCTCCTAGGAAACTTTGGACTCTTTATAAACATCAGATTTTAAAATGCGCACCCTTAAGTAACTATACATACACTTCACCCACAAAGCATGGTGCGTTCTGAGGTCGTTTAAAAATCCTATAAAGTCTTCAGAATACGTGCTGAAAAGCCAAGCAACTGAATGCAAACCTGTTCTATAGATTCTTTACTTTTGCTGAGACAGAGGGAGGAAGGAAACAAAAAAGAATTTCAAAAGAAATCTGCAAACCTGTAGCGCTGTCGGGCCCACTGGAGTCCACGGGGTGAAACAAATTCAATTATGTGTTTATAAATCCTCCTTTAAAAAAGACCTGAGCTGCTTAACCCCGTGGGGCTCATGCTCCCACCTTCTCACTCTGCAATCAGACCAAGTGCTCGCACTACAGGTAGGTGCCGAAAAATTCCGAAGCCCAAAAAAGTATCCACGCAGGTCAAAGGCAGAAACTTATTCCAGGACGAGAGCTACTGTCCTCAAGAACTCTGGAAATGCTTAAAGAAGATCCAAAATCATCTCTAAAATCTAACAAAAGTCTTCCCCCCCCGCCTCCGTACAGAATATTAAATGATCAGCTCTTGAAGGAGATAAGAAACGAAGTAGTAAATAGAACAATTCACTACCAAAACCACAGAAAATCCCAGAGGGAGAAGGCGGTATATCCCTGAATCGTGGATGGACTTGGAAGTTCAGAAGGAGGCAGGGTTGAAGCGCTTCCTTTCAAGAAAGACAATTCTGGATCAGCTCCCTACAGCAGGAAACCTGTGGTTTGTAATTGGTGTACTAGCTCTGACTTCTTCCCCTGGGACTGCAATCACGCTCTCTACCTGCTGACAAAGTGAGGGTGGAGCCGCTACACGCAAGCCGGGCCCCTCCTCCTCTTGGTGCACGCACTCAGAAACTTAACCAAACGTCTTCTCCCGGTCTTTCTGGTCTCTTGCTCTTTTACTCCCTCTAGTGAGCCACAGCCCAACTGCATGCAGCTCAGTCAGTCCTTAGCTTTCCCCCAGCATATAAATCAGGATCACTCAAACATGTCTAAGCGGATTCTGTAAGCTATAGCGCACTGACGGTGGTATGAGGAAAGAAATAGAAAACAAAGGCATCCAAAAGACAAAAGAACGACGCAAATTCTTGCGATTACAAGTTCAGATAGGTCTCTACTCTTTCCATGTTTTAGTGTCCACAAATGGCACAAAGCCAGAATTGAGAGATCTTAGACTGAGTACTTGCTGCTTATGTCTGCCACTGTGGAAAGACTGTTCATTTTCTGCATAGCTTTTCTTCAGTTCTTACTCATTTAAGTTCAGCAGTTCTGCCTAAACTGCACTTGTATGGATCTCTCAAATCAGTTTGCTGTCAGAAGTCTGGAATCTGTTATTTCCCTCTTACTCTTTGGGTCAAACCTATTCTTCCAGGGTAAAACTCTAAGTTAGTCTGCATATAGAAGTCAAGAGTTAGACCTACGCTTGGAGCTGGAGCAATGGCTCACTGGTTAAGAGCACTTGCTGCCTGCTCTTCCAGAGGGCTGAGGTCTAGTTCCCAGCATCTACATGGTGGCTCACAACCATCTACAACTCCAGTTCCAGTGAATCCAACACTCTTGTGTGGCCTCCACAGGTACTGCAGACAAAACACCCATACACATAAGAGAAATCTTTTCTTAAAAGTTAAAAATAGCCGGGCAGTGGTGGTGCACGCCTTTAATCCCAGCACTTGGGAGGTAGAGGCAGGCGGATTTCTGAGTTCGAGGCTAGCCTGGTCTACAGAGTGAGTTCCAGGACAGCCAGGGCTATACAGAGAAACCCTGTCTCGAAAAACCAAAAAAAAAAAAAAAAGTTAAATATGTCTAATAAAAACAGCATAGGTAAAAAGAAGACTAAACTTAGCTAATTACTACATTCATGCAATACAGCTCTTTATAATAGTCTTCACATGGGATATTTGAATATTGTAATATTTAAATGTACAAAATTATATTTGACATTTCTTTTTAAAAATTTTATTTGCTATGGATGTTTTGTCTGCATGTATGTTTGTATACCATGTGTGTGAGAGGCCAGAAGAAAGTGTAAGATCTGTGGGGCTGGAGTTACAGATGTTTGTGAGCCACCATGTGAATGCTGAGAATCAAACTCTGGAAGAGCAGTCAGTGCTCTTAACCTCTGAGCCATCTCTCCAGCCCCATGGTCAGGCATTCTGCTGTTGAACTAGAAAAATTTTTCAAAATTCTACTCATGAACAACAATGTGAACAAGTCAACTCTACTGAAATGTATGCATTTTAAATAATTGGGATAAAGTTTTGTAACTTCATATATAGATGAACCTGTTTGGGCATGTGTAAAAT
Organism: Grammomys surdaster; assembly: GCF_004785775.1. Taxonomy (NCBI): domain Eukaryota; kingdom Metazoa; phylum Chordata; class Mammalia; order Rodentia; family Muridae; genus Grammomys; species Grammomys surdaster. Next base: position 4,316,761 of record NW_021604658.1, on the reverse strand, counting down.
GTGGATAATTAGCCAAGCATAGTGGCTCACAACTGTAATATTAGTAGTCACAAAACTAAATGAGGAAGACTGTTGTTAACTGGAGGCCAGCTTGGCCTGTAGAGTGAGTTCTAAGTCAGTCAGATATAAAGCAGAACCCTCTGTCAAAAAAAAAAAAAAAAAAGCCCCGTGGATAACTGCAATAGTAGGCTTGCTGTAAGGATTACGTAATATAATGTCTCTGAAAGCATTAAGTTACCCACGGATATTTTTCTATATAGGTTTAAGATGGTCCCAGGGTTCTATAGTTAATAACGAACCTGGGGGAGAGAAACTCTAAATGGTTTTTTCTTCTAAAAGGAGGGGGGGTTGTTTTTTAGCCCAGGCTAGACAATAACTCCTGAAACTCCTGCTTAAACTTTTTAGGTGGGATTACAAGTGTCGTCCATCATGTATGTCTAGCTCTGAAGTAAACTTGTTTAAATTTTTAAATGTATAATTGTGTGTGTGTGTGAGGGGGGGGAGGGAGGGAGAGAAAGAGAGAGGTATGTGGGGGTACAGGTGTGAAGGTCAAAGGACAATTCTGTGGAGTTGGTTCTCTCCTCCCACCTTATGTGAGCTCTGGGGGTCCCATTCAGAGGTCATCAAGACTGCATGATGCCTTACATGCTGAGCTACCTCACTAGCCCAAATGTTTTGCTCGTAACCATGGCAATAGAGTGACATTTCATGTCCACATTCACCAGTGCTTTTGGTCCAATTAAACTTAAAAACTAAAAGCATCTTCTAGAGAGATACACTTTTAAATCTATGTGTACATCTCCACGTTTGTTGAAGTGTCCTAGGAGGTTAGAGAGCGTCAGCTTTCCTTAAATCTGGAATTATAGATCACTGTAAGCCACTCAGTGTGGTTTCTGGGAACTGAACTCAGGTCCTCTGCCAGAGTAGAACATGTTCTTAAGCGCTGAGTCATCTGAGCCCCTAAAGTCAATTATTAATTCAGCACCATTTCCTCTCTTGTTGGATGCTAAGGACATGACTATATAGACTGTTTGCAGTTCCTGCCCCAGAGGACAAAAGCTAATTCTACAGGAGATAATTCTTTTTAAAAATCTATTATCTTTTTTATTTTTGCATGTTATAAAACTGCATATCAAAATATTGAAAACTATACGTTATTATAGAACACTACTACAAGTTAAATATCTTCCGGGTAAAGAGAAACAACAAAATAACTTGTAAGTAGACTGTACCTTTTTTCCTTCTTGAAACTCAGAGTATTTAATTAATAGTTAATATGCATATTTAGTTGAAAAATAAAAATCTAAACTTATAAACTTGGTTGTTCTCTCTTGAGGAAATTCTGAAGTCTTGAAATGATGAAACAAATTTATCGTGAGCTTGAGATCAAACAACTCTGTGCTGTAGTGCACTGATAATACATCGTTCACGAACATCACCAAAATGACAAGGTAAATCAGTATTCAAATTAGGTCTGATATGCCATATTTCTTTCCTGAAAATGTTATAGATGGCATTGTGTGGTGGTGCCTGTCGCGTTGACTCCTTTTTGTGGTGCTGAGGTTTAAATGCAGGGCCTGTACCTGTGGGACTAGTATTCTGGGTCTCCGATGCCTCCTCAGCCCAAGCCTAGTCATGCACGTTATACAGAACATCCTTAGCAATCCACTTTCCTGTCTGGATTGACTCAAGTTACTGAAGACTACTCACCCTTTTCTAAAACCCAGGACTCTATAAAGTATGTATAAGAACTGTCCTTATTCTTAGAAACATTTAATTTTTAATCATTATTTTAAAAGAATTCTTTTTAAAGATCTAGACAACTGTTTTGCTGAGATAGTGTCTTGGTCTCATAGATCCCAGGCTGGCCTCTACCTCTATATGCAGCCAAGAATAACCTTGAAGTTCTGGTCCACCTGTGTTGGGAATGCAGATGTGCACCACACATCTGGTTTATGTGGTGCTTTGTGTATACTCCCAATTGAGCTACATCTCCAGTTTCTGGTAATGTTTTTTTTAAAAAAAAAAAAAACACAAAGAAGAAAGAAAGAAATCAGATTGTGTATGGTGTCACACACCTGAAATATAGACCTCCAGATATTGAGGCAGGAGCATCACTTCAGGTTTAAGGCTAGCCTGATCTATATAGCAAGACCTTGTCTCAACAAGAAGGAGACAAGGTACAGTGTTTACCTAGCCTGCCTGCCAGGCTCTGAGTTCACCTCCAGCACTGCAGGGTGAAAGAGAGAAATCAGACTCTTTGAAAAACAGAATGCATTGAGTCTTTCAACTTTACCCAGCATTAATGCTCATAACAACTAAAATTTCTATTGGCTGCCAATAAAACAGTAAAACAACCAAGACAAGAGTCTAGTTGGAACATTCATTTTATTGTTGACTGATTAAAACTGATCGGTGCTTAAGGTGCTGAAACGCAGAGGTGCTAGACGGAACTGAGTGTGTCGGGCCCTACCGGCTAGTTCACGCGCACATTTGCTCGACTGCTTGCTATCCGCACCAGGCATGTGAGTAGAGCAGGAGATCCAGCTCCTTTACCTGGTGTATTCATATACAAAAAACGTTTGGAAAGCTGATCAAGGCATTTCACTGATCAAGCCTTAAAACCACTGAAACCATGTCTGTGCCAAGGTTCCTGCTTGACACATGTTCCTCAAAAGATATTACCTCTTTCAATACGCATAAGGCTAAGAAAGGCATTTTGAGGAGAAGAAGTATCACCTACACAGCTTAACCAGCTCTTCAATGTGACAGAGAAAAGGCAAAGGTCCTTCATTAGAAGCTTTTCACATACTTTGCCAAGCCATTTGGCATGGATAGATGTAGCCATCTCGATAGTCTGTGCATCCTTCAAGCCTCGTGAGTAAAGATGATGGGGTGCCCAGGAAGGAGCACAGCTAGTCTAATTAGATGCTGAAAGTCACTTTTCAAACCTAGTTTCTAAACTAAACCAAGTCACCATGGACTAATACGGAGCTCACCCACCAGAGCAGCCAGATGGCCAGAACACTTCTGTGTCTAACACCATTGGGAAGGCACAGTGCAAAGCAAGAAGTGAGCTGTGGGCCCACAATGGTGAGTATAGTGGTAATGCCATTATGAAGTGCTGTTTGTTTCATTGGCTTTAAATTCATAGACTTTCCTCTTATTTCTGCAGCATTTATTAGGAAAACAGGGGTGGGGAGATCCAGCAAGAAAGTTCTAGTCCTTAAAATCCTTTAAATCAGAAAACTTCTTGCTATCATTGGGTGGACATGGATCAACTACAGAAACTGGGCATCCAAAATGTCCTTCCTCTCCTTAAAAACAGTTCTACAATCCTACTACTCAAGTGCACAGTTCATTGAGGGGTAAGAAAACAATGGCGATAGTCTACCCCACTATCCAAAGTCTCAGAAGCTTAAGCCGTTTAATATTTCAAATATAGGTTTTTTAAATTACAGCACAGCTTCTGGCAAGTGACACCAAGCAATTTCCCCCAAAATTTGCACACAATACCTTCTATAGATGAGAATTTATACTTGCCGAATGTAAAAATCTAAAATAAGAAAACACTGTGTTAAACCTCTCAATGTTTTTGTTTACATATTGTACATTTACCCTTCAAAAATAAAATTATACATGTATCCTTTAATCCTTCTATTCTGCAATGTTAACAAAAATACAAAGCTTTAAAACTTTTACATCTATCAGCATTTATAAATATAATTAAACAAATTAAATATTTTTCTTTAGAAGACATTTATGTGATATTAACAAAACTTTCTTACTATTTATGATAATTTATCATTCAAATTAAAGAAAGACATGAAAATGGAAAAAACACTCCCATTAATATTAAAGAATCAGAGGCTGTTGGTATGATGGACGGGCCAAGTCCGGATGCCTTGCTCTTGAAACAGGACGTGGGTTCAGAAACAAGAGACGTTCGTGGTTAATCGCTTAGAAAATGAGCATTTTCCAGCATGTCCTCCCTGGGCTCCCTGACCCGCTTGGACTTGTGCTATTGGTGACCTCACGTGTCTTGGTTTATCATACCCTCTTCCCTAAAGGATCACACTGTGACTTCAGACAGGCGACATTGTGCTGACTACAGTTCAAAATGGCATCACAACTCAGCACACACACTGCTCCAATACCATCAACAGAGTAGTTTTTAGATGCTTCTTGAAGGCCAGGACTTTTCATTTGAAAGGAATCTGGGCAGCATAAAAAAAAAAAAAAAAAAAAGGCCGCTAGATGTTTAGCAGTTTGTCAAGGTAAGCAATCTGAACTGAACAGCTGTAGTAAATACCAAACTCCCAATTTTCAATTTAACAAAATCTCAATTAACAAAACAAAAAAATGCTTTTTTTTCCTTAACAGAACTGAAAAAATCCCAACAGTGTGTCACGTGCAGCGCCTGTCTGCCTCCAGCTGTGGCTAGTGCACAATGTCACGGTTGTCATCCAGCTCCTCCTCACTCTTTTAACTCCTCCTCCTTTGGAAAGTGCTCCTGCTTACAGGCCACGTCCACCAGCAGATGAAGATCTAGAAAGAAAGGACGGTTTACTCACTCTCAGCCCCTCAGGCTACAGACTTCTACAGACAAGTCTTCAAACAAGAACAAGTTGTCTATAAATAATCTGTGTAAGTGATTATAAATTATGTTTCTTCACCAGATTCCGAATTTTAGGACATTTTTTTTCACTCTTTACAGCACATCCAAGGAGCTAGGTATGAATCCAAGCAGATCAACAAAGTTTAAAATATTGCCTTTTATTATCTATTTAAAGGGGATAGCCAGATGTGATAGCACATACCTGTAATCTCAGCACTTAGGAGGTGGAGGTAGGAGGTAGGAGGGTTGGGAGTTCAAAGCTAGCCTTAGCTACTTAGAGAGGCTCATGTAGCCAAGGCTACATTAAGATCCTGTTTCAAATCATACAAACAAAAACTTAAAAGAAAATGTGTAAAAAGAAATTAAGATAAAATATACTTATATAAACAAAATTACACACACACACACACACACACACACATTCCTGCAATGACCTGTAAGAGGAAAAGCATACCCTCACAGGGATCAAGAGGCAAAGCAGTTTATCAAGAGTGAAAAGTAGTCAGAATTGTCAGCTCAAGTTCAAGCTTGGGACTTTTTTTTTTTTTACAGTGATAATAGCAGTACATTTATGTAACGTATGAACATTTTTAAGTAGATAAATACACCATTATAAGTCATCTACTTAATCCTGACAAGTAAGTAAATAACGGTGAGGTGGAGTGGCTAGCTATTATATGGCTAGTAAGAGAAGCCAGTGGTCTCCACCTTGTTACACACTGGAATCATTTGGCAATCTTCAAAAAGCCAGTGCCTCGGGCTCCCTCCTCCAGACAGTCTCAGTTAATTGGTATGGAGTGCAACCTAAGCTTCAGGATTTTTGAAAACTGACCAAAAGATGTAGGAGTAACAATTATGATCATTTTCTAAACACCTCAGCTCCACATCAAGATGAGAACAAGGTATATGGTAATAGAAAATATTAAAATAAGATTTTGAGATATGGCTGGGGGGGTGGTACATGCTGTAATCTTAGAACCTGGGAGGCAGAGGCAAGAGACTGACACAAGGCGAGTTTAATTTATATAGAGTATTCTAGGCCAGCTAGGGGTACACAATCCTGACTCAACACACACACACACACACACACACACACACACACACACACACACACAGAAAGACAGATTGATTTTGAGATATGAACAGATCCATTTGTAACCCTACTTTGAAAATAAACTAGTATGGTAGTTTGAAAAAAATGGCTCCCAAAAGACTCATAGGGAGTGGCACTATTAGGGGTATAACCTTGTTGGAGAAGGTGTGGTATTGTTGGAAGACATGTGTCTCAGTCTCTTTCTGCTGCCTTCAGATCTGGGCGTAGAGCTCTCAACTATCTTTCTAGCACCCTGTATGTCTGCACTGCACTATGCTTCTTATCATGATGACAACAGACTAAACCTCTGAACCTGTAAGCTGCTCCCAATTGAATGTTGCCCTTTATAGGAGTTGCAGTGAACCCTAACTGAGACAATTAGGAAATCTTTGTAATGACAAAAGGAGAGACTACTAGAGAAACAGTAGATCTTGTGGAGAGATGGACTGAGTGGCAACCTCCGTTTTTTAGTAATCGGGCTTCAAAATAAGATGGAAATTGGAGCCAGCATAGCTGTGTACACCTTTGATCCCAAAACCTTTGAGTTCAAAGTTATCCTGGCCTACACAGAGAGCTTCAAGACAGCCAGAAACACACACAGAAAAACCTTGTCTCAAAAACAAAAGCAAAAAAAACAACCCAAAAGTGTGTGGTGTGATTTGATACATGGCTTCTAATAGTAACCATTTAGACAATGATTTTCCTAAGAGAATGAGTCTTTCTATCAGCGCAATCAAGGCGTTAAGAGAGCACATATAATAACACAAGGCACAGACTATGGACTCCCCTGGTGCTTTAAGAGCTTTGCTATTTTGAGTGTCTGACTTCATTCAGAAATGAACCTTGTATATTAATCAAAGATAAGCATTAGGGAATCAGTGGCAGACAGGCTTTAATGGACGAGAACACTGAACTTACTTGCTTGGCAATGCAGTTTCTATTTGAGAGCACCCTCCCTTTATGTGACCAATCATCCAAGATCCAGTATCTACAAAATGGGAAGTTCTGTGTGGTTGCTTGCTTGCTTTTCTGAAACAGGATCTTAGACAGTAGCTAGGGCTGACCTTAAACTCATGGCAATATGTATGCCTTAGCCTCCCAAGTTCTGAAAGCACAGATGTAAACTAGCATGCCTAGCTTGGGAAGTCTTTAGGAATGAACTGAACTTTGATCTTAAACATTCAGTTTCCCAAAACTGCAAACTTATACATCTTATCAGGACACACATACAAAACTGTAATTTTGATGCTTAATCAATGTGAGTTCTTTTATTTTTTTTAAGATTTATTTATTTATATGAGTACACTGTAGCTGTCTTCAGACACACCAAAAGAGGGCATCAGATCCCATTACAGATGATTGTGAGCCACCATGTGGTTGCTGGGAATTGAACTCTGGACCTCTGGAAGAACAATCAGTGCCCTTAACTGCTGAGCCATCTCTCCAGCCTGGTCTTTTATTTAAAACCAAACCAAACCAAATCAAACCAACCAACCAAACAAACAAAAACAAAGCTTGAAGTATGAGAAACTGTCCTTATTTACAAGTATTTTTAAAACTTTAAGAATTATTTTATTTTTATTTCATCTCTATGGATGTTTTGCTTGCACGTACGTCTGTATACCTCATTGAGCCCATAGAGTTCTGAAGAGGGTATTGGATCCCCTGCAACTGGAGTTGTAGATGGTTGTGAATCAGCATGTAGGTGCTGGGAATTAAACCCAAGTTCTCTTACGAGCAGCCAGTGTTCTTAATCACTGGACCATCTCTATAGTCCCCAAATTTTAAAATAATTTTATTATAGAAGGACACTGAGAAGTTTTAGGAGACAACATGACCCTGTTGAATGGGATATTAAGAACCATAAATATATTCTGTTTTAGAATTTAAGACTATACTGCCTTTTGAAGTAACCTCATTAAATTCTCATATTTTAACCATAAACAGTATAGTTTAAGAGTTGGAAACTTACTGGTAGGAAATATTCTTAGTGGTTACTTACTATAAGTAAGATTTTAGGACTTCCCCACTTGCTCCTTACTGCTAATACTTTAACTGTGGGACATATTACAGTAAAAAGTGCTCATCTAACAGAAGTAAACTGAGTCTAACTGCATTTTGAGGCCCACCCCCCACAGTGAGGGCCTTGGTATTTACTGAGTGCTTTTCTGGAAAGTAGCTAGGGTGTACAAAGATCAGAAGCTGTCAGGCATGGTGACGCTTGCTTGTTAGGCTGCTGCTCAGTAGGCTGAGGCAGAACAGCCTTAAGTTTGAGGCCTGCCTGAACTACATTGTGAGTTTGAAGACAGCCCAAATACATTCCCCTCCACTTGTGTGGCCTGGTAGTGGTGCAATCCCAACAGTCAAGAGGCAGAGGTAGGTGGATCTCTTGAGTTTCTGAGTTTGAGGCAAGTCTGGACTATAAAGCTAGTTCTAGAATAGCCAAGGCTACTTAAAGAAACCCTGTCTTGAAAAAAACAAAAACAAGAAAGAGAAAGAAAGAAGAAAGATGGTGGCAGAGGTGAGACAGCTTACGGCGTAAAGGTGAAATTTCACAAGCATTATGCTAGATGTGACAAACCACACACAAAAGGACCCTTGTTATGTGACTGCATTTACACAAACTGTTCTGATTAGGCCAATTCATAGATCGCAAAGACAGATTAGTAGAGCAAGAAAAAGGCAGAGATGTTAAAAGCAAAACAAAAACTCAAACAAATAAAAACCTTGTTAATAACCACTGTTTTCTCTAAGAGTGATGGAAACGGTTTAGGACTGGACAGGAGTAGAGGTTGAACATCACTGTGAATAACTATAAGCCACTGACTGTTTGCTTTAACTGGCTCATTTGCTATTTTTGACGTTAAAGGGCATCCTTTCCCATTAAATTGAAATTACTCCAGACTTCTGCCCCCAAAAGAGAAAAGCAGGAAATAACTCGAAAATACAAAATTCCCACCTAACCCTATCTCAGTATTCATTGACACAGAAATAAGATGCGTTTGTACAGATGTGCTAAGCCAGCCCCTCTCCCCTCATTTTTGTTTTAGTTATGTGTCTCTGTGTGGGCATGTACACATAAGTATAAGTGCCTGTGGAGTTCAGAAGAAGGTTTGGATCCCCTGGAGCTAGAGTTAGAGGTGGCTATGAGCTATCAGACATGGGTGCTGAGACTAAACGGTCTCTGCAAAAGCAGCCATGCTTGTAACTGCTGAACCATCTCTCTAGGTCCCTTGCTTTATTTTGAGGCAAGGGGTTATGTATCCCAGGCTGGCCTCAAGCTTACTAATAGCCAATAATCTTGTACTTCTGATCCCACTTCTCGTATTATAGCTATGGCTACACCTGGTTTTTCTTTCCCTTTTTTCTATTTTTCTTTTCTCCTTTTTCCTTAATGGTAGGCGGGCTCCAATTTCTGGGATCCACCCCAGCACGAAACCCATATTTCTTATTTCCAACAAAGCAAACTGTAGGGACTGGTTCTTTTGTATCCTTACTGCACCTAGCAAAGTACCAAGTGATATAGCTCCTCAAATATTCAAAGCTTACTTCTTCATGACTGAATATTGTTCTTAAAGACAGAAATTCAGGGCTGGAGGTATGACACAGTGGTATAGCACTTATCTATTGGCATGCACAGGCCCTGGGTTAACTCCTGGCTATAAGGCCCACAACGCTGCTCAGCCATTAAAGGCATCTAACATCAGGACTGGGGACCTGAATTCATTCCCTGGGATCTCTGGTGTAAAAGGAGGGAACTAATGCCTGCAAGTTGTCCTCTGTCTTCCACATATGCACTGTGGCACCTCCCTCCAACCACTGCCACATACATGCACACACACACACACACACACACACTAAATTAAAATATAATTTTAAGAATACTCATAAAAATAAACAAGAACAATGCAGAAACAGAGAGAAAACAGACAGATGCAGAGAGCAGGAGGGTGGGGCTGGCAAGGTAGTTCAGTGAATAAGGGTTTTGTCAAGCTTGACAATCTCTTTTTTTAAATTTATTTATTTATTTATTTATTTATTTATTTACACGTGAAAGTCTCAGTCCCATCCTAGACTCACATGGTGGAGAGGGAACCAACTCCTACAGTTTGGTTCTGACTACCACGCAAAAACTGTAGCATTTGTACCAACACCCCTATCCTGCACAAAATAAATTAGAAAGGTAAAAAAATGTTTTACAAATGAAAGTAGAATGGTGTAGACAGGGCTAGTGCATAGTCTCAGTTTTAGAGATGGATAGTGGTGATGTGAGCAAAAATATAAACATATATCTAATAATAGTTAAAATTTAAAAGTATATATACTGCTATAAGATATAATATATACACTCTGAAAGATGGAAAGAAAACAGTTCATTCATTTATTCACTCAGCAAACACAAATAATGTTCTAGAGCCTGAGGATATTGGGGAAAAAAGGCCTTTCTTTAATGAATTAGCTTTCTAGAAGTAGAGAAAATAATAGAAAATGTCAAGTAGAGATAAGAACCATAAAAGAAAACCAAAGAATGAATGAAGAAGGGTAAGATACAGTCAGGAGATTTTCTGCATAGATAACCAAATGAAGGAATGTACTATCTGACAATCCATACAAAGAGCACTCCATTCAGAGAGAACAAGTATGAAGATAGGAATATGTTTGATGTGCCCAAAGACTAGCAGAGAAGCTCCTGTGGCTGCAACAGATGAAGATGGAGATAAAGTCACAATAGTTGCCAGAAGCTAAACTATTCAAAATCTTGTAGCAAATATTGAGGAGTTAGTGCTCTACACTAAACCATTGCCCTTGCTCTGACTGATGTTTTAAGAGCATTGACTTAGTTTGGGCTTTATTGCTGTGAAGAGACACCATGACTATGGCAAATCTTCAAAAAGAAAACACTTAATTGGGGCTGGCCTACAGTTTCAGAGGTTCAGTCCATTATTATCATGGTGGAAAGCACGTGCAAGCAGACATGGTGCTGGAGAAGCTGAGAGTTGTACATCTTGATCCTCAGACCATGGAAGGAGACTGTGTCCACACGAGTGTAACATGAGCATGTAAGACCTCAAAGCCTGCTCCCATAGGGACACACTTCTTCCAACAAGGCCACACCTCCTAGCAGTGCTGTCCCCTGTAAGCCAAACACTCAAACACATGAGTTTTGGGGGGGGGCATTCCTATTCAAATCACCACAAGGATCACTGATTATTGTTAACAGTGGAGCAGGAAGATCAGTGAAGAAGCCATTGAAGTCACTTAGACAAGAGAACATAGAGTCATAGGCTGAAGTAACCACTCATGAAGGTGGTGAGAAATGGTCAGATTCTGTATGTGAATACACATTGACTGGTCAGCATTTGCTAATGCTCTTGATGTATAAGACACAAATCATACAGCAGAGACTTCAAGGTTTCTGAATGACTAGAAAACTATATGGTGATAGGCACTGGAGAGAGGATAGAGTATGTTAAGTTTGGGACACAAATTAGACATATCCAAAGACATAGAATAAGAGCTGGAGAGATGGCTGAGCAGCTAAGAGCACACATTGCTTTTGATAAGGGCCTAGGTTTGAGTCCCTGCACCAACATCAGGTAGCTACCAAATGTCTGAAACTCCAGTTCTAGGGGATCTGACACCTGCTCTGGCCTCTGTGAGCTCCTTCATTTACACAGTATACACAGTGTACAAAAACACATGCTGGCACAAACACACAATAAATAATAAACAAGTAAATCTAAAGATATAGACTAGACCATAAGAAATATAAGTCTGAAGTTCAGAGAGGATTGAAAATTCAGACTCAAATTGAGAAATCACCACTCTAAAGATGATAGAGGGAATAGTGATTGATATTACCTCTGACTTAAATATAAAAAGTAGCTAGTGGTTTGAAAGAGAACCAGGACAAGTTGACTTCACAAGCTAGACAAAAGTATTTCATTAAGGTTGGAGCAATGTAGGCCGGGCGGTGGTGGCGCACGCCTTTAATCCCAGCACTTGGGAGGCAGAGGCAGGAGGATTTCTGAGTTCGAGGCCAGCCTGGTCTACAGAGTGAGTTCCAGGACAGCCCGGGCTACACAGAGAAACCCTGTCTCGAAAAACCAAAAAAAAAAAAAAAAAAAACCAAAAAAAAAAAAAAAAGGTTGGAGCAATGTGTCTAAATGTCCATGTCCAGGAAAATGGGGGTTGAGGACTGTCTATTGCATTTGGCAGTGTGACAGTCACCAGAAATTGGAAAAGGAAAGTTTCAATCCAGCAGAAGTATGAAACATATCTCAACTTCTCCTCCTGCCTCTAGGGTAGCTAAGGACAACAAGTTTGTGCCACACCTGAAATGATGTCTTTGTTTTTATTTGTTTTTTGACATATGACATGCAATGGCATGTTAGCTGATCTAATATAAAGGATGACATGTGCTTACTGAAGAGCTTGAGAGGCAGTGTCTGTGAATACACAAAAGGGACAGGAGTCTGTACATAGATGCCAGGACTGGTCTTTCCCTGTGGGACAGGAAAGGCAGAATGCAGGACTGTAGAGGATGACAAATGCATTGGTGGGAAGACACTGAAGTCTTCACTTTATTGGTTGTGCCAGCACAGTGTCAGAGGGCATGCCTAGCATTCACAAAGCCTTCAATTCCATCCAGCACTGCATAAACTGGACATGGTGGTGCATGCTTGTAATCCTAGTCCTTGGAGGTAGAGGCAGTAGAATCAGAAGTTCAAGGCCATCCTTCACTACATAGTGTCTTCCAAGGCTGAAGCCAGACTAGAATACATGACATCTTATTTCTAAAAATAAAATATTGATTTATATATAAAATAAAGTATGGTTTAAAATAAACAAAAAACTAATTAGTGGTAATTAACAGATTGATAACTACTGCCCTGGCTAGTTCTTTGTCAACTTGGCACAAGCTAAAGTCATCTGAGAGGAAGGAACCTTAATTGAGAAAATGCCTTCATAAAATCAGACTGGAGACTGGCAAGTCTGTAGAGCATTTTCTTAATTAATGACTAATGGGAGAGGACCCAGCCCACTGTGGGTGGTGCCATCTCTGGGCTGGTGGTTCTGGGTGCTATAAGAAAGTAGGTTAAGCAAGCCATGATGAACAAACCAGTAAGTAGCCCTCCTCTATGGTCTCTGCATCAGCTCCTGCCTCCAGGTTCCTGCCCTGCTTGAGTTCCTGTTCTGACTTCCTTTGATTATGAACAGTGACATTAGTGTAAGATGAATAAACCTTTTCCTCCCCAGGTTGCTTTTAAACATAATGCTTCATCACAGTCGTAGAAAAGCAGCTAAGACAACTACTATAATAGGCCAAGCATAGTGGTACACGACTTAAATCCCAGCATTCAGAAGGCAAAGGCAGGTGGATCTCTGTGAGTTCAAGGCCAGCTTAGTCTACAAATCAAGTGCAGAACGGTCAGGGCTATTACACAGAGAAACTCTGTCTCAAAAAACAAAAATAAATAAGTATATAAAAAAATACTATTATATAAATATATAAAAAATTATTGTTAAAATGCTATTGCTATCACATACTGACTATTTTGACTAACAGTCATCACGCTAGGCCAGTTATTTTGTTTATTATTATTCTGCTTGTTTTAAGTAGACTGGCCTTGAATCCGATGCTTACCTGATGATGTCCTTGAACTCTTCATCCTATGGCTTTTACCACCCAGGTTCTGGGATTACAAACATGTGTAACCACGCTCGGATCTGTACTCATGTTTATTTGTTTGTTTGTTTATTTGTTTTTGTTTTGTTTTTTTCCGAGACAGGGTTTCTCTGTGTAGCCCTGGCTGTCCTGGAACTCACTCTGTAGACCAGGCTGGCCTCGAACTCAGAAATCCGCCTGCCTCTGCCTCCCAAGTGCTGGGATTAAAGGCGTGCACCAACCACTGCCCAGCTAGTTCTTGATTTCTATGGTGGAAAGCATGATAGTTCTGTACTCATGTTTAAATGAACAAACTGATAGGCTAATTCCCTCAGAGAAGGAAAATATACAACTTCATAAATTATACTTTTGCTTACACTTTAATTATAAAATCTAACTTTTCAGCAGAGAGGTTCTAGCTCATTTATAAGTCATTTGTTCCCCTCCCCTGATAAAATAAAGTATGATTAGGTGTTACAATGATGCTACTGTTTCCCAGCTCATACTTTCCACTGTAGGAAATCAGGGTTGATTAAGACATCTGTTACCTCCATTAAGCAAGGGATATGACTCTACTTAGAAAAAGTCAACAGGAAGAGTTAAGAAAGATAACTAATGAGCTAATTACTTATCATTTACACATATAACCATAATATGCACTGGAAGAGAGGAAAATATTTTAATAGCTGGTAGGTACCACAGGTCCTATTAGGGAGTGACTCTCTTTGTGAGGGGACAGCGTGGTGGCTGATTAGGTTAGGAGAGATGATGCTTCAAGGATACCAGAAAAAGCAAGTGCCCTGTCTAAGGATAATAGGATTTTGGTGTGAAAAAACAGGAGAAAAGGACAAGAGAACATTGGATGAGACCAAAAAGAGAATGTAACATGGCAGAAAGATATAATGACTAATGATAAATAAGACGACAAATAATAAAGTGGCCTAAGGCTTTTTAAAAGAGAGATGAAACTAGACATCGCAATGACAGCACAATGAATTCCAGGAATCAGGTGGCTGGCAGGATGGTCAAGAGTGTGGATTACTTTTCCAGAGGACCTGACTTCAATTTTCAGCACCCACATTGAGAAGCTCACAACTGCCTGTGACTCCAGCTCTCAGGGCATTCTACGCCACCGGCCTCAGCAGGCATCTGAATTAATGTACTCACCCCTCCACATGTGTATGTATGTGTATGCGCACACACACACACACACACACACACACACACACACACACACACA
>NW_021604658.1:4294924-4302041 GCF_004785775.1 Grammomys surdaster | reverse complement strand
GAGGGAGGGAGGGAGGGAGGGAGGGAAGGAAGGAGAGGAGGGGCAGGTGTGGTGCCACATGGGTTTAACCCCCATCATCAGGAAGCAGAGGAAGGAGGATCTCTATGGTCTACACAGTGATTTCCAAGATAGCCAGGGTTACACAGAGAGACCATGTTTCATAAATCAAAAAATGAAAATAAATAGGAGAGATGGTTATCATTCCATTTCAAATTCTTTGCAGTGTTTCAAACATATCTCTCCCAATTTGCAGAATGTAAGCTATGTATTCAAATTCCCAGGCTGAAAGCCTTAAAGGAGAGATATCAAAGAAAGCAGCTCAGTTCTGCCTCTGATATTGAATGGAATGAACAGTAGTCTCTGGAAGGCAAGACAAGGACAAGTGTGAGATTAGACAAACTCACAAGTGCAAAAGGCCACTGTAAGACCTAGAGGGTCTCAGAAATTTTGAAAAGGAATTTTTGGTAAAGGATAAACTTGAATAATAATGTCTAAACCATAAAACTCAGCTTAGTATCTAAGATTTAATTACTGATTTTATTTAGGGAATTTTTAAAAAGTACTTGGGATTACATCTAGGGATTTACATAATATCTCTAGCCCTTGTTTTTGTTTTTATATTTTGCAACAGTCTCACAAGGTTATCTAAGGTGCCCTTGACCTTTTTGTTGCATAAGCAGACCTTGCACTTTTGTTTCTTCTGTTTTAGCCTCCTAAATAGCTGAGGCTATAGGACTGTGCCACCAAGCTTGTAAGTATTGGGTTTTAAAAAGGATTTGTTTTCAGGGATTCTATGAGGTGACCCTACCTGAGATACCAGCAGGGGATACAGAGATTGAAATGGCCACTTTCTGTAGCCAGGCAGCACTTCCAGTGAAAGGAGGGGGGGACATCAACCCACCCATAAAACCTTCAACCCCCAAACTGTCCTGCCTACAAGAAGTGCAAGGGATAAAGATAGAGCAGAGACTGAGGAACCAGCCAACCAACGGCTGGCCTGACAAGACCTATGCCAAGGGAGAGAGCCAACCCGACACTAATAAATGATACTCCGCTCTGCTTACAGACAAGATTCTAGCATAACAGTCTCCTGAGAAGCTTCATCCAGCAGCAGATGGAAACAGATTCAGAGACCCACAGCCAAACATCAGGTGTAACTCGAAGAATCTTGTGGAAGACTTGAGGACATGATTGAGGGGGCGGGAGGGGTTAAGGACACCACAAGAAAACCTAGAGTCAACTAACCTGGGTCCTTTGGGGCTCACAGAGACTGACCCACCAATCAAAGAGCATGCAGGGACTAGACCTAGGCCCCTCTACATTAGTAGCAGATGTGCAGCTTGGTCTTCATGTGGGTCCACCAACAACTGGAGCAGGGCTGTCTCTGACTCTGTTCCCTGTCATCAGATCCCTTTCCCCTACCTGGTTAGAACTCAGTGGGTGAGGAGGTGCTTAGTCCTGCTGGGACTAGATGTCTCAGAGTGGGGTGGTACTCAAGAGGGCTTCCTATTCTCTGAGGAAAGGGGGAGAAGGCAATGGGAGGAGGGATCTGTAAGGGCGGGACTGGGGGGAGAGGGAGGAAAGGTGCTGCGATTGGGATGCAATGAAAAAAAACGAAATGCACTTTCAATAAAAAATGTAATTTTATCTAAAAAAAGGGGGGGTGAGGGATTTGACTGGCTGGGCAGTGGTGGCACACTCCTTTAATCCCAGCACTTGGGAGGCAGAAGCAGGCGGATTTCTGAGTTTGAGGCCAGCCTGGTCTACAGAGTGAGTTCCAGGACAGCCAGGGCTACACAGAGAAACCCTGTCTCGAAAAACCAAAAACAAAAAAACTTTAAAAAAAAAAGAGTTTGTATGTATGTATGTATGTATGTATGTATGTATGTATGTATGATGTGTGTGACTGTGTGAGTGTATGCAATGTATGTGGAGGTACTCTTGGAGGTCAGAGGACATCAGGCTCCCTACAGCATGGAGTTATTGGCAGTTCTGTCCTGACCAGTTTGGATGCTGGGAACTGAACTCAAGTCCTCTGGAAGTGCTCTTAACCACTGAGCCATCTTTCTAGCCTCTCTTTCTGTATATAAAATACTTTTCTGTCTACTTCCAAAATTATATAGAAAAATATAAGCCAGCAAGATGATTCAGATGGTAAATAGAGAAGCCTGTCTCTCACAAATAGTTTTATGACTTTCACATACATGCTATGGCATGCACACAAACACACATATACATGAAAAAAATAAAGTACATGTAAGAATAATAAAAACTATAAATAGTAAAATTCCCCCATAATTACATATAAGCACATGTGTGTATGTGTGCTTATATGCACACACCCACACACACTGCTAAGTTAAAAACACCCTATGCCCTTCAACTCTATCTTCTCGGAGGTAAGCAGCACCCGTCAGTTTTTATCATATGTTGCCAGACTTTTCTATAATTGCATGACATACATTTATCTTTGTTTTGCTCCCATAAAGAGAACACTGTACTTGCTCATTCACTTAGAACACTAAGAACATTTAATGCTGAATTATCTTTCCAGTCACAGCAGAGCAGGCTGTTTCTTAAACATTGTACAGTATTAGAGATTGTACAGTATTTCTTTATATCAATGCATCACAACTTACCTAGCTTTTCAGTTGGATATTTATGTCGGAGTTTTTGCTATTGTTGATAACACTATAATGGGCTTCTTCTGAGTTTTTTTCATAGGAACATGTTTCCATATGACAGATTCTTGGAAGTACCATTCTTGAGTTCAAGTGCATGAACATCTTAGTTGTTTACATCTGAATAATCTCAAACTGTCTATTAAAAGCTATAAAGAATCTGGAGAAATGGCTCAGTGGCTAAAAGCACTTACTGTTCTTCCAGGGGACCTGGGGTTCCATTTCCAGCACCCAAATGGTGGCTGTAACTCCAGTTCAGGGGAATCTGATGCCCTCTTTTGGCTTGTGTGGGCTAGCAGAAACAGATCACTGCCCACAGCAGCTCAGGCAGCTTACACTCAGGCTGGTCCGAAGGGAAAAGCTGTTAAATCCCTACTTTTTATCTGTTTGGGGATGTTGAGGATTAAACCCAAAGTCTCATGCATGCTAGCCAAAGGCTCTACCACTGAGCTAGGACTCAAGCCTTTGTTTCTGTTTTATGTGTTATAATTCTTATTATTTATATAATTAATGTAGTCTAATTTATGTCCTAATATGGAATTTGGAATCTAGAAGTGGGGTACTGATACAATCCATATAAAATATGTAAATGGAAGTATAGTTCATTGAAAGGATTATAAACACTGGGTACTCATACTTGAATTAAGTAGCCAGTACTCAAAACAAACTACACATAACAAAGTGGCAACACTAGCTTCTAAGCAGGTAGTTAGGATACAGCAAGCTACAATGCTATGAACTTTGCTACTCGTTTATCCTGGTTAGTTTTCTTTCAACTTGATCCTAGCTAGAGTGATCTCAGAAGAAAACATTAATTGAGAAAATGCCTTATCAGATTGCTTGAAGGTAAGACTGCAGGGCATTTTTAAAATTAATGATTGAGGTAGGAGGGCCCTGACCATCGTGGGTGGTGCCACTTCTGGGCAGATGGTTTGCACCGTATAAGAAAACAGGTTAAACAAGCCAGGAGGGACAAGCCAGTAAGCAGCCTTCCTCTCTACAGTCTCGGCTTGAGTTCCTGCCCTTAGTTCTTTTAATAATGAAGTACAACTGTCAGCAACAGAAAATCTAACCACACCAAAACTTTGATAAAAATCACTACTGTAATGCCCTAGAAAATAAACCACAAAGCAAATGAGCACACAACCACAGAGGAAAAGACTAACAAAATTTACATTGTGTTGACTTATTTCTTACATTTAGCAAATCCCTAAAGAAGAGATGGGAACAGGATAAAGGCACTCAATATGCGAGGAGAGACAAGGGAGTATTTCTCCTTTTTTTTTTTTAATTGCAACAGGATCTCATTTAACCCAAAATGAGTTTTCTTTAGCTGAACTCCTGATCTTCCTGCCTCTACCTACTTCTACAGAGCTGAAATTATAAACTCACAACACCATGTCTTGTTTACACAGTGCTGGAGATCAAATCTTCAGGGCTTCATACATGTTAGGTAAGCATTCTACCAACTAGCTGTTGCCTGGAAGGGAATATTTCTTTGTCAGTGGTTGACAAACTATTGACTAGGGTTCAGTTGTTTCGATCATGTATCCAAATACTTCAGCATCCCAATTTTGAGAAGTAGTAGAAAGTGATTTCACAAAGGGCCAGAGGCTGGAGATATGACTCAGCAGTTAAAATTGGACCCGAGTCAGGAAACTAACACTCACCTGTAACTCCAGGTTGAGGGAATCCAATGCCCTCTTCTGGTCTCCATAGCACTGCACAAACTAAGGCATCCACATATGCACATAATTTAGCATATAATTTAAAACAAAGTCTTGGGAAGGAGAACTGGCTTAATGTTTAAGAGCACTGGCTGCTCTTCCAGAAGACCAGAGTTCAATTCCCAGCACCCACATGGGCTCACAACTATCTGTAACTCCAATTCCAGTGAGACTGAATATCCTCTTCTGGCCTCTGTAAGCATCAGGCATGAAATGTACACAGATGCACATGAAGGCAAGGCATCCAACCACATGCAATAAAATTAAAAAATTTAAAAATAAAGTCTTAGAAAGGGCACCCAAATATTGTCAAGTGCATTTTTTAGACCAGCACTTACTTCAATAATCCCTTTATTCATAAACAAATCTCAGCAAAGAACATACTTATTATAAGGTTTTAAAAAGTAAAAAAAAGAAAAATCTTTAGAGAAATAGTCCAGTCAAGTCCAATTACAGGTGTTATCTTCCAATCCAATTCACTCTTTCACACGGCCCCAATACAGGCTGCTATAGGCTGACGGGAGAGGACGAACAAGTCAGACAGCAGACACTGCTGAGGATTAACATTATCTAAATGACATCTCTGGTTGCTTTAACTCTCAACGGGAATAACTAATGGTAAGAATGCGGGTTATCTTTTTTTTTAAAGATTATAAAACCCATTACTATGTACAAATGCATATATGGCAATTTAAAATAAGATTAAAATGCTAGAGAATTAGTAAAACTGTTCTCCAGAGTATGCAACTGCCCAACCCCTGCAGTAATCTGCAAGCCTTTTCAGACTATTCTAATGAGAAGTAGACAACAAAAACTAGATTGGGTGTCTATCAACTGAAAAACTGATAAAGAAAAATGTGACATATTTATAATGGAATTTTTTTATCCATAAAAAAGAGCAAAGTTAGGGCATTGGTGGCAGCTGTAGTGTATGCAAACTTGGCACACAAAGTGCTCTAGGTTCAGTCTCCAATACTTCCTCCAAGATAGAATAAAGTTATGTTGTTTGCTGGAAAACGAATGCAACTGGAGGTAATCATACTGAGCAAGTTAAGGCAGTGTCGAAAGATGACTATCATGTTCTCTCTCCTTTATGAGTCCCAGATTTTATATAGATATATAAAATCAGCTATGTATAAACGACATAGAAGGAGAAGCAAAGCTGACTAGCGAAACAGAGGACTAATTAGAGGAGTTAAGAAAGAAGGAAGTGTCAGGCAGAGAAACCCCTTTAAAGCTGCTGGTCTGAGGAGTCCCCTAGATTCCCAAAATAATACAGGCTCTTTCTGCTGCCTTTGGTTGCCTCCCAGAGGTTGAAAGTAAGGCCCTATTGCTGAAGACACCAGGCACTTAGGACACAGGACTTGGAGGAGCTGAGCTGGATCTGACCTTAAAGCCTCCTCTCTGAGGACTAACCTTCATAGTCCCAGAAGAAGCAAACTTCAGTTCAACTAAGCATGACTATATAAACTCGCAAGACAGCTTTAGTCAAAAGATATTTTGGAGGAAGAGCTTAAGTCTGAGCATCATTTTTGTTTTCTTTCAAGGTTTTTGAGCCAAGGTCTCATTTGTGGCCCAGCCTGGCCTCAAACTCACGATGCCTCCACTTCCCAAGTGCTGGGAGTCTGGTGTGTGCCACTATGATAGACCCTGAGCACTATCTTCATGGTTTTTGCATAAATTCTCAAAGTTCTTAATATTTAAAATATAGGTGGCTAATTTGATTAATTAATTTGCCTTTATTGCAATCATCTGAATGGCCTTTGACTTGAGGTTTTGTTCTTCTCCACTGCTGTGGTTAGGTTCTAGGCAAGTGTCCTACCAATAAGTTATATCCCCTGACTGCATTCCGTGTGCTGAGCCGGGTTCACTCTGAAGCACAGGCGGGCCTTCATCTATAATAGCAGCAGTCTCCTGCTTCAACATCCCAATTGCTACTATTTCAGGAGTGAGCCACTGTATCTGGCTAATTTGAGACTATTACATTAATCATTGTAAGTAAGGACTGGTGGTACATGGCCACCATCTCAGCACTCAGGAGGCAAGAGGATTACGAAGTCAAAGCCAACCTGGGCTACACGATTAGTTCCAGGTGAGTTGGGACTACCTAGCAAGACCCTGTCTATAAAGAAAGAAAAAAATGTTTGGAGCAGAGTACAATAACTTGATTTGAATATTAGAAATTTTTTAGATTAAAAAAATACAAATGTACTCAAGTCACTACCAGGAGGGAATCAAAACTGGGTATGGTAGTATGTGCCCACATATTAATAAGGGTGACCCAAAAGAATCACTGCCTGAGTTTGAGGGCAGCCTGGGATGGTCCCATCTCAAAATAAAAAATCATCTGCAAGTGCTCCAGTGTCCAATATATAACCACACACATACAAAAACATGCCACTTATACAAATTCATACCTTAAAGTATATTTATAATGTGCTTAAGGCAATACCTTTGGTGTCATCAAATCTTCTTGTATCACAAATAAATATATATCCTGTTATCTGTTAATAAAATCTTTAGCATCTGAAGATGATTATTAAATTACCCTTCATCTTATCTAAGTTAATCTAAATTCTTTACTTTTCTTTAATATATTCAATATTTTGAAGGGTCTATTCTTTCATTTGTTTCTTGTGAATATGTGGAGGTGTGAAGGGGATGCACATGCATTCACACTGGGGCTGATGTGAGGGGGTGCACATGCAT
>NW_021604658.1:4216173-4294914 GCF_004785775.1 Grammomys surdaster | reverse complement strand
GATGTGAGGGGGTGCACATGCATTCACACTGGGGCTGATGTGAGGGGATGCACATGCATTCACACTGGGGCTGATGTGAGGGGATGCACATGCACTCACACTGGGGCTGGAGACTTCAGGTGTCTTCTCTATCAACTTTCCACCTTGTTCCCTTGAGTAAGAGGCAGGGGCTCTTCATGAACCTGGAACTAGGCTGGTGGCCCATGAGCCCCATCAGTCAGCACTAGGGTCAGAGGACCATGCGGACAGGCTCAGCAGACAGGCTCAGCTTTTCAAACTGTGAATAGAGAGCGGAGCTCGGGCCCTTATACTTGAGCAGTAAGCACTTTTCCTTGCTGAGCCATCCCCCCAAGGCCCCCGAAACCTCATATTCTTATATGCACTGTTTAGGAAAGGAACTGTTTTATATACATTACAAAGTAGCTAAGAATACTAGTTTAAGCTACAATTATATAATACAACATGAGAAACATAATACAATTATAAAGATACACTAAAATTATCATTCGTATATGAAGTATATACCAAGGTTCAGTTCCTAGAATTTTAGAGCTGTAAATTCTAGAGCTTAAAACTATTTCATCCTTACCAGGGGACTTTCCTTGCGAGTTGCTTCTTCGCTCTCTGTATCTGGCTGGAGTGGATAAACCTGTGTCTTTACTAGACTTGCTAGCAGGCCCCATTTCTGAAATAAGGAATCCCATTTGTTCTGAAGGCAAGATATTCTCCGGGGGATTGGTCTGGCATTTTATACTGCTATCCACCTAAAATATTAAACACTCTTATTATACTTACCCCCAAATACCTACTAAAAGTTAATATATATTATCAAAGACATCCTATTAGAGGACAGGATCCCACAAACATGTTTTCCTGCTTATGAAGGTTATTACCCTTGATAGTGTTGACTTACCCAAATATTCAAGAGTAAGATGTACATTTTCCAGATTCTCAAGCCCTTGAAATGCACATAAAGCTAAAATATTTACTGATGAGCAAAGGAAGATTTACCATGAGACTGTATGCTTTTGATGACTTACAATATAGTAAGACATTTTAAGCACAATTAATGAAAACTGCTATGTATCCTTTCACCGTAGCATGTGTTTAGGCTGACACCCTTCCTAGTTGACACTGGGATGTCACTGATAGGCATGAACCAGCTGGAAGGTGTCCATGGGGAGTGAACACTATTTTTCTAGTTTTGTACTGAATACATTATCAAAATCGTATGTGCTTCATTCTCTATAAAATCTCCATCCATCCTCGTTTAGAGTTTCTTTGGTTCCAAAATTTTTTTTGGAATGTTAAAACCCTTGGTCAAGATAACAAACTTCTGCCATGTTGTTCTTTATAAGTTTATTTAAAATGTAACTACATTATGAAATAAAGCTAAAAGTTAAAGTTCAGCTTTCAAAAAGAGCTATAATAGTCAAATCTATTAAAGAAACCACTGTGTATATGCAGTTCAAGACAAGTACTCCAGGAGTTCATATATAATTATAAAGATACCAAAGCTTTTATTTCAATAGGAATACTTAAAATGAGGCTATCTTTACTGAAATTACATCATCATAACACATATTTTAATGGTCACAAAAAAGACAATGAATTGATAGAAATCTTAAATACATTTAGGATAAGGGTATAACCCAGAGGTACAATGCTTGCCTAGGTAGTGAAATTATATCAGGTGGGCATATCTTTTGGTATATCCAAATACAATAGCTTAACCAGAATGAGCAAAGATCTGTATTCCATCCCGTTAGTACTATCACCCCCTCACTATCCCTTCCACTATGCCCTCCCACTACCCCCCAGCACAACCCCCTACCAAAGGCAGGGAGAGAAAATCAAAATCTTTATACTTAAATACACATATAAACATTTTAAAAAGAACTACATATAACAATACTCTATTTAAACAGACAAAATGAATTGGGTATAATGACACATGCCTGTTATTCCATCACCTGGAAGTGAGGAGGAGAGGACACATAGGTCTAAGTCATTCTCGGCTAAAATGTGCATTCCAGGCCAACGTGGACTACATGGCTACCCTCATCTGTATACAGTAATTATAGATTTTTCTTATCTTCTTGGATCACCCAGGTGGGCCTGGAATTTGTGGCACACCTCCCACCTCAGCATCCCAAGGGCTGGGTTACTTTGGATGTACCTTTCATTAACTAGTTTTTGTTTGATTAGTAATGCAAGGTTAGTAAGAAATATGAACTCAGTAAAGTCATTATTAGCATTTTGTGATATTATAAAAAAGTAAGAAATTGGGGCTAGAGAAATGGCTCAGCAGTTAAAAGCACTGCTGCTCTTGCAGAGGACCCAGGTTCAATTCCCAGGCTGGCCCTGAACTCACTATATATGGCTCAGCCTGTCCTCCTGCTTCCACCTCTTAAGTGCTGGGATATAGGCATGTGCCACCAGCCTAAAAATAGTATTTAGACCCTAGTCAATCAATTTGCCTTTCTAGAGGTTCATCTTAGACTATACCACAGTTGGAGATTGGCTAGGGTTAAAGTAACTTCTTCTGGTTTCTTGTTTGTTTGTTTGTTTGTTTTTTCTTAACCATTGGGACATGATCCCTTTGGAAACCACAATGAACTGACATTAGATGCAAATAAACCCAAATAACATCTAGACAAATTCTTCACTAACATCTTTAGCAAAAAACAATGTATATTGTGAGCTTAGTTAGTACTCTTGTTTGTGCTCTTACCTGTTGTGTGCCGAATGGTAGCCCTTCCTGCACAAATACTACTGAAGACGGAGATGGATTATGATTTAGCTGCTCCTTCAGTTTGACATGAGTTTGTTGGATGGTTGCAGATTCCTGCATTGTGCTATTTTCCAAAGGTTGAGCTGTGTGGATGGTATAGATGTACTCAGGTGACTGTGGTAGAGAGCAGGTAATTGCTTGTTCTGTTCCAACCACAAAAGACGTAATATCTGAGCCTACAGGAGTGAGTGGCTCCAGCTGGCTAGCCTGACTGGTGGAAGATGGGTTGCTGCTGTTTGCATTGGGTAAGACATGCTGGCCTCTGTTAGCCTGAGATGACGGACACTGAGTCTCAACAGGCTCCACCTTTACCATCTCCAGCTTAGGGGAGGAATGCAACTCATCTACTATCTGAAAGACAGCCTCTAGATTTACTTCTGTCTTTTTATTTTCATCAGTAGCACTGCAAGGCCAATTAGAAGGCAGAAATTCAACTGGATAGGAAGATTGCATTGGAGGATTCTGGGAAAAGAGAAAATAGTACTGTTTGGATAGAAAATCAAGTATAAAATTAAGGAGGAAAGTAGTAACATTTAAGTTCATGAATGCTAAACACAGTAAAGTTGAGCTTACTACAAGAGCCTGAAAGTGGAGCTAGGACTGTATCTCAGTGACAGAGCACTGCCCAGCATGTTCAGGTGCTAGGTTCCATTACCAACATCACAAAAAGAAACAAAGAAAACCAAAAGGCTAATTGACTTTTCAGCAGAGTAGCTCCAAATGTGTTATTAGTAACATTGACTTAATATCTACCATACCTCAACCATGTTGAGTTTAGTACAAGAATGGACTGCTAGTTCTCAGGATAAAAATGTATGAAGTTAAAAGACTATAGTACCCAAATTTGCTGAGGCAATGTCTATAGTCTACAGTCTTCCATGAAGGCTGACAAAATGTCACTTTTATTTATCATACACTATTTAAGAAGTAAGGAAATTTTAAACACAGAATTCTCATAAGTCTATCAGTGCTTCTATCAATTCAGGGGGAGGGAGGCATTAATACTCTGTCCCAAATGATTTGGGGGAAATGGATGGAATGTCGAATGTCCTTTGGTTCCTGAGATCGGTTTAATAATAAAGCAATAGACCAGAATAGTTGTTGTTGTTATATTTATATCTTTATGATATCTTCTTCTAGCAGAGAAAGATGGAACACACCTCTAATCCCAGCATTTGGGAAGCAGAGACAGGAGGATCATTACAAGTTTCAGGCCAGAATGATCTACATAATCAATGTCAGGACAGCTAGGGCTACACATGTTCTTATAAATAATGCTTCAACTGGAGTAGACATTCAACATGTGCTTTATTATCTGATATTATAAAATAAGAATGCTGAAGAGCTGTAACTAAATAAGATATAGGAAGAGTTGACATTGTTGAATGTACTCCAAGGATTGTGTTGATGTGTACAGTAAATGCTGTAAACTCAAATAAGGTAAGCACCAAGTTACTACAGTCAGCATTACCATTTGAGTTCTTAACTATGTGCTAAACATACGCTAAGTGCTTTATATGCACTGCGTCATTCAGTTCTCAAAAGCCTTATGAAACGTGGTTTTTGTTGTTGTTGTGGTTTTTTTTTTTTTTTTGAGAAAAGGACTTACATCCACGGCTGGCCTCAAACTTCCTATATATGTGAGGATGGCCTTGAACTTTTGACCTTCCTACTTCCACCTGTACTGAGATTACAGTCATGAGACTCACATAATGTCTCAATTCCTTGAGAATTCCACCCAGGGCTTCATTCATCCCTGGAAAAGACTCTGCCAACTGAGTTTTACCCTATCCCAAAGATTTCCACTTTTTTTTTTTTTTGGTTTTTCAAGACAGAGTTTCTCTGTGTAGCCCTGGCTGTCCTGGAACTCACTCTGTAGACCAGGCTGGCCTCGGACTCAGAAATCCACCTGCCTCTGCCTCCCAAGTGCTGGGATTAAAGGCGTGTGCCATCATCGCCCGGCAGATTTCCACTTTAAAATGAGAAGATTTGCTTTCTAACTTTTTATTATTGTGCTGGATGATATGTGTACCATGACACACATGTGAAAGTCAAAGGACAACCCTATGAAGTCTGTTCTCTTTTCCCCTTCACATGGGTTCTGGGAATTGAATTTAGGTTATCAAGCTTGCACTGATCCATTGGCTGCTTGGGTTTTTGTTTGTTTGCTTGCTTGTTTGTTTTTTTTTTTTTGAGACAGGATCTCAGTACATAGCCCAAGCTAACTTGGAACTGGCTATGTAGCTCATGCTGTTCTCAAACTTGAAACCTCCTGCCTGCCTCTACCTTCGGGTACTGGAATCACAAGAATATGTGACCAACCATGTCTAGATAGAAACTGATGTTGAAATAACTGGCAGAGCCCAGGTCTGAGCTTAGGTTTGCCCAATTCTGTTCTTAGTCATGGCTCTTAACAGATCCACATTTTTCCTCCAGTTTTTTTTATTCTCTCTCTCTCTCTCTCTCTCTCTCTCTCTCTCTCTCCCTCCCTCTCTCTGTCCCTCCCTCCCTCCCTCCCTCCCTCCCTCCCCCCCCCTCTCTGTGTGTGTGTGTGTGTGTGTGTGTGTGTGTGTGTGTGTGTAGGATGCAGGACAACTTGTAGGAGACTGTTTTTGTCTCCTTCTACCTTGAAGGGCCTGGGGATTGAATTATGTTGTCTAACTTGGTGGCAAGTGCCTTATCTGCTCAGACATCTTCCTGGCCGCTCCTAGAATGACCTTTCAGGCATTCCCTCACTGATGCCAACAATGCCACTAAATATATCATGTAGATTTTTTTTTCTGAAATAGTGTTTCTCTGTGTATCCCTGGCTGTCCTAGAAGTCACTCTATAGACCAGGTTGGCCTTGAACTCAGAAATCCACCTGCCTCTGCCTCCCAAGTGCTGGGATTAAGGACATATGCCACTATATCTGGAACTTATTATACTGAAAAGTATCAATGGAATCGTAAATGCTTTGTGTCTTCCCATTTGTAAATTTTATGTGTACTTTCTTCCGTATTTCTTAGATTGATATCTATTGCATTGTGTACAATAAGAAGAGTTTAACAAATGGTCAGATAATACATTTAAAATTTGAACATAAGACATAAACATCATCGATATATTTATAGCATGGACTAAATAAAAGAATAAATTTACAAACAAGAACATTTAATTGTGGTTTAAGTATATCCTTTTAGAGAAGATGGACTTAAGGTATCAGGTCTGATAACACTGGCCATCAAAAATGGCCAACTAAGCCAGATGTGGTTGCTGACCTCCATCTGTAACCCCAGCATGCAGGAAGCTGAAGGATTTCCATGAGTTCACAGACAGCCTGGGCTACACAGGAGTTCCAGGAGAGCATAGGCTACAGAAGGAGGCCTTGTCAGCAAGGAAGGAAGGAAGGAAGGAAGGAAGGAAGGAAGGAAGGAAGGAAGGAAAGAAGGAAGGAAGGAAGGGAGGGAGGGAGGGAGGGAGGAAGGAAGAGGCAGACAGACAAAGGCTAACTAAGTCACCTTTATTGGATTCTACATTCTTCAAACAATGTCTCATTATCTATTTTCCATGTTTTCTATTTTAAAAATTAAAAATAGAAAGAAATGTCTTTTGTAGTGCCCTAATGCCACTAATAAAATATTCTCTTGGGCTGATGTTAGTGTTTGTCTAACATGTGAGGTCTTGGTTTCAATCCCCAGTACCACACACACACACACACACACACACAACACAACACACACACACACAAATTATTATCTGGACAAACACACAATTCCACTCTAAGAATTATAGCACTAAATAGATTCCATTTTCTTTCTTTCTTTCTTTCTTTCTTTCTTTCTTTCTTTCTTTCTTTCTTTCTTTCTTTTTTGTTTTGTTTTTGAGATGGTCTCTCTGTGTAGCCCTTGCTGTCTGGGAACTCACTCTGTAAACCAAGCTAGCCTTGAACTCAGAGATCTACCTGCCTCTGCCTCCCAAGCACCTGTCCTTATTCTAAAAACATCAATATAAACTATTTATATCAAAGCAGTTATTTCCTAAGAAACACAGACAAGATATTTGAAGTACAGTGCTTACAACATACATACTAAAGCTGAAGGGAACAGCAATTAAACTTTTCATTTTGAATATTCATATTCATCTTACCCTGTTAAAGCCCAGAACAGTACAATACAAAATAGTTTTCAGTGGTGATGTAAACATTGCATTTCTGTGCTGCAGAATTTTGTGGCCACAAACCATGAGAACAACTGGCATGAAACATGACTAAGGAAAGAGCTTTAATTTTTCATATATTTTTTAGTACTGGGAACTAAACCCAGTGCCCTGTGCATGACAAGCAAGTGCTCTACAACTTGCCTACATCCATAGCCCAGTAATGTAAAGTTACAAGACTCCATGTGAGCTGGGCTTGGTAGTATACACAGCTGGGCTCCAGCATTGCAGCAGAGACCTAAGGATCATGAGTTCAAGACCTGTCTCAAAAAAGGAAAGCAAAACCCAGAAACAGAAAGGCTACATGAAACCATTGGCTCCTATATGGGATCATGAGAGCCTGAATAACACTCAAGCATCATTTGCATCAGCCCGCTTTCACCTACAACTCAGAACTTTCAGCCCACAAACCCAGCTTATCTCTGCTTCTACTTTGACAATCTGCCAGGCTCATGTTCTTGTGAAGCACAGCGTGTGCAGGAGTCTTACCTGGAAGTAGTTACAGTGTGCATAGGAAGAGGCAGAAGGAGTGACGCAGCTGCTGAGGGCATCCATGTGGGTGGACGGAGAACAGCACTGTAGCACAGCTGGAACAGATTCAAACACAAACAAGCCATCAACCAAGTAAGGTGCAGAACTCAAGGAACTTCCCCCATGAATCTGGTCTATAATAAACTTACAATTGTTTATTGCTTTTTGAGACAAGATCTTGATGAATATCCCTGACTAACCTTGAACTCCTGCAACTCTCTTACACTCTTCCTCTTGAGCTAGATTTGTAAATGTGTGCACTATAACTGCTGTGATAGATTTTAAAAATGTTAGGTCTGTCTTTGTAATTTCTTTTTTGTTGTTTTGAGACAGGGTTTTATGCAAAACAGGCTGACCAAGACCGCACTTGTAGCTGAGGGCAACCGTGAATTCATGATCCTCCTGTCTCCATAACTCAAGGGCTAGGATTACAGGTGTGAACTACTGCCCTACCTCATGTGCTGCTGGGGATCAAGCCCAGGGCTCCATGTATAGGAGGCAGGTACTCTATCAACTATGCTACACCCCCAGCCAGTAAATGATTCTTTAGTACTTCAACATATTGTTATTTTTCTAACCAAATATTTACTCTTATTGAAAGTAATTTCATTTCATTAAAAAAAAAAGCAAACTACATTTGTAGTTCCCAAATAATTGTTTCAAACGTTTTAACAACTATTTGGAGATGGAAGGGCTTTGAAAGTAAAATAAGTAAATATAATCTCCAATCTACCACTCAACTATGTGATGGTTTTCTACTGAAAATGCAAAAAATATTTTTTGCCATTTAGATAAATGGTTAGGAATGTGGATCCTAGTTTCGGCCTGCCTGGTGTTTTAGCCTGACTCCATAATTCAGTATTTTATACATCTAAACATGGTTAATTACTTCAGGTCTCAATGTTTGCATTCTATTAACACAGGGACAATAACAGAACCTACCTGCTTACTTTAAGGGACATAACGAGCTACTGTGTACGGAAAGCACTCGGGACAGTGATGATGACAGCAGTCCAGTATTTCAATGAGAAAATGTGTAGCATGAGGAAACAACTCAAAAACATGTCTTCCAAACCTTTTCTTTATGGTTAAGACACCGTGAACAGCCGGGCAGTGGTGGCGCACGCCTTTAATCCCAGCACTTGGGAGGCAGAGGCAGGCGGATTTCTGAGTTTGAGGCCAGCCTGGTCTACAGAATGAGTTCCAGGACAGCCAGAGCTATACAGAGAAACCCTGTCTCAAAAAAAAAGAAAAAAAAAAGACACAGTGAACAGATCAAACTCTGCCCTGGAAGAGTAATACTTACAGGTCCAGTCTTAATAGACTGAGCTCTTTTCCAGAGAGAACCTCTAAAGAATGAATGAGCATCAGTTACACACAGTTAACCTTCGGGTTAAACAGAGGATGATGTGTGTTGAATACCTACCATGCTTCAGACACAATGGTGGATGTTTCATATGTATTGTTATCAAATGACAATCAGATTAAC
Source organism: Grammomys surdaster (assembly GCF_004785775.1). Taxonomy (NCBI): domain Eukaryota; kingdom Metazoa; phylum Chordata; class Mammalia; order Rodentia; family Muridae; genus Grammomys; species Grammomys surdaster. The sequence goes on along the minus strand of NW_021604658.1, from coordinate 4,285,903 downwards.
ACTAGTTTAAAAAGTAAGTACACTAAACCTCAAAGATAGTAAGACATTTCCAACAGTAACAAAGCTGGGTGGTCTAACATGGGCTCGTGTTGTACTGAACTTGAGAGAATAAATATGTGGGGAAACAGAGTGCATCCAAGTAACTGTGGAGGATCTCTGGGGTAGCAGAACTGGGGAAGAGGAGTTTTTCCCTCTAGTTATTACTAAGGAAGCCTAGCCCTCTAGTGGCAGCAAAGGCCTAGTCAAGAGCTGCAGGGTTTTGTGTCCTCATTGTACTGAAAAGCAATGCTTCATTACAAATAAGCCAATGCAGGGATTACATTTATATCTCTGATATTTCAGTAGTAGGACTTCACTGTTTAAATTTTCTGAATAACTTAAACTATTTTCTAAAATAAACTGGTCAGAGGAATAAAAGTACAATATATGCCAGAGAATGCCATTATAATATGGAGTTACTCACTGCTTTTAGTGTATAATTAATTAGACAGAAAACCATAAATGCTAGTTGGTGTCCAGTAAGAGATGAGAGACAGACCATAAGGAGAGCCTGTGAAGTTACACTCTCCAAAGACTCCTGCTTATCAGTGCAGCCTTACTTCGTACAGTCAATGACAAGAGCAGGGTGTGGGATTAGCTAGTATGTAGAATAGGCAAAGCTAGTTGCCGAAATCCAAATTTGTGCTTAGTATATGAAAAAATAATGTACTGTACATTATGAAAGCATTAACATTATAAAGCCATGTTGTGTCCTCAGACATTCCTTCTATATAAAGAACTTGCTTGTCTTTCTGAAGGCAGTGCTCACTTAAAGAATTCACCTTTATGTATAAGAAAAAGCGTAAGCCAGGCATGGTGGCACACACCTTTAATTCCAGAACTTGGGAGGCAGAGATAGGCAGATCTCTGAGTTTAAGGCCAGCCTGGTCTACAGAGTGAGTTCCAAGACAGCCAGGGCTACACAGAGAAACCCTGTCTTGAAACAAAAAGAACAACCAAAAAAAAAAAAAAAAAAAAACCAAAAACCAAACCAACCAAATAAACAAACAAAAAACCAAAACCAAAAAAAGAAACAAACTAAACCAAAACAAAAATAAACTAAAAAGAAAACCCATAAATGACAAACTATAACCCATGTCATATGCAACACAGAGAAGACATTTAAATTTTCCCAATAATAAAAATCTAGAATTACTGAAAACCATTGTCCTCACTGTAGGTAATGCAAATACATCTGCACTTTATTCTATGGAAATCATCCAAACATATAATGTTTCAGACTTAAATCTACTCCAGGACAACACAGTGTTAATAGTGATAAAATGCCCACTCACATAAAGGCTCAAAAGAAACAGTGGATGTAATAATATATTTAATTTCAAGATCAAGTACTATAGCAAATAAAGCTGTAATATCTCATTTGTGGTGAAGCAAACATCGCCTGGGAACACAGTCCTTCATAATCTTTCACTTTACAATGGCGTAAAAATGATATGGATTCAGTATAAACCGTATGGTATGTTGAAACTTTATCTGTTCCTCAGCTCACTACTCCTGAGATGCTGGGCACCAACAGTGAGCCTCAGTGCCTGGCATCCAATACCCTACAATGCCCTACTATTAAATTATGAAGATTCTGAATGTTAGGCATATTAAATAAATTTTAGTAAACCTTCAACTTACGATCAGGTTATAGACCATGTTGGCTTAACTCTAACGTAAGTTGAAGTGTATCTGTATACTCAAATAAGTAAAAGTAGAAATCTGAAAAAAAAATTTTGTTGTTTTTGGTTTTTGAAGCAGGGTTTCTTGATGGGGCCTGGGTTGTCCTGAAACTCACTCTGTAGACCACACTGGTCTTGAACTCAGAAATCTACCTGCCTTTGCCTCGTGAGTACTGGGATTAAAGGCATGTGTCAGCACCATCTGGCCTGAAAAAAATATTTTTAAGTATAGTGATGAAAGGCTGGGCTCTAACACTCAGTAGAGAAGACTTTGAGTTTGAAGCCAACTTGGGATACACAGCAACATTCTTTCTCAAACAAAACAAAAAAAAAATTCTATATCCATGTTCAAGGTAGCAATAATTTTAAAAAATGGAAGCAATCTAGAATCCTTCAATAGATAAATATTAGTACTTATTATATTATTATTAATTCATCTTTAAAAGGAAATTTTGACACATATTACAAAGTAGATGAATCTTTAAGATATTATGATGGGGCTGGAGAGATGTCTCAGCAGTTAAGAGCAATGACTGCTCTTCCAGAGGTCCTGAGTTCAATTCCCAGTAACCCCATGGTGGCTTACAACCATCTGTAATGGGATCTGATGTCCTCTTCTGGTGTGTCTGAGGACAGCTACAATGTACTCATATACATAAAATAAATAAATCTTTTTAAAAAGATATTATGATGAATTAAATATGCCAGTAACAAAAGGGTAACCATTATATGACATTACATGAGGGCCCTAGGTATTCAGTATTCATACATAGAAAATTAGTGACTGCCAAAGACCAGAAAAAGGAAGACCGCCAGGCAGTGGTGGTACATGCCTTTAATCCCAGCACTTGGGAGGCAGAGGCAGGCGGATTTCTGAGTTCGAGGCCAGCCTGGTCTACAGAGTGAGTTCCAGGACAGCCAGGGCTACACAGAGAAACCCTGTCTTGGAAAAAAAAAAAAAAAAAAAAGGAAAACTGAAAAGCTACTGGTTAGAAAGTATGGTGTCACTTGCATGGTGATAGCGTTGGAAATGCTGAGTTAGTGAATATTGTGACTGTAGTGACAATGAATTGTACAATTTACAATGACAAATTTACACATTAAATTTTATGTAATTCAACTTATAGGAGGTATTCAGAATAGTCAAATTCACAAACAGAGACAGCAGGCTGCTCAGGGCTGGAAAAGAAAGGGAATGGGAGTTGGCGTCTAATAGGTCCTGATTTGGGACTGAGAGACGAAAAGGTCTGCAGATGCACAACAGTAGTGGTAAATGTGAAATGTCAGGGAAGAGTTAATGTTTGATTATGCACATTTTATTAGAAAGATGGTGGGCATGGTTTGCTCTGTTTCTTCTGGGAGATAAAGAACTTTCTGGTGACAAGTTCCTCTTTTCCATAAGCACTAAGTCCTACCTGATTACAGTAACAAAACACTGGGATATGCATTAATCTGTATTCTATATTTGTTTCTGTACATCATGTAAGATTAAAACTCTAAAAACCAAACTTTTGGATGTAAGCAAAATTATAAATGGTAGAGTACTTACCTAGCATGTGCAGAGACCTAGGCTCTACCCAAACGCTGAACGAGAACCCCACCTTCCCCCAAAAAGCACTTTAAAAAACAATGAGAGTTTCGCAAGAGATGGCATTTCTGTTTCCATTATTTGTGAATCTGTATACATCAATAGCTTATACAATCAGTAGATGTGATAGAAAACTCAAAAACCAAACCAACAAAACCGTTAATCCCAGCCCGTGGGAGGCACACGCAGGCAGACCTCTGTGGGCTCCAGGCCAGCCAGAGCCACAAGTGAGGATGATGAGAAGTAGCTTTTTTGCCTAATTAAAAAACAATTTTAAATAAAAGATTTTAAAATAAAAATATTCAAATAGTTTAGGTATCTTGCATTTTAAGATTGTATTTTAATTATGTATACATCCTTATGTGGATTTGTACACATGGGTGCAGGTGTCCATGGAGGTCAGTAGAGAGCACTGGCTCCAGGACCCCTGGAACAGGAGTTATAAATCAACTCTGAGCCATCTTTCCAGGCCCCAAAGTATGTATTTATATAAATTTAGCCCTTATTAGTTACTAGCCTCATTTAAGACTGATTTTTGGAAATATTTTAGTGTGCATGCACATGTGTGTGTGTCTGTGTGTGTCTGTGTGTGTGTGTAGAAGTCAGAGGTTGGTGTCAGATATCTTCCTGAATTACTTTCTTCCTCAGTTTTGAGGGGCTCTCTTCCTGAAGTTGGAGGTCTCTGCTTCAGCTAAACTGCTTATCCACTAAGCCCTAGGGATCCTCTATCCCTGCTTTCCAGTATTAAGAATACAGGCTTACACCACTGGATCAGCCTTTTATATGGGTGCTGAGTGTCAAAATGTAGGACTTCATATTTGTATAGCAAACACTTCTGACTGAACCATTTCCCCAAATCTTATCGTGTGTGTGTGTGGTGTGTGTGTGTGTGTGTGTCTTCTGTGTGTGTGTGTGTTTTCTTGCTTTCTGAGACAGGGTCTCATGTAGCCCAAAATGGCCCTGAACTTCTGAACCTATTGCCTCTACATCTCAAGTGCTGAGATTACAAATGTGTTCTTTCATACTGGCTAAAATATTCTATCATTTACATGTAAGTAGTGTTTCAATTTTTACAAAAACTGTTCACAAGCTGGGCAGTGGTGGCACATGCCTTTAATCCCAGCACTTGGGAGGCAGAGGCAGGCGGACTTCTGAGTTCAAGGCCAGTCTGGTCTACAGAGTGAATTTCAGGACAGCCAGGGCTACACAGAGAAACTCTGTCTCAAACAAACAAACAAACAAACAAAAAACTGTTCACAAATATTATTCAGTTTCTAGCCTAAACTATCATGGCTTCCTTATAGAATGAGAAATTGGGAATGCTGGGACTAGAACCAGTCCACTGTATTTAACAAAATGTTTCCAAGGGCCCATTATAATCAAGGATTCTGCTGGGAGGACAAGGTAGTAAAGCACATTAAAGCAGCTACACTACCCAGAGCGCCCACTTGGCTTTCTTTATTGGGATAGAATAAATTAATTTGGAGCGGTCCCAATGCCACCAGCAGCAATGTAAGGGCAGATCTCTCCATCAACCTCTTTGCTATGTACCCTACCTGAGAAGAGCTAACTCTAGCAGAGAGATCTTAAAAGAGAAATGAGACAAATGGCAGCAAAAGAAACCACACACACACACACACACACACACACACACACACAGAGTGGGGGTACAGGGGGCTGAGGAGAGGCCTTCTTTTCTAAGACAATAGGTAGATAGAAAGACAGCATTCAGGCCGGTTGGGCTTCCTTCCAGTATGCTACCTACTAATTGTACCTCAGCTTCTCCATCTATAAGATGACAAAAACCTATCTTATAATAAGGAAAGTCTGAGAATTAAGTGAATTAGTATTTGGAAAGTCCTTAAAACAGTGTCTGGTCATAGTAATTGCTACATAAGTTCTCATTTTAAAATGAGGTTAAGGACAGTTATAATTTGTTAATTACTATGTTGACCTTAAAAATGTAACTTTGGGGACTGAAGAGAAGGCTCAGTGGGTAAGGCAGTTTGAACACAAGCATGAGGACCAGAGTGTGGATCTTTAGTACTCATATAAAAGCCAGACAATCATGAGGCAGAAACAGAAGATGCCCTGTGCACTACGACTAGCTATGCTAGCCAAACCATGGAGATACTCTGCCTCAGTAATATATATATATGATATTATATGTAATATCATATATATATATAATAATTATATGTATATATAATTATTATATTCTACAGTCAATATATTTATTCTAATACACATATACATATTCAATATGTAGAGAATCAACTAACACCAGATAAAATATTTTGTCTTTGAAGGATGATAAATTTAAAAATGTGAAAAAGGTAAGCAAGGAAAACTAGTGCTTCAAAGGAGGGCAGATATAAAAGTCACTCTGATGATCAGTATGTGTTTTGTCTTATTTTTTGAGATAGGGTTTCTCTGTGTAGCCCTGGCTGTCCTGGAACTCACTCTGTAGACCAGGCTGGCCTAGAACTCAGAGATTCGTCTGCCTCTGTCTCCCAGTGGTGGAATTTAAGGAGATGATCATTTTGTTAGTCAGTCTGATGACATTTGTTTTTTAGTTTCTGGATTTCAAATTTCAACTACAGAAATTAATCATTTATTAAATTAAAATTCAAATTTTGGTAGCCATAAAGCCATAAATTAAGAGGCCAAATCCAAGTATTTTGTTGTTGTTGTTTACCCTAATTATTTAATTGAATAATTCATTAATTAATTTTGAAATAGAGCCTTAAAATATAGTCCTGCTGTCCTGGACTTTATTATGTAGACAAGGCTGGCCTTGAACTCAAAGATCTGATTGCCTCTGCCTTCTGAATGCTAGGGTTAAAAGTACCCAGCTTTTTCCTGCTGGCCTACAGAAACCAGAAAAGGGTAGTAGAACTCCTAGAATTGGAGTTATGATTGTGAGCCATCATGAAGAAGGTAGGAACTGAACCCAGAGCAAGAGCAGCCAGTGCTCCTAACCATCAAGCCATCTATCTCTCCAGTGCCCCACAACTAATTTAACTTAACTTTGGGAAGGATGTCATTATGCTGTTAATAGGTGCTCACTAAATACTGATTGCTTAGCTGTTTGAATCCTATTTGGAGAAATTTAGCAATTGCACAGTGTTTTCTATGCATTCTCTTTTCCAGAGCAGATAGCTTATATTTAACAATACAACTCTATGTATACAGTACTTCCGAATTTGCACAGTACTTTCACGTACTTCATGCCATGTATCAGAGACCACCACAAGCACTTCTCAGCCTTTTGGCTAAGATCAAGTACAGAAGCTGTCATGACTTTCCCCCCTCATATTCTCAGAAATTTTATAGTCATTTCAAATGATGACAAAACCAAACCAAACAACACAATGTGACGTAAACTACCCCAACAACAGGAACCTTCACTTTGCTTCTTTTTTGTGTTCTTCAGTGCTGGGGTTGGAGCCAGGGCCTCATGTATGCTAGGTCAGAGTTCCATCACTAAGCTACAGTCCCACTTCCTCCTTGTTTCTTTTAAAAATGTCTGTGTCCACATTCTTACCTTTGACCTTATGCAAACAAGTGTTAACTTTCAAGTTCATAATCAAACTAAAATAAAGTTTTTTTGTTGCTGTTGTTTTGGCTTTGGTTTTAGAGATAGAGTTTTTCTATGTATCCTTGGCTGTCCTGGAGCCTGCTCTGTAGACCAGGCTGACCTCAAACTCAAGAGTTCTATCTGCCTATGCTGGGATTAAAGGTGTGCATTACCATGCCTGTTTTGAAAATAAACTATTTTTAATAATATGCCAAGTTAACAATTTAACAAATATGACTTCTCCAAAGAATGAATAGTATTAACCGCTAATAACACTAACAAGTAATCTATAAGTGGTTACGCAGAATATAAAACCAGGAGTTTTGAAGAAGATTGCATAGAACTCCAAGTATACATTCCAATTAAAAAAAAAATCCCTTCCAGATTATATTCATCTGTTCCTAAGGTTTCAAGCCACCATGTTTAATAGGCCCATAGGAAAATACCCTCAAAATGCCAACTGGAAAGATAAGGTCCTTTTCTACTTTTTTCTGTATAGTCCAAATTTCAACTCCCCAAAAGCTTTTCTAAAACATTTTTAGATTTATTTATTAAATACTTATTAAAGTATATGAATATTTTTCCTACATGTATGTCTGTGTACTATGTGCATATTTGGTGCTGGTGGAGGTCAGAAGAGGGTGGTGTCCAATCCTCTGTATCTGGAGTTACAGATGGTTGTGAACCACCATGTGGGTGCTGGGAATTGAACTCAAGTCTGCTTCAAGAGCAGCCAGTGCTCTTAACCACTGTGAATTGTCTACAGGCTCCAAGAAGCTTCCAACTCATTAGTATTGTAAGAAATGGAAAATATTATTGATAAATAACTCCTTAGTTATTTGGGCTATGTAACATAAAAATATGCGGAGGACAGGATGGATGTGGTGGTACATGCCTTTAATTCCACCACTCAGGAGGCAAAAGCATGCTGATCTCTGTGAATTCACAGCCAGCCTGGTCTCTAAAATGAGTTCTAGGACAGCCAACACAACACAGAGACCCAATCTCCAACAATATATAAGCTGGGCATGGTGGCACCTGCCTTTGATCCCAGCACTGGGAGGCAGTGGCAGGCAGATCTCTGTAAGTTTGAGGCCAGGCTGGTCTTCAGAGTGAGCTCCAGGACAGCCAGGGCTATACAGAGAAATAAAAAACCAAACCAAACCAAAATATACTACCTACCTACACATATGTTATACATACACATAATCCAGCTAAAATAACTTAGCTAGCAATGCCAATTTGTTTATCAAAATACTAGATTCAATTTATAACTCAGTGGATAAGTAAGAGCCAGTTCACTCATGTTTATAAGTAAGTACATTACTAAAATCAGGATATGATCTAGTTGTTAAAGATAACAACTGTTAAAAAGTAAATAAAAGTAAATATCTTTTAAAGAAAAAATATTGGGTTAAACCCACCAGTAACAAAAACCTATTTGTTGCTATGTTTAAGATAGATAGCTTATAAACATGAATTTAGCCATCTTCTACTTTTAAACATTGCACACATTTTTCTCACTCAAAGATGTAGCTGCAAATCTGGAAAATATTACAGCTTTATCATTTTCTTTGTTTTGTTTTGTTTTTGTTTTTTTGAGACAGGGTTTCTCTGTGTAGCCCTGGCTGTCCTGGAACTCTCACTCTGTAGACCAGGCTGGCCTTGAACTCAAGAGATTCGCCTGCCTCTGCCTCCCAAGTGCTGGGATTAAAGGCGTGCGCCACCACCGCCCAGCTTAATCATTTTCTATATAAGATTGTACGTTTAAAATCTTTCTAATGGGCAAAATGGTACTCTGGATCTCTTCAGACCATATAAAATTTTCAGCTTAGTATTACTAACAGGCAAAGTAATGAACTCATCTTTACTCTCCTCAACCTCAGCTCCATGACTAGAGAGAGAAGCCATACTCTAAACATCCACAACTGATTCTACTTAGATGCTTAGTGAGAACAGAACACTGCCTTTGAAATGTGTATTAGGTAAAATGTAAGGAGTACTAATAAAACCCACATTTAGAAGTTAACAGTCGGGCTGGTGATATGGCTCAGTGGTTAAAGGCACTGACTGCTCTTCCAAAGGTCATGAGTTCAAATCCCAGCAACCACATGGTGGCTCACAACCATCTGCAATGAGATCTGATGCCCTCTTGTGGGGTGTCTGAAGACAGCTACAGTGTACTTACATATAATAAATAACAAAAAAAAAAAAAAAAGAAGTTAACAGTCAGAAAATAATAATACCACAAACAAAGTGTCACCACATGTACAACTTTTGTTTTGTTTTTTCGAGACAGGGTTTCTCTGGATAGCCCTGGCTGTCCTGGAACTCACTCTGTAGACCAGGCTAGCCTCAAACTCAGACATGTACAACTTTTATACGGCAGAGGAGCACTTTATTTCTTTCTAGTTCATATTCCTTATGCTTCCTTTATCAAATCTTCCCTAGGACAGCTTACAGAGGTTCTCTCTAGATCTGCAAAACTGACAGAAATCAATTAAATAATAATAATAATGTCCCCTTCCTTCTCTTTCTGGTCTTCTCTGAAAGCTTTGACCCTTGTCTCACTCTGCAGGCTTGTCCAACCCACGGCCATGGGCCACAGACAGCCAAGGATAGTTATGAATGATGCTCAACACATAATTACAAGCATACTTAAAACATTATGAGAATTTTTGTAATTTTTTTAACTTGAATGTGTGGTTATTGAGGGTGAACTTTGTCTTGATGTCAAAACACTGGACGAGCTTGGAACCATACACGAGAGGACAGGTATCACTGCTGCAGTGTTTCTACAAAATAGAATGTAATGCAAACGAAATCATATCTTGCAAAAAGGTTTTGAAAACATTACATTTTTCTCTAAGAAGCAAAAGCAGTGGTAACTACTGGAAGGATTTGCTAGTGTGCTGGGGTCTACCAGCCTGTCCATGGTGTGCTTGGATGTGTCACAGCTATGGTTGTCAGGTTCTAGCCTATACTTCTGAATACTTAGCTGTCTGGGGAACAGTGCAAGTCTCCAGCACTCACCACATTTTAAGGAGTTGATTTCCAAAGAGTATGTGTTCTTATGAAGCTTCATTACTGAAATGCTAAAAGATTTGATGGAGGTAATCTTACTTGTGAAATAAAAAACATATCTTAAAAACAAACTGAAGTAAACATTGCAATAATGGTGGAATAAGAGTAAGGTTCCAGGGCAGGGGCTGGAGCTTAACTTCAGAACTAGAATACACTTGTAGGATACAGAATTCTCATTTCACTGAAAATATACACTTCTATGTGTTATGGTAGCAGATTCTCACAGTCCTTAAGAACAGATGAAACTTTCTATGTACTGTATATGCAGGGTTTACTTTAATTAGGTATATGTGGAGGGTGAGGTCTATGAGTGTGAGTGCAGGTGCTAGTCAAAGCCAGAGGCAGTGGCTCCCTGGAGCTCAGGTTACAGGTAGTCATGAATCAACTGACATGGGAGCTACCATCCCCTGCAAGAACAGTATATTCTCTTAACCACTGAGCCATCTCTCCAGCCCCTAATAGTTATATATTGTTTTAAAATGCCTAGCTAAGCCGGGCGGTGGTGGCACACGCCTTTAATCCCAGCACTTGGGAGGCAGAGGCAGGCGGATTTCTGAGTTCGAGGCCAGCCTGGTCTACAGAGTGAGTTCCAGGACAGCCAGAACTACACAGAGAAACCCTGTCTTGAAAACCAAACAAACAAACAAAAAGATGCCTGGCTAAGAAGTTATTGACATTTTTAAAATGCATATTCCTATTTGTTAAACACATAAAGATTAAGATGCGATAAAAACATAAATGCCCTTATAAACTACCTTTCTAGAAGCCAGTGAACTTGAATGTCTCCTACCTGTTGGATAGTAGGCTTGGGAGTACTGCGCTGAGGGTGTGTAGTTACTATATTTTTGGGAGGAGCTGACCATTGTTTGAGGGCCTTGTTGAACGTGTACAGATGTGGCACTGGGCTGCAGCGTATAAGTAACCTCAGTTGGAAATCTCTGCAGTACAGGAAATGGAACCCCTTTATCTGAAAAAGTGGGAGACGTCTCCACTTGTCCAGGGTGCATTCCAAGGGAGTTCTGCCATGTTCGAGGAGGAATCGGGGTGCGATCTAAACCTTTCAGAGGGAAGGTGCTGTGGTTGTGGGATGACGTTGATACATAGGAGTAAGGAGACAGATTATCTCGCCGGAATGACCGGTGAAATTGTCCTACAGCCACTGGTCCTGCATAAAAGAGGAAGAACACATTTACAAACTTTACAATACACCATCAGACAGTAAACCAAAGGTCAAAAAAAAAAAAACCTGTTCACTTATTAGATTTTTTTAATGCAATAGAATTTTGAATTTTGCAAAAACTAATTCAGAATACAGTGCTGAAAGAATAAGCAACTCTTGATTCTTAACAGGACTGCCAGAAAAGGTAAAGTGGCCATAAGATTGAAATTAAACCCAAACTAGGAATCTTCCAGGGAGGTCTTTCAAGCCATTTAGAAACTTTAATAAGTAGTAAAGTATCACTCTACTACACACATCAATGTTCAGAATAAATAGGAATTCATAACATGAGCCACAAAAAGATATCACACCCTTTGTTCCCCTTTCAATTAATGTTTTGTCTCTTTATTGCAATAATTAAGTAACTATTTCCTTATTGTTTGAGCGTGCCTGCTATGCATGTGTGTGGCTGTCAAGAAGGTTTTCTGGAGTTAGTTCTTCCCACTACCAAGTGGGTTCTGGGAGATGGAATTCAGCAAGCATCTTTACTTTCTCAGCCACCTCACTGGTCCCTTTATTTATTATTTGACAATTATTTATATAGTTAATTTTTGGAGACAGTATTGCTATGTTGCTCTTACCTGGCCTGATTACTCACTACATAGACCAGGTTCTAACCTGAAGCACTGAAGCAATTATCCTGCCTCTGCCAACTGAGTGCAAGGATCAAAGGCATGTGCCACAACACTCAGCTTACAAAATAATCCTCGTAAAAAAATCAGGCTTCAAAACTCTCATCTAGTTTTCTTCATCTTCTCAGTCAGTCAAGTAATCACTTTCCATGAGATTTTTGGTTTTGTAGTTCTCTCTTTGCAGGTCTGGGGATCAACTAAGGGTTTTGCATATGCTGGGCAAGCACTTGACCCAGTGAGCTATACTGCAAGCCCTGCATTTTTATTTTCCTTTAGTCTCTAATAGAGACCCTTCCCGGGTATCAAATACTGACTTGCATATGTGTCATGGGAAGCAATGATTAAACCTTTAGATATCTAGTCTCAGAGATTCTGACACAAGTATCTGCTTTGTAAAAAAAATCTAACCAGGGGCTGGAGAGATGGCTCAGAGGCTAAGAGCACTGACTGCTCATCCAGAGGTCCTGAGTTCAAATCCCAGCAACCACATGGTGGCTCACAACCATCTGATGAGAGTATCCGATGCTCTCTTCTGGTGTGTCTGAAGACAGCAACAGTGTACTCACATACATAAAATAAGTAAATCTTTAAAAAAAAACTAACCAGATAGAAAAAAATGAGGAAAAGGACAAAAGTATATAATTTAAAATTGATAGCTATAAATACTATAGCCTGGATTTACTTTATAGATTACAATTCTTAAATACAAAAAAACTAAACTAGTTTATTCAAAAGGAGACTATTACCTATTGGTTATATGTGTGGTTCACAATTTCCTTTCAACATGTTTTATTAAACTAATCTTATTAATTTACTTTATTAAGTTAAGCTTTATTAAGCAGAGGCAAAACTTAATTGACATGACTTTAGTGCCAAGCTACATGCTGAAAGATGTCACTTGAATATCTACCCATTCAAATTATAAACCACTCAGCACTTTACATGTCTCCCATTCTATTTCTATGGCAATCAATTTCCTTAGCAAATAAAGCATTAACATGAAGAACAATCAAATACATGCATGAATACTAACAATACAAGTTCTGGAGCCAGAGAAATCAAAGACTATATAATGAAGAAAAAAAATTGCTGATTCAGAAGTACAAAGAATAGCTTTTATGATGTTGCTTGCCTACCAGTTTCTAACATTCATATGCCTTTAACTTACTACCAACAATCTGGTTTTCCTAAAGAAACTGGTACTTTTCACAACAGCTGTTTCTGAGAATCCCAACCACCCTGTCCCCTACTTGATTTCTCCATAGATGTCTCACATGTCAAAACTACATGCTGCATATGGCTCATTTAATCTCCTGAACTCTTCAGGGATAGGCTGTTAAATCTCTAGTTGGTTTCCAAAAATGTAGTTTAGATATGAATTTAAAAAATAAATTCTGCTTCTCCCTTGATCAATTGAGTGATAGGTAATTACCTATTTTAGCCGCTGAAAATAAAAGAATACTGTCAGGATTAGAAGGCCACTCCTCACTGAGGAGCTGTCCACAGTTGATGGCTTCTAGGAAAAGGAGAGTCAGTTTTCTTCAAGGGTGTGGCCCCTAATGGGTCAACCATGCTCCAGTGGATGGACACACCCATGAGTACATGAGCAGTATAAACTAGGCTCGACTTTTTATATATATAAAAAGAGGGCATGAAGACTGTGGGTGTGGATCTGGAAGGAGTTAAAGGAAGGAGAGAGGAATGAATATGATAAAAACATATGGCTGGGCAGTGGTGGCACACACCTTTAACACCTTTAATCCCAGCACTTGGGAGGCAGAGGCAGGTGGATTTTTGAGTTTGAGGCCAGCCTGGTCTACAGAGTGAGTTCCAGGACAGCCAGGGATACACAGAGAAACTCTGTCTCGAAAAACAAAAAACAAAAAAAAAAAAATTGTATAAACTATTCAAAGAATTAATCAAAACAGGCCCAAAACAATTGTGTGTGTGTGGGGGGGGTGGTTAGTGAAGGTCATTAATTTGTTTCTTAAAGAACTAAGACATAATTAGGGTTTTTTTTTGTTCTTTTAAGGGTTAGGTAATAGGACTCTCTCTAACCAACATCTCTACCACATTCATGTCTTCAGAATATCTTTAAGGTATATTTGGCAATGTTTGAGTTTAGAATTCTAGAAATGTAGGGCATGATGGAGTTTTGTCTTTAAAGATTCTGTTCCTTTTATGAAAATGAAACCAAACTAACCATCCATCAACAATCCCAAGCTTTGCTCATGGACAGCCTGTAGTATCCATACAAGAGTATCTACTTCCCAGACTTTAAACTTCTTTTGACCATTATTACAAATGTCAGAAACTGCCAGTGAAAAAAATAACATAAATGAGCTAACAACGCAACGAAGAAAAAAAGGATGTTCACACTTTTTATCAAGTATATTCTTGACTTAGTGGATCTAAAGAAAAGAAGGCTAGGTCCTAAAATAGACTCTTCTACACTTAAGAAGGACTAGAAAGATAGGAAGCAGCAATCATATAACTGAGGCAAGTTGAAGTAGAATTAAAAAAAAAAATAGGCGTGAGAAGCCAGGCAAGGTGGCACATGGCTATAATCCCAGCTTTGGGAGACTGAGTTAGAAAGACCACAAAGTCAGGATCATCTCAGACTACATGGCAAGACTGCATGTCCAAAAATTAAAACAGAAAACACACAAACAATACCCAAAACAGCAGGTGAGGAAAAGCAGAAGAGCCAAAGACCTTAGAATATAAAAGCCAACAAATTGCAACAGTGTTTCTGAACTTAACAGAAAAAAAATCACATTACACCTGAATGAGAAACACAATTGCCTTCTACGCTAATAAGTCTAGGCTACAGGCAATCCTAACACCCGTCTATACACGACAACAGGGAGACAACAGGAGAGGCCTGAAAACACACATCCTACTCAAACATTGAAAAGGTAGGACTTTTTCAACAAATAACCTTTAAACTACTTAAATAAGCTGGATACTGGCCTTATAAATATAACTGGAAAAATAAAATAACAAAAACGGTTCACTGGGTAAAAGTACTTGCCACCAAGCCTGATGACTAAGTGTGATCCCAGTAGAAGAGAACAGACTTATAACAAGTTGTCCTTTGACCTCCATCCACATGCCATACCTTAAGAGCACGTGTGTGCACATACACACAAATAATATATGTAATTTTAAACACCAACAAAAAGAATACAACTGGTTTAAAACAGTTAAGAGGGAAATATTAAAGAGAATTGTTATTTCCTTGTCTTTTCTCCTTATGCCCTCTAGAAATAAGGCTTGAAAAATAAAACAAAATTAAAAAAAAAAAAACCCAAGCTAGAGTTTCTGTTGAACATATTCTGTAGGATAGTCTCCATGGTCTTTCTTCACACAATTCCCCAGCCAAATCAAGGACCGCTGCTCTGAGGTAGTTCACTATTCCTTTAGAATTCCTTTAGAACATTCCTGTGCCAGTTATTTTCTCAGCTTGTTACTAGAACTTTAACCTAGTTCCTTATCTTCTAAACTCCACAGACAGAAAACCTAGGCCCTTATCTTCCAAATTCCAAATGCAGCATTGCTTCAGGACTGGGGCTAGATTAAACTGACCATAGTGTTATTTGTACATTTACATTTTTCCCATACTTCAAAGTCTGAAAATTGTTTCTATTAGTCTTCTATGTGAAGGTGAAAAAAAATCCAAATTCTAATGACTGCATCCTGTTGTTTTCTTGGCAAAGCTGTCTATTGTGACTTCCATATAGAACAAGAGGACCCCGCCACCCTTACTTGTGTAAGAGTGCAGAAAGGTACTTCAAATCAAGTCCACGAAATAACTGTGACCACAGGTTTCTTAATTTTCATTGAATATTTACACAGTCCCCCCTCCCCCTCCCCTGATCCCGAATGACCATAAATCGTGAAAAGCCAATAAACTATAAATGTGTGCATTCTAAAATTCTTTTAAACTAAGCCTTGACATCTGGTCTTTGTTTCGTTTTTAGCCACTTTGCCTTATGTTTGTCCAACCATAACAT
The DNA here is from genome assembly GCF_004785775.1 of Grammomys surdaster. Classification (NCBI taxonomy): domain Eukaryota; kingdom Metazoa; phylum Chordata; class Mammalia; order Rodentia; family Muridae; genus Grammomys; species Grammomys surdaster. The sequence goes on along the minus strand of NW_021604658.1, from coordinate 4,270,060 downwards.
CTCAAGTAAGGCATCAGACTCAAGTATTAGTGAATTGGTTCTATTCTACACTAGATCAAAGCTTGCCCCTTAGATTATACATAAACAGTGTCTATTGCTCTATTCATGTCAGTAGGTGGAAGGTGGCATGTCCCGGAACAAACCTGCACTCCAGGGATCTGTTCTCTTTTCCTTGGTTGGGTAAATAATGCCTTAAGTTTTCTTAATGGTGACTTTGTTCCTTCGCATCCAACCTGTAGAGTGCCTGTTCTTTTGACTGTGGGACAATGGAGGCCTCCCCCACCCAGTGCTTTGATAAATACAGAGGAGAGACTAGGTACAGGTAAATGGTTCAAGAGGTTTGGGAGTACATTAGCTGTTTGGAGCTCACTCTCTTGGAGAAGAGTGGAAAGCAAGCCTAAACAGCCATGACCTTTTTGCAGCTAAACCCAGATCAGGGAGATGCTTATGGACTCTTGCCAGAGGAAAGGCAAGTGCTAGTGAGGATGATGTGACCTAGTCTTGGGGTTGTGCAGAAACGGTGTTCGCTCCCTGCCGCCCACGTGCTTGATGGAGAGCGAGGATCCAGGTGGCACACACTCACCGTGCTGCTCTGGCCGGGGCCCAGCGGGCTGAGGTGGCGGGTCCTGATGCTGCAGCGGAGAAGTAGAAGCTGAGGCCGAGGCGGAGGCTGACGTGATGAGGAGCCGCTGGAAGCGGTTGGGCGGGCGACAGGGCACCTCCAGTCCGGCCGCCAGCTTGGCCTTGTTGGCACTGGTGAGCCTCTTGAGGTGAACGAGCAGCTGAGGCTGGTCGCGGCGGAAGTGCGGGCTGTGGAAGTGGTGGAGTGGCCCGTCGCCCGCCGGCCCGCCAGCCCCAGGCCCGGGCCCGGGCCCCGCCGCCCCCGGCCCACCTAGCACCACCTTGCGGAAGCCGTAGAGGTTGAGCTGGCGGATGAAGCTGGTGAAGTTGGTAGTTTTGAAGAGCTCGGGCTCGGCCCCGGCCGCCCCGACGCCGCTGCCGCCACCCCCGCCGCTGCTCCCGGCTCCCCCCGCGCCCCCGGCACCCGGGCCGGGCGGGCTGAGCAGCTCGGCCTCGAAGAGCGGCTGGTCGATGAGCAGCCCCTCGCCGCGGCCGTCCCAGCGGATGGAGCGGTACCGAGGGCTGTTCACCAGCCGCCACAGCTTGGCGGGGAAGTTGTTGGGGTTGATGGGGGTGGACAGCAGCGCCTCCTCCATCGCCCGCCCGGGCCCTGGGCCTCGCCCCGCCGAGCCTGGCTCTCCCACCGTTCTCGATCCCCCGGGCCTTCGCTGCGCCCTGCCCCCTCCTGCCAGCGCCCGGCCGCCGAGGCCCGGACCGTTGGCGGAGTCCCGGCACGCCCTCCGGTGTGGCCAATGGGGCCTCGAGTTCCCGCCGCGTGGTGGCCGACGGGGCACGAGCCCGCCCTCCCCCTCGGTGGGGTGCATGCCTTCGACGGTGGCGGCGGGGACACTGCGACACAAGGCTACCTTCGCGTGCCTTCCAGAACCGGCCCCTCTCCGTCTGATCCCCAGAGGGCAGCACACCAGGGAACTGTGGTTCCTGAGGAGAAAGCGGTCCGGTTTACCTCAGCAAGCTCTGAGGGGCTCCGGCAGGGCAGGGCGGCCAGCAGGGATTCAGAACGCAGAGTGTGCTCAGACGATACACAGCTAATGGTTCCTGAGAACAGAGGAAGCCCACTCCAGTCTTCCCTGACAGTAGAACTGCTGCTCTCTTCAAATAAAAATGATGGGGGTTGGGGGCTGGAGTAGGTACAGCAACCATAGTACATGAACTCATTCATCTTATATATAGTATAGTTACACCTTTAAAAAAAATGAATTCAAATTAGATGAGACCCGTGGTACCTGACAGAAAGGAAGAGAGATAGGTATGTGCTTACTGATCAGCTGTGATCTCCCAGACAAGAAAGAGAAATGAATCTCACTTGAAAGGGAACTCAACAAACCCAAAATACTAGAGGGGACCGCCAATGAGTACTAGTTTGTTTTGGTTTTGCTATAAAGCTCAGCCTGGACCACAAACTTGCCTTAATCCTCCTGCCTTTAGCTCCTGAGTACTCGGTGTACAACAGGGCTAGGAATCTAGTCCAGTGGCGGAATGCTTTATCCATTAAGCTAGGTTCAATCCCAATCCCAGTAAGAAATAAAAGAGACCCAACAAAGCAGCACTAATATAGAGATTTTATTTGAACTGTATTGAGTCTTTACAGCACACTGCATGTTTATCACAACGCAACTGCACAGTTTGGATTTTTGGCCACATCATGTCACTTACACCCACAACAGCTCTGAAAGGATGGACACATCTGAGCCAGGAGCCCAGAGTCTCTCTCCAAGGCCATGCAATCTGATGGGACAGTCCCTCAAAACAGTCACACAAAGTAGACAGATACAGTCTCCCAGAATGTTTCCGATCCCCCTGAAAACAGAGTGAAGTGCAATGAAAACTGGTAATTAAAAAGCCACTTGTGACTGGCAGTAACATTTAATGATTGAGAAAATGCTTAAAATAATTTTATGTATCAGAGACAAGTAGTTTGTCACTCTTTCATTGATCTTAGGAATTTCCCAGACACAAAAAATCTCCATTATTCAGCTCCATTAAAATGGAAAAAAAAAAGTGCTAGGCTGACCTAAATATGCCAAAACTTTTTAGGTTACACCCATGGCAAGTATAAAAGGAGGCATTGCTTCACTGTAGGACTGAAGAAAAGGTCAGGAGAAATAATCTCTATTCTAAATGCAAGCTCTGCTTAGTTTGGAATGAAAAAAAAAAAGTTTTCTAGAAAGCAACATAACAGTAGCAGGTGAGAAAGACAGCAGTTTTAACAGTGAGCAGTGTTATCTTCTCTACATTAATGCATTAAGGAATGTAGCTAGGAAGTCCTATAAGCCAAGAAGACTGTATCTGCCCCACCACAGTACATGGCTGTATTACTGTATCTTTTGGTTAAGTGCCACTGGTACATAGTAAGATGAAAAACAAAATCTAAATAAAACAAAACAAAGTGTTTGGTCCAAATGGACACATCCTCACTCCCAATTTTGGTATCAAGGCTTTCTTCCTTCTGTTTGGGTTCCATTGTTAAGTGCACAGAAATAGACAGCAGCATTTGTACTGAAACCCTCACATACCAAGTAGCTTTGCTAGGAGGTAAAAACCAAATGCTATATTATTCTACCCTCAAGGTGTCAAGTGTTCAGGATAAGAAGCAGTGTGACCCAGAGGAGGCAGCGGCCAAGGGAAAGACAACATGGGGGAAGTGGGCAGTGGAACAACAAAATCCTTTATTTTCATGCCAGGAGAGGATCAAGGTGTAGCTCCCATGTTAGCACCAGGACAACTAGGAAAAGTCAGGTGCAAAGGGTAGGGCACAATCAGCAGAATTCACAAGGATAATCTTGCTTTTCCCTTCTCATTCTTCACAGTGTGTACCTCAAGAGCAGCCACTGTGTAATAGTGACAACTGCCTTCACAGCTCAGAATAACTGATTCTCACAAGACTAAGCATCACCAGAGTTTTTCTGTTTCCAAAAGTGTCTTAATCCTCAGAACTGTCCCTCTGAAACTGAATATTCCCTGATGCTAGTCAATGAGCCAGGTGAAAAATGCATCCAAACCTCCATTTGCCAAACCAGTCTTTGAACCAAACTCCATAGAAGACAGTGCTAATCAACTAGAGGGAGTGCCTCTAAAGACTGAGCCTTCATGCACAGACACAGAGCACAGAGGTACAGAAGAGAGTTCAACTCAAATAGGATGGGAATTCCTATCTTGTATACTATGATCTGCTCTTTCCAAGGTAGAGGAGAGGTGGGTCTCACTATCACTTGGAGTTTGGTTATAAGTATGTCTTTCTATTGCTGTTTGGGCACTGTGCACCAGGCAGTATTTATGAATCATCATCTCGGGACCTCCAGGAGATAGAAGCTGGAGTCACCAACTCAGTGTGAAGCTTCCAGACTCTGAGTCTGGATCAGGACCATTACCCCAAAGTGAGGGTCTCTCCAGTAGAAAAATCTCCTGCCAAATTCAAATTCCTCTGCTCCGGTCACATGGTAACAAGGAGGATTTCTCAAGACGGTATCTTTGAGCTCTGTGTTCATGAGCCATACCAAGGAACCTTCCAGACTACACCTGAAGCAGATCCTCCCTTCAAACCTGCTAAAAATGGACAGATCATCTCCTCTGGCATTCAACTGGAAGCCGTAGCAATGGGTTTCTTCAGATGTTGGCTCATGAGTTCCCTGGCACGAGATACTTGAATGTGTTCGTAACATGAGTTACAGACGAGAACTGGGTCATAGAGTTGCTGATCAGGAATGGGCAGCTTAAGGTGGCAGCATCCAGCACAAAATACGTTCCCACAATTTCTGCCAAAGTACAAAGAGGGAGGAGGAGCTCGTCAGAAATATCCATGTTTTGAAAATGAATAATAGTCTAAAAGGGTATCCATGAATAAATAAAAATGTTGGATGAAAATAAAAATATTTACTACTAAGATATCTCCATTTTCAAATTAATTTAGCTCTATACAAGAACCCTACATTATGAGTAACAACGAGGAGATGCAACAAAACAAAAACCAATCTTACCTGCAATGATGTCTTCGTTTGGCCAACCAGAATTCACAGTCACAGTTATAGCAGTGTGATGCCATATGGTCTGGAACCCAGCGAGTAACCTACCAGAAGGCACAAAGGAAAAGTCTAGGTCCATGTCCAAAGAGGTGAAGAACAACATTGCAATCCAGAAAGTAGCCCAAAGGAAAATGAGCAGGATGGTTTTTATGACTGGCACTACTTGCCTACAAGGATGGCATTCATCTGGGGGGGAGAGCTCCGGCCACAGTAGGCCATTCATCTCTGAGAAATATAATCCAGTGGCTTGCATGAAGTACCCACCACACATCTGCCTACACATACATACCTCAGTCTCCTTCTTATCAACAGGTTCCCAGCTTGCTTCTGAAAGGCAGTCTTCACTGTGATCAGAGCCAAAGTCTTCAGTGTCACTGCCATCTGACTCCTTCAAACATGTCTGCAGTGTAAGCAAAAACATCAACATTACTTCCTGCATTACAAGTCATTCACTGTATTTCTTGTTACAGCCTAGCTAAGTGTTGGCAAACTATGGTCCAGAAGCCAAATCTACCCTGTTTTTCTAAATCAAGTTTTACTGAAACATGGCCATAGTCATTCATTTATATATTCTCTATGGCTGCTTTTGTGTCACAATGGCCACACAATAGTTGTCTTATAGGCAGTCTGGCCCACACAACCTAAAAATGTTTACCATCTGGCCCTTACAAAAACTGGTTGAGTATTTAAAGCATCACCTGACCAGTAAGAAGCTGTCAGTCCTATCTATTCTATCAGCAGGCAATGAGAGCACCTGAATGGATGGAAGGGAAGTAGCCATGTAGACAGCAAGGGGCAAGATGGCTCCTAGAAGCTCCCTGAGGACTACAATGCCAGAATCTAAAACAGAATGTGGTTTTCCACATTCTAGTAAAGCCTAAGTGGTCCTCATAATCCCTCACCTGGATTGTTTTAAAATGTCCCAACCAAGCCAGGAATAGTGACACATGCCTTTAATCCCAACACTTGGGAGTAGAGCCATGCAGATCTCTGTGAGATCAAGACCAGCCTGGTCTACACAGAGAGTTAGTTGCAGGACAGATAATGCTATACAGAGGAAGCCTGTCTTGAGTAAATAAATAAAAAGCCCTACCCAGCCACCTAATCTGGGTCTCACTTAAGTCATCAGAAGGTACTCATGCTGATCCTCCATCAACTCTCAGTGTTCCCTCTCATCTATAGTAGCGGTCTGCCTTACAATCCCAGCACAGAATGTGCACACTATGTACACACTCACACCCACACATCCCCCACCCCTTTGTTAAACCATGTCACTGGAGCATCTACTGCCTCCATGCTTCTGACAATGCTCTCTCCTTCTCCCTGTCTACCTAGCTAAATAGCACATGCTTCAGCACTTGGCATAAGCATTATCTTCTCAGAAGAGCCTTCCTCGCCTGCCTGATCCTAACACCAGAAAAATCACCCTGTTTACTCATCTTTCGTCACGATGGGAGCGCCTAACTCAGTGGCTCTCAGAAAGTACCCAACAAGTGCTACTGAATGGATAGAAGGCTGGATGGGCAGAATAAACGGACAGGTGACAGCTGGCGAATACTTACAAAGTCATCCTCATAGTCCATGGGGGGTTCTGCTGGAGGGGCACAGCAGTGACGAATGTCTAGCCTCATCTGAAGCTCTCGAACCTGCCGACGTAGCTGTTCTACCTCTTGCTTGTACCCTGCTTCGATCTGCCGTAACCTATGTTGGATCACATCGGTGGGAAAGGGGAGTCCATCATCATCCAGATAGAGAGGAGGCACTGGAGAAGGGCAGCTCAGAAGAGAAGGCTTTGTGCTGGAGACTTGCTTTGGATGACTGGAAAACCACATCCGGTTGTTCTTTCCTCCTGGGCCTGTACAGTGTCCATTGGAATGACTAGAACAGACTGGTGATTTCATCCCTTCTCTCTGAGCCCACTGGGCCCCAAAGCAGGGCCCTGCAGCTCGAATATGCTTATTGCTTGGCCTCTTGCTACAACAGCCATAAGCAAGCAGTCGCCGAGGAGTGGTCTCTCCACTTGGGAATGAAGTCATCATTCCTTGGAAGCTGTCCCAGTTCGACCCTAAAAATGAAAACTCACTGATCTGGCTCTGAGAAATTGGCTTTCGGGCCAACTCCAATGGCATTTTCCCAAAGCGAGGATTTTCCAACAACTGCCCATTCTTACTTCCTCTCTTGCCAGCGTCTTCCTTCTTGTAGATCAGATCTGGCACAGAACTAGGTTGTTCCTGGTGGGAGATACTTGCCATAGACCCAGGGGGGTCTTGGCTGAGGAGGTCAGTATTTGGCTCTGGAGGAGTTTGGCTGGCAGCACTTGGTGGGTTGCAAAGGCTGCCCTGACTGTGATCTGGAGTACACCTTGTGAGCACAGCCTGCATGGAATCTAGATGGGGCTGTTGGGGAGTACCTGTAAGGGAATCCTGGGGAGGCTCAGGAAAATCACAGGCTCCACCACACTTGCTGGAGACATTGGAGAGTGAGCTGACAGCTTCCTTTTCCAGACACTGTTCAGGTGGCTTTCCTAAGCCATCAGAAGTCCTACCCTGCTCCTCTTGGGCTGGAGGGTCTGGGGCCAGTGCTTCAGTTTCTTCCAGGACTTTCATCTCAGAGGTGTTGCTCTTCATTTCCCAGGACACAGAAGTATTAAGTAACTTATAACTAAGAGAACAACTTTTGTGACCCTTGAAAGGTTTATTGCTCAAGTAGTCTTTCTGGCTACTGGGCAGAGGAGGAGGAAGGCCCATGTCTCCCACAGTCAGCTGTGGGCTTCCGACTCCAGATTCTACAACAACTGTCTCTGCCCCTTCAGGACTGCTGTGCCAGGGCTCCAGGCTGACTCTGACCTCCTGACAGTGGTTATTCAGGTTAGGATCACTGGAAGTACGAGTGAGGGGGCTGCTTGTATCACAGGCAGAAAGAAGATCATCCATGGATCTGGTTTTAGGTAACCTGGAATGACAGACAGAGAGCTCCAAGTCAGGAAAAGGGAGCCATTACCAAGGTACACAATTAGGTCATCAGAACAGCATCAAAATAGATGTTGACAAGACATCTAATATTACAAATAACTGAAGTTCACTGGGAGTCTACTCTGCACAAAGCATAAGACATACTTATCTTCCAGAATGCTTATCTGCCCCCAGTTCCTGTAAGTTGTCAACCTATAAAATCTCCCAGGCCCATGTCAAACATTTTGATAGTTTCAATTGCCTGTTATGCTGATGTACCTCCCCCTATGTAAAATATGTGCTGGATACTGAATTTGGGGCTTGTATATACAAAATACATGGTCTACAAGTAAGTTATGCCCCTAAGCCTACTGATGGTTCTAAATCCCCTACTTTAGCCACTGCCACACCTGAACCACAGACCACTTTCTGTTACAGTCAGACAAAGACAATAGGTTTTGGAGCTAAAAGACACTGGCCTTCATAGTGATGAACTACCAGAAAGTGCGTTATTTAACCTCTCAGTTACTTGTCATCACCTCTAAAGGATGTTAACGTTACACCTTATAAAGGTGCCAGAAGGCTTCGGAATTTAGGCAGCTAACCACAAACTTACCAGTCACAAACTCATTAAGAAGGAATGACTTCTCAATATACATTTTTTTTCAGACTTAGTAGCAGTGTGACACTCCAGCTCTCAGAACCCCATGGAAACCTCTGGTAGACATCACTCAAAGAACTCAAGAAGCACTCCTAGTCACCAAATGGGTGGCAAGCATTTTTGCGAATGGTTGTCCTGATTTTTATTACTGCAGTACAGAATCTTTAGAGCAATAAAAACCTAGGGAAATTGTCCAGGAAATAGGAAACACTTCACTGGGCTCTTCTCAGATGCTTTACTCAGCTCTCACAGAAATTCCTCCACATGCCAAATTATAATATAGTTTATTCTAAGTACTTACTTTTGTTATTTATTATAGTTCATATAATATTTTTATATTTGATTTTATTTTTGTGATCAATTTTATATGTGTGCAGGCGAACATGTGTGCATGTGTAGACACTCAGAGTTTTCCTCAGTCACTTTCCAACTTATTTGAAACAAGATCTCTCACTGAGCCTGAAGCTTGCCAATTTGGCTAGACTGGCTAGCCACCACGCCTCAGGATCTCCTGTCTTTGCCTCCCTAGAGCCAGGATTACAAGCACAAGGCACGAGTCTGGGCATTTGGCATTTTACATGAAACTAGAGATCTAGCTCAAGTCTCAGCTCTGGAACTTTCCAACTTAACTTCTCTAAGCTTTGCTTTCCTCACTTGTGGAAGAAAAGTTAAAGTACCTACATCTGAAAGCCATAGTAAGAGTTGAACACACAATCCCTATTAAAGCACAGTGCTATTAGCTTACTATTTATTTGTTTCTCTCCCTTACCAAAGAGCCTTGAAGTCAGGCCTATGTCTCATTTGAATACTTAACACCTAACAAAGACACAGGCCAGTGACATAAGAAATGAGGGAATAAGCTTTAAGACCATGTCAGGTTTGCAGGAGCAGGGTGCCAACTGAATAGACTAGGTCAGTAGAGCTCAATAGTTGGCATACGACAGACCTTGTTTCCAAGGTCCATTCAAAACCTACTGACTGAGAATGGCTAAGAGGAAGGCCTAAATAAGTGTAGTCCCTCTGCCCACTGTTTTTTTTCTTGGCAGAATTAGTGACGAAACTCAGTCTCATGAATATGATCACCACTAATTAACCTACACCCCCAGTTCAGCCCCACATACTTTTAAAAGTTACAACTGACTTTGTCTTCTCTTGCTTTATTTTTTATTATAGAAACTTTTTTATATAGAAGACTGTGACTCCCATGCACCCTTTGAAATTCAAACAGTAACAGTGTGTCAACCTTCATAGCTCATTCCTGTGTGCACTAAAGGTTTAACCAATAAGGATGGACGAGACAATAATGCTGGAGGACGTTAGAAGTGGGCTGAGCCAGCCCCCATGGCCAGGGAACGCTACACAGAAAGTACTGACCTTGAACTGAGTATAAAACCATTTGTTGGACTTCTAACAGAAGAGGAGAGATAGGAGGATGATACTTTTGGTCTGGGAGAAGGTATAACCAAAGGAAGTCAAGCCAGTTGTTACAGAGACATTTAAAGTCTTTCCATCAGTGAGCCCTCTAAATCCAACCTCCTCCATTTGGGCTGCCTTGTAATATGCCTCTCCCCTGCTATCAAGTGATACTTCAATCCCATCCACCCTGTATCTGTCCTTTCTCTGCAAACTGTCTTGGATGGTATTTCTGGATTTTAAATTTTGACTGGTGAGCCTGTCTTTGACTCTGAGGAGACTTTGGATTTTCTGCATTCTCCATTTTTAGTCTCCAACTTTCAACCAACCTCATAGTCTACTGAAAATGTCTCTATTGTACTTTTGAATATATTCCTCTTTTCCAGGAACTTTTTATAAATTACACTCTAGCAGAGGTGGCTAGTCCCTATGTCTCTAACCAGCTCAGTGGTAAATTCTCCAGATTTCCATTACTAGTAGGTCATAATCACTTCCTATGCTATCTGACTACTGACAGTTGTTGCAATGATTCAGTGGTTATGAGGCCTTGCTACTCTTACAAAAGACTTCAGTTTGGTTCCCAGCACCTACATGGTAGCTTACTTCAATTCTAGGGGATTTGATACCTTCTTCTGACCTCCTTTAGCACCAGGTGTATATGTGACACAGAGACATACATGTAGACAAAACATCCAAACACATAAAATAATAATCTTTAAAAAAAAATATATATATATACACACACACACACACACACACATATGTAAGCACTGCTGCACTATATTGCCTACAGCCTGCAATAACTTGTTTCTTTCTACTTTTTGATTGTTTTGACTTTAATCCCAGCACTCAAGAGGCAGAGTCCAGGCCAGCCAGGACTACATAGTGAGGCCCTGTCTCAAAACAACAAAAATAACGTCCTTCTCACCCTCTACTAGCTCCAGAGTTGTTTTTGTTTGTTTTGTTTTCTTCAAAACTATCTTTCATATATCTGTTTCTTAGGTTCTTTCTCCCATAAAACCTTTAATAAACTCATAACTCCCTTTATCCCAAGCTTTTATGTATCCACTTAAATATTTGCTCAAATGTTTCTTAGGGCCCAGTGTGGTGGCGCATACCTGTAATCTTGGCACTTGGGAGACTAAAGCAAAAGCATCAGGAGTTCTGGGCCAATGTTGGCTACATAGAAGACCCTGTGTCAAAACAAAATCCCATCTGGGACACAGAAACAGCCATGGATCCTATACTGGTCCTTCATAAAAATTTCCTATATAAATCAGCCCAAATGATCCTTTAAAAAACTCTTTATAGTTTGAAGAAAAGGAAAACCACTGAAATCTATTCCATAACCTTGGCTCAAAAGACCCTAAAATCAAAAATTTCAGATGGATGAGTTCTTTGTTATACTTTATAATATTCAGTGAGTAGATTTTACTTTAACTTCAAAAGCTTCAGCTAATAATCAAATATCAAAATTTGCACTACACAAATTTTGGAGCACGCCTGTAATTGCAGTATTTAGAAGATTGATTCGGAAGGCTCATGGGTTTAAGGCCAATCACATGCAACAGTGACACAGTGAGACTCTCTCAAATAAAACATACACATCCTTTGAACGGAACACTTTTGTCTCCAGAAATTAAAAATTCTGGCAAAAACACAAGCACAATATAATAAATAGCACACCTTCTACAGCCCCAAGTGGAACTATGCACTTAAAACTGGCTTAGACAGCAAAGAGCATGGATGGTTTACCATAACTTGCTCACATGCAGATGCTCACTAAAATATTCCCTGCAATGATCTTGAAATGATCAAAACAGGCAGAGAGGAACCCAAATGACACTTACCCTTTGATACACTGCAACCATAAGAAACAATAAAGAGCTTGGGATGGACTGAGTGTGGCACATTTGCCTTATATACACCAAGTTTGGTTTCCCGTATTACGAAAAAATAAGAAGAAAATAAAAACAACAAGGTATCTTTATATGTGTTATCATGGAATGACAGCCTGACACAAAAAGTATAATTCAAGTCACCAAGTCTCTTCCCCCAAATATTCAGCCAGAAGAGAACTTGACAGCCTACTTTAGAGTTGGCCTTTTACTGACAGAGAAAAGTCTATGCCCTGTTGGGAACTGACTTCTTCCTCTGAGAGTGAAATGCTTCTAGAGGACACTGCTGCAGAGAGCCAGGGCAGCGCCTGAGAATGATCTCCCTATGCTGTGTGAACAACTCCCCAGCATCCCGCAGACCTTGTCAATAGCCCTTTCTCTGTAATTCTCCCTTCCTTTGCTTAAGTGTGTCACACCAGGTGACAGCAGCACCAAAGATGGCGGAACAACTCAGTGAAACCTTGAAAACAGTGTATTCCAGTCTAGCCCCACGGCTAAACTTCTCCCATAAGCAACTCAAGAAGTTGTTTCTAAAAACCTCATTGAAACAGAACAAGGACCAGTGAGATGGGTCAGTGGGGAAAGGTGCTTGCCACCTAGCCTAAGGACCAGAGTTCAATCCCCAAAACCCACACTGGTTGGAAAGAGAGAACCAACTCCTAGAAGTTTTCCTGAGCTCTACATGTATGCTGTGGCCTGTGCAAATACGCACACAGCACAGACACCAATAAGTAAATCTAAACAAACACGTAAAGAACTTTGAGGTGAAATGGACTAGGAAGCAAATATTGCTTTCCTTGTGGACAGAGGGGAAACCAAGGTTTGGTTTTGGTTTGTTTGTTTTTTTTTTCTCACCTGTCCAGAGAACGACCAGAAAATTCCTGGCTCTGAGCCACTGGGGAAAGGTAAAGATCCATATTTTCCTCTCCAAGGGTACACGGAGATGACGCAGGCAGATAAACAGCTGTCCAGAGGTGCAGGGCCCGGACATGACACACAGGATGCAGGACCTAGTGAAGCAGCAGAATGTTATTGTTTTAGGGGAGTCTTTGGTTCATTTTCTTTCCTTGGACATTTGACTAGACATTCTTTTCACTGACTCAGCCTCCTCTCCCCATAGGATTTCCAGCAGGAAAAGGGCTCAGCCTTACCATGTCTGAACCAGGTGTATAGAGGAAGTTATGAAAGTTCTTGTTGCCAGCTCGCAGGAGTGCCCACACGGAGCATGTCCGTTTATAGATGTTGCGCTTCTCTCGCTCGCAGGGGTTGTTGGCCAGGAATGTGCCGTAGAGACAGGAATATGTGTGCTGCACCAGTTTTACCTAGGAAGCCCAGACCTGCGTAAACCTGACGCCTTCAAGACACTGTTCTCCTACCCTGGCCACAGGCGTTAGGACTTACCAGAAATGCTTCATTGAACTCAAACAGACAAGGGAACTGCTTAAGCAGCTGATGCACAGAATCAAGCCACTGGAGGAACACAGGACATTGTTCATTTTGGTCCTCTGCATTTTCCTGATGGCCACAGCGATCTCCAAACTTGTGCCCAAAATCCAGCCAATCAGACTCCACTAACACTTGGAAGCCCTGTAAAAAGATCAGTCTAAATACAAGGCAGCTCTGGAAAGGTTTGGGCCCAGCCTTCCAGGAGAATGTCCAAAGGTGGAAGCTGGCAGCTGTAAAAAGTCTAACCTAAGAAGAGGACTCAAAGGTAACCATGTCCTCTACTGAAACATTCTCTAGACACTTCCAGAGAGCTGGACACCACCCCTCTCGCCTCATTTCTGTTGTTCTTTACAACTAGTCCCTTAGTACCTCCAGAGTCCTGTAATATGGATCCAGTAGTATTTTGGCCAGGGCTACAATCTGTGGCGTGCGGTCCCAGCCGTCAGAGCAGTGCACCAGCACAGGCCGGCCTTCCCGATCTACTGTACTAGCTACCAACACAGCCGCTTTTAGCATCACTGACAAGTGCTGCAGCCATTTGGTACTCTCCAGTGCCGACAACCAGCTGTGCAAGAACAGAAAGAAACGGAATCACTAAGGGCTCTGGGACCACCACATGTCTCTGCCTCCTTAGCCAGCTCTCTCCAACAAAAGACCCAGTAAGGGCTGAAACCAAGAATTTAACTCATGACCTTTCTGCCAAGAAATATTTGGCAAAAAGGTAAGGAAATGAGACACAGAGAGGTAAGAGCTTCTTAGAATCACAAGGGGAACTGGGAAGGGAAGCATCACATGCTTACTTAGCCATGTGTCTCCCAGTTCTCTATTCTTTTTGGTAGGGCAATGATCTAGAAAAAAAGAATCTAATGGCCTATGGCCATGCTAGCATGTCACTCCAGGAATGGAAGTGTTCTTGGACACGGTGCACTGCACCCAACTCTGCTCAGACATCCAAGTCCTCCACCTTCCCACCTCCCGTTCAAACCCTCTATGGATGTGCAGTGCTGGCTACGGCACGGCAGCGGAAGGCATGGAATCTCAAAGACAACACCTACTTGCTGGGATCTGGCATCTGGCTACACACAGCCCGGAGGTACTGGAAGCTATTCCGGATGGCATGGATGTTGGCCATCCCCATAAACACGACCTCACAGTTTGGATAGTATTCTGCAGATAAGAGAGGAAAGAGGAACATACAAATATGTCCTGGAGACAGGCACTCAGGATGAGAGAGCTTCCCTGGCAGGACAGAACACTCCAGGATAGCAACACAGAATCCAAATCGCCCTTTTCCCTCTGGATACTCAAGTGCCACTGCTCAAGCAGCAGCTGTAACATCCACGGCAGCAGCACTAGGGATAACAATAGAAATGCTCAACAAATGACAAGGAGCCGCTCTGGGCCAACAATCTTCTCTGAGAGCTAACTACTCGGGCAGCCTTCAAGGTATGAATCGTTCTCATTTTACAGAAGAGAAAATAAAACTTACAAGGGAACTTATACTTCATAACCATGGCTCCTAAGTGGCAAAACCCTGGATCCAAGCAAGTTTATTTGGCTCTTTCAAATACTCAAGCTGCCCTCAATCCCCTCCTGACCAAAGCTGCCCCAGAACCCTGAGTGACTAAATAATCACAATACCTTCACATTCACAGCCTCCACCCTTGGCCCGGTTAGCCACTGCTGCTGTGTAGGACCGTGCATCCAGGATCAGCAGTTTTTGTGGGGCTGCTGTGCTCTCTACCCCAGAGCATGCAGTCAGAGAAGAATCTAAATACAGAGCAGGAAGAAGTCTCAGGGCCAGCCATCCATCTGTAGTGGCCTGGCCTTGGGGCACTCAGACCTCCACCTTCCAAAAGGCAGGGGCCCATGTTCTGTTTTGTCATCTTTTCTCGTGGTTTCACTGGGGACTTCCTGGGAGGCAGCATGGATGGATAGGAGGGGGCCTATCTCTGGGGCACAAGCACCACCCACGCCTTACCGAAATCTGTGTCGCACGCCTCACTGGCATCATTAGTCCCAGTGCTGAGGGAGCCCCCAGTGGCCCTTGTCCCTGGGTCTAAGGCGCAGGCTTTGGCAATGGACGTGACGAGGTATTCATCATCAGCATTGCGCCAGCCCCACCAGCTGATCTCAGGCTGGCTGCAGCGGGCGATGGCAGCCCCATTGCGCAGGTGCCTACAGACACAAGAAACCATACTGCCCTTTATCCCAAGCCTCCAGACGCCTACTGCAGAGACCTCATGGGGCCAGAACAAGGTCTCCAAAGCCAACAAGGGCTACCAGCATATCCAGGTCAGGAAAATAGCAACCCAAAGCCTTACTATCTCTAGAGCACTGTATAGTTTATAAAGTGCTATCACACACATTTTTTTTAAATGGCTCCTGTATTCCCATTGTGACCTTGACTCATCAAGTCTGCACAGTACCTATTCCAATATGCACCAAAAGACCAGCCTGAGTCAAGAGTGTAAACCACACTAACCCTCATGGTTACTACCTGTCTCAGTTTGTTTAGCTCTGGCTGGCCTGGAGCACACTAGGTAGACCAGGCTAGCTCAAATTCACAGAGATCCCCCTGCCTCTGCCTCCAGAGTGCTGTGGTTGAAAGTGTGCATCACCACACTTGGTTTAACTTACATTCTTACACAGAAATTGGCCAACTTCCCACTAAAGAAAACAGCTCAAAGTCCCAGCTTTGTAAGTCACAACCAACCTCTGCCATGTATTAATAAATAGCCCTAACAGAGTATGCTGACACACGCCTGTAACTCCAGCACCCTAGAGGAAAGAGAATGGCTAATAGTAGCCAGGCAGTGGTGGCACACACCTTTAATCCCAGCACTTGGGAGGCAGAGGCAGGTGGATTTCTGAGTTCGAGGCCAGCCTGGTCTACAGAGTGAGTTCCAGGACAGCCAGGGCTACACAGAGAAACCCTGTCTCAAAAAAAAAAAAAAAGAAAGAAAGAAAGAAAGAAAAAAGAGAGAGAGAGAGAACGGCTAATAGAAAGGCCTAGTGAGACCTTTACTCCATACAATAGGGTATAGGCCTGATTTGGTTTTCAGGCCAGCTTGCTAACCTCTTAGTAAATGCTGTATTTTACATACACACATACACACACACCCCAAAAGTAACAGACAAAAAAACCCAATTTCACTAAAGCTTTACCTTTAGCAGTAAAATCTGAGATTGTACCTAAGGTTCTTTATTATTATTATTATCATTATTATTAGTTTTTATGTGTATCAGTGTTTTGCATAGACATATACATGTGTACCACATGTGTGCCCGTGAAGGCCAGAAAGGAGTGTTAGATCTCCTGGCATTATAGGCGGTTGTGACCTGCTGTGGGTGCCAGGAACTGAACCCAGGTCCTCTGCAAAAGCAGCAAGCATTCTTAAGCACTGAACCATCTCTCTGGCCTTGAAGGTTCTTATTTTAGAATAATTCCTGTCACTTCCCTACAAGCCACCATCCCTCTCCACTGACTGCCTATTCCCATCCGCAATGCCTCACCTGTACACCACAACAGGGATGCGTTTCCAAGAGCGGAAAGAAGCCACGTTCTCCAGCTCTTTATCTGTGATCCACACAGGAACCAGCAGCTTCTGGGGGTAACTAGGGCACAGCCTGAGAAAAGATGAGAGAGGCTGTCCTGATCTCAATATGGAATAATGATCCTAGGGGATGGCTCTGGGACAACAGGGACAATTTGAGCCCTCCTCCCTCATGGACCCAGAAGCTAGACATGCTACATTCCATTGAAACATAAAGTCTGAGTATGGATTATGTTTTACACCCAAGCCCTGCACCCTCACTTGTAATTGCTGTTGATATGCGAGACTCTCCAGACATTCTGCAGGTCAAAACCCATTCTTGCAAGCTCTGCCTCTTGTCGACATCGGATGTGCTCTCCTGCAATACAGTCCCCAGCCTGTCAGCTTCCCACAACACCAAGATCCAGGGGTAAAGGAGGATGAGAACCGAGGGCTAACAAGCAGATTCCCCAAGAAAGCGGCCTGGCCTCACCTGGCTGGCACAGGTGGGTACGCTGATCCTCCTCGGTCAGCCCCAGGCACCAGGCATGGTAGGCAAAGGCAAAGAGATCCTCGGGCTTGGCAGGTCTTGCTGTGGCCCGGCTTAGCCTTGAGAGCCACTCTTGGCACTGCTTGAAAGTGGAGAAGTGGCACCTGCCAGGCAAGAAGCCACAGGCTTGGATGAGGCAAGGGGTAGACAGGCCATGGGGTCAAGAGTCAAAAACACAGCCTCAAAAAGACTATGAAAGAAAGGAAGCTGCAAAGCAAGAGGCAAGGAAGTGACTCTGGGGGGAAAGGACACTGGCACTGGCACCTAAAAGTTGTCTCTTGTGGCAATTCTTATGGCCACCCTACCAACCAGTGCTACCTCCTATGAGACACAAGTCCTGAACCCAGCAATCTTACCTCATTTTTTTCTCCTTAGCCACACCCTACTGACATTTTAAAGACAGTTTCAGTTAGTCCTACCTCTTCCTTGAAGCCTTCCTAGCTTACTCTAGGTCTCTCCTCTCTTGACTCCTAATGTGCCTGGAGTATGGAGGAGGTGGTCCTAGGCAGCACAAGTGTGTCTTAATAACTCGACTTTAGTTTTCACAAAGGAAAAGAGCAAAGAGATTATCACAGTCTGCCAGAGACCTCAGCAGACAGTAGGCTCTCGCCTGAGTGTCCTTCTAAATACTCCCCCATCCTCCCAGGCCCTTTTTTCTCAGAGCCAATTTATAGCAAATGTTGTGTATACCCAGAATCTGGAACGACCTAGGCATGGCACCATGGCCTCTCACCTGAGTTAACTATAGCAGCTTCCTAACTAGCTGTTCAGCCTCAGCCTTGGCTTTTGTCCCCATTTTCTTCTACTTGGTACCAAGGTAACAGCCAGAGTAGGCCCATAAAGCATTAATCACATGACATCACTGCTTTGCTCAAAACCCTCCAGAGATTCCTCAGATCCCTCAAAGTCAATGCCAATGCTGGTCACTGTGACCTCTGCCCCCTTGCTCTCACGTCTCATATCCCACTCCGCGCACCTGCATGTACTCCCTCCAGCCACGTGAGCATCTCTCCGTTCTTCTGCTATGCAGGCACGGGCCACACCCACTTCAGACCTTTGCACTCACCTGCCCTTCGGCATACCTTTCCCTCAGATACCTGCTCAGTCACTTTCCTCAGATCCCGACTCAAATCATCCTTTATCTGCGCGGCTTTCTCTGGTCAGTTGTTTAAAGCTAGTAGCTGCTAAAACTTTCTTGATTTTACTTTTTTACATTTATCATTTAAAGTATTTCACTTCCTTACTGTTAGAGCCTCCCCACTGGAATATAAGCTCCTTAAGGGCAGAAAGTTTTGTCTGTGAGTTCTTGGATGTATCTGCAGGATCTAAACTGTGTGCTACAGGCTCATCAATAAACTTGCATTCCTTAAGTGAGAGCGCTGTGCCTAACACTAACCCAGGAGCTCATAGTCACTTCCTCAAGCAGTCCTCACAACAGCTCCATCCCCATCTTATTTCAAGTCAAGACAGAACGGATTAGCAAATTGACCTTCCGACTAAGAACAGGGAAATGAGTTGTCACCTTTTCCTCCAGTGGGGAGCAGAAAGTGGAATCGACTGACCCTCTTACTCGAAGGGTCTGCAGCAGAGAGGTCTGCACAAGACGAGAGTCAGAGAACATGAACAAGGCCCGCTGTGCTCACCTCACCACCTTGGAGTCCTTGCAGGCAATGTGCAACTGAAACATATCACGGCTTTCCACACTGTCAATCATCCGGAGGGGCACCTGCAGTGGAAGAACAAAGTGAGGTCCAGGTGCCCCAAGCCTGGAAGGTGGCACACCAGTGAAACGAAGGAAGTCAGCGTCTGCTGAGAGCCCACTAGGCCTGAGGACCATGCCGGGTGCTGCCTACATGTCACAAGTTAATATCGAAAGAATCCAGAAGGCAGGTGATCTTATCCCATAAGGAGGACATCTTCACTTGTCCAAGGTGACACAGAGTGACAGTGTAAGAAAAGGGGCCACATCTGGCTGGTCCCAAAGTCTACGCTCTTCTAATAAATAATGCCACTGTGGCTCAAGGATTAAGAACACTTGCTGCTCTTGCTGAGCATCTAGGCTTAGTTCCCAGCACCCACAGTTGTTCACAACCCTTGTAACTCCAGGTTAGTCATCTGGTCTAGGCATGTACATGGTACACAGACAGACAGATGGACACTAACAAATAAACATAAAATAAGAATAAAGAAGCTAGGCAGTGGTGACGCACACCTTTAATCCCAGCACTGGGGAGACAGAGGCAAGTAGAAGCAGGTACATCTCTGAGTTTGAGGCCAGCCTGGTCTACAGGGGGAATTCCAGGACAGCCAAGGCTACACAGAGAAACCCTGTCTTGAGAGGCAGATAAACCTGTACATAGAGGAATGAGATAAGAAATAGCAAGGCCAATGGGAAGAGAATCCCAACTATTTTTGAAGACATAATCTGGTAAAGCACTGGAACAATACCACTTTGAAGTAGATGGGGACTCTGACTTTGGTGTGAGGAAAATCAGATGAGGACTTACGTTGATGACAGAATCTTTGAACTTGATATGCAGCCGGTAGTTGGAGACGGCGATGAGGGCATCAGCTGCCCGGCCCAGGAATTCCACTCCCTCACCCTGCAGCACTGTGAAGGGTACCTGCAAAAGGTCAGAGGAACCCTGAGCCCACAATCCAGGCTCTCCCTTGCTTTTCTCTGCTCTACAGCAGCCCCTGAGGAAAAGGGAGATGATTCAGGAGAGTCAAGTCAGGGCACTGGTCATTTGCTGTCCAGGAAAATTGCCTCTCCCCTTCCCTAAGGCCAAAAGCTCCAATAATGCACAGACTGACAAATACAGGAGCCCACCCCCTTCAGAAGCCCAGGAGGAGGAAGCCAGGGCTCTGGTAGATCCTCTAAAGATTTAAAAGTCAGGAACACAAACTGGGCAGGAAGCCCCTCCCACCATGAGCCTCCTGTTCCTCCTTACCTGAAGATTCTCCTCCTCCTTCACCAGTTCCTTGGGGGGGAACAGATCCTTGGCTTGGATGTACTCCAGGCTGGGGGGGCCCTCCTCACCCTGCAGGGAGGCCAAAACCTTGAGTTTGCCACCCCATCTGGCTCCTGAGACTTGTTCACTCTGCTCCTCTACCAACTTGCCTACAGACACCTTTCTGTGTTTAAAGGTCCTGGCTCCTTGAGGAGGGAAAGGAGACCTGGCTTGGCTGGAGGAAGGGTGAAATAAAGTGGTACTCGGGGGAAAGTGAGCTAAGCCAAGGAGGAACTGAGAATCTGTACCGTTTAAAGAGACTTCTCCTTTGAACCAAAATTGCAAAAACCATGAGGAAGGGAGAGAACTAAGAAAAAGACTCCTATCAGAATAGGACAAGAGCAGGGCTGGGAAAGAGACACCTGAGGCACAGGAGCCAGCTAAGGTAGCTGGCTAGAGAGAAAGGAAATCAGGCCCCTCTAGCCACTCAAGCATCAACCTGGTGGGTGGAGACAAAGAGGAGGAGGTTGGGGGGATTCGGTGCCTCTAGAGGGCCTTTGTGAATGCCTTCAAAACGGAAGACGCGTTTCGGAGCTGAGCTGGTCTTCCCATTGGGCTCTCGATGCTGACAAGCCCCCACTACCTGCTAAACAACCCGCCCCGCCTGCTGATCTGAGGGGAATTCCTAAGGAATACCCATAGCTAGCTGAAGTCACTCTGCTCTCAAACACCAAAGGAGAAGGAAAGAGGGAATCCACGCTCAGGGAGAAAGCAGGAGACCCAAGGACAGCCAGGGGAGAGAGGAGGCCTGGCAGACACCTACGGGAGGGGGGGGGTGCGGGGGGGCACGACATCTGAGAGGACAGATGGGGGAAGCTGGGAAGGAGCATTAGCCAGGGGGAGGAGGGGAAGACTAGGGATGATTCAGAGATACAGAACCCTGCAGAGGCAGGGAAGATGGAGAAAAGAGACTGTCTGGGGGACAGTCAAGGAGAAAAGACTGGTATGTCAGGTGAATGATGGAGTATGTGAGGGGGAGGGGACTGGAGACCTAGAGACAGCTCACAAACATCTAAGCTTCTCTTTCAGCCCACACAGCCTACTAGGCACATCCTACATCCCCAAGCAAGGATGTGGCGGGTGGGACCAAGATGGAGAGGAGGAGGTAATGGGACGTACCCCTGCAGGGCGGGGCCTGGAAATCTGCAGTCAAGGGCAGTGGCTGCAGAGCCAGAAAGAATCACAGAATTTTCATCCCCAGTACCCGCTTCCTTGAAACAAGTCAGAGAAAAGAGCTAACCCACTTCCCCTGTCCCTAAGGTTTGAGGTCGAGTCAGGGTCTTTGGGCGGGGCAGTGGGTACGGCATGCGTTGGGTGCTCCCCCACCCTCGCCCCAGGCCCTGGTAGGACAGGCCTGGCACTTACGAAGCAGCTAAGCATGGAGCAGGAGACGCGGGCGGTCAGGCTCATGGTCGCGGGCTGTCTGGACCAGCGCACATGTCCCCGGAGCCGCTGCGCTGCCCGCCAGCCTCGGGAGCCCGCTGCATCCCGGCTGCGGGGCCCGCCTGATGCAGCCGCGGCCAGAAGCGAGCGCCCTGGCGCCAGGACCCAGCCTCTGCTCTCGCGCGCCTCTCCCCTCCTTTCCACAATGGAGCGGGCCCGGCTCCGCCCTCCAGCAAGAGCGAGGAAGGGAGGGGAGCTCAGCGACAGGAGCACCCAGGACGCTGCCTGCCGGGGAGGTGGAGGCGAAGGCGGAGGCAGAGAGGCTCCCGGGCCCCGCCCGCCCGCTGCCCTGGCTCCTCCCGCCCCGCAACCTGGGCGGCGTGGGGGAGACAACCACCACCACCACCACCACCATCACCACTACCACTCCCGGGAACTCTAGGGACATTCTAGAGTGGGACGAGGGACCGCCCCAGGACCGCTCAGAAAGGAGAAGCAAGCCCGCCCACACCTTTTCATTTCCCATCTTTCCAGGTGTGCTACCCTACACCCTGCTTGTCACACATTGCTCACACCCTCTCCCCTTCTCCCAGAGCACTCTCTAAGCTTGCTGTAGATCCCAAGATGGAGCTCTCCCCATGTTCTTTACAGCCCCAAGCCTTTCTTCTTTCCCTCCGAAACCACACTGAATCATCTGCCTCCCTGCTTTCATTAAAGTCCTTTTGTCCTCTTAAAAAGAATATTGGTCTGGTGTTATCTTAATGGACATTCCACACTTCTGTAAGGGAAACCCCTGGAATTTGTATTTCACCATCCTCCCAAGCTCTCCTTGGTTCCATCTGTCCTTGATTCATACGCCCTGACCAATGGAAAAGAAAATCCTTTGGAAGAACCTCTCAGTCTAAGAGACGTTCTGGGATTACGGGTCACTGAAGCCACAGAAAACAGCAACACTCACAACCCAGGAGTCAGCCATGAATGGTGCTGGGTAGGGAGCCAAGGAATAAGTAGTGAGTGATAAGCCGCTTAGTGTTTCCAAAAGTAACAGAAAGCTGACTAGAACTCTTACACTTCCTGTGCCTGGTAACTTTCACAAACCAGGGCTTTTGTTTTGGGGGGCTTGGGATGAATTTTTAATTAAGTACTTACAATAATGGCCAGCAGTAATGTATAATGTGTCAAACATTACCCTAACTGTCCAAGAATAAAGCTCGATCCCGTTTCACTGGTGAGACTGTGGGCTTAGAGAGAAACTGTGCAGTTCTCCTAAGTGCTGGTGCTAAGATGAAGGGAGACTCTCTGTGAAGTGTGAGTTCTCAGTGCACCACCGAGACAGAAAAGGAGGATGAGCTATCAGGCCAAGGGAGCGGGGTCAGTAGCGGGCTCTCCGAAAAGAGCCTGGGCTAACGCACACATTACAGACAGAACCATGGGTCCAGGAAAGGAGGGAATGCACCCACTGACTGAATTAATTAACCTGTGACCCTTGAAAGGAACTGAAGAGATACAAAGGATGGGTCCTGTCTGGAAAGGGTTTCAGGCATGTCTCCTCATCTTACTGCTGGAACCCTAGCTCTTCGACTAGGATTGAGATGACCCATGCCCACTGATATTCAGGACACCTTCAGAATGCTGTCCTGGTAGATATTCAGTCAGCTGTCACCTTCAGTGGCTTAATAGACAGCAACACCTGGGAACTGGAAAAGGCCTACAATTTGAGTGGAATCACTCCTGGGACAGCACAAACAATATATTCATGAGACTTGCCAGAAGTTCATGGATCTGATAAAGATAAAAAAAAAAAAAAAACACCACCAACAAAAAAACATGGAGTCTTTTCTGGAACTCACTATATATTCTTGGCTGACCTCACTGAGAATCACCTGTCCCTGTCCCCAACTAATGTGATTAAAAGACAATGCCACCACGCCCTGAAGTTCAGGAATCTTAGATAAGAAAGATTTGTTTTCTTAAACCAGAATATGCATAGTTTTAACCAGGGAGCCAAGTAAGAGGAGACAGAGCGGTTTGTTAGTACAGAGAAGGAATGGCCTGACACTGAGAAAAGCTACAAGTTGCTGAGCCCAGTGTTATATAGTGCCTGATCTTTTTTTCAATCCTAAGAAACCGTAAGCTAGATACATAGCTCAGTGTTAGAGTACTTGCCTATCATGTACAAGGCCCCCTGCTGCATTCACCTGTGATTCTAACACTTAGGAGATGGAGGCAGAAAGACTGCCACAGGTTCAAGGCTGGCATGGGCTACATTTCTAGTACCAGGCTAACCAAGACTTTACAGCAAGAAGCTGTCTCAAAACACCACCACCCATCGGAAAAAAAAAAAAAGTATCAGGGCAAATGAGCCTGTTTAGGAAGTGAACTGAGTACCCAGGAGTACTAGGGCCAAAGAAAGGTGGGGTACCTTCACCAAGACAGACAGGGGATTAGACACGCAGTGGTATGATGGAAAAGGAGTTACTCACCATTCTACTTTGGCGAGGGTCCTGGCTGCCGGCTCGTCACTAAAGGAGACAAGAGAAAAGCGCACAGGTCATTAATATCTCCACAGAATCGACAAATGTCATGGTCTACCTACCCCTGAACTTCTCTGCAACTCATTTTCCTCCATCACAGAGGATCCAACCTCTCAATAAAGTCACCACACCAGTCAGGCAATGGAAGAGACAACAAGTGATCCTGCCTGGTGACAATTCCAACACCACAAAAGTCCCCGAGCTTACTCAGTAGAACTCAAGCGTTCTGATGTCCCACAACCAGAAGTAGAGCACTCCAAACCCTGCTCTTTACAAAAGAGAAGAAATGGCAACTTTGAAGAGACAAAGACTGCCCAGCTGGGACTCACTTTTGGCCCTGGTAGGGGCATGAATCCACAGGGCTGTTCGGCCAGTCTAGGAGTAGCACCCACCTGACCTGTTACTGGGGGGCAGAGTCCAGAGCAGAGGACAAAAGGGAGAGGACCACAACCTGTGATAAAAGAGCAGCAGGGTTGGCCCGGTCCTGCTGAGCATACTTGAGACCAAGTAGGTGAAGGTTAGAGGGAGGAGGCCACACAACAGGAGCAGAATTAGGCCAGTCCGGCCTGGGAGTCAACATCTGTCAAATGGGTCGAATTAACAAGGATTTCAAGTTAAGGCCTCCTAGGCCCACTTAGGGAGCCAGGTCTGAGTTTCACTGACACTCCTTCATGTTTGGTATGCTCGAGGGGTGTGCAGCAGAGCCCACAGGAGGCTACGACGATTAAAGCCTCCATTGTGATCCTACCAACCTTCCCTCCCTCACGGGGGAGCCCGCAAGCGGCCAGCCGGAGGTGCTGCCTCACGGCTCACTGGCACGCAGCCTGAGAAAAAGAGAGAGGAAGGGAGCGACAAGGATCAGGCCCCGGAGGCCCAGGGTTTTCAGAGTTAGGGACTCTGGTCTTGGGGTGGGGGGTGGGGGAGGACGGGCTAAGCAGGCAGGAGATCCAGGTGCCCAGGTTTTAGGGGCGGGGCTAAGGGCTCGGAGGCGGAGCCCCAAATGACAGAGGGCGGGACTCAAGAGAGCCGGCGAGGGCCGGGCAGGACTTGGTCGTTGTGGTTCTCAGGCTGGCAGTGCACGGGGTACAGTGACTCACCCAGGCGGCGTTCGCCCGACCCTCCAAAGCCGCGCTCTCACCACTTCCGTCTCCCGCAGCTGCTGAGGCCGCGCAGCTCGAACCCCACCACGGTCCCTTCTCCCCAACCAATCGTATCTCTAGCTTCTACCCGCCCTGGCCAATAGCCACGCGAAGTCCCGCCCTGCCTTACCACGCAGCCGCCGCCCTCACTCTCCACGCCGCTCACTGGTCCAGTGGGCAGACGCCCTCTCAGCCTGTAACCTATCCGCCACCCAGAGACCAGACAGTACCTGGAGGGAGGAGGCTTGGCGCCAAGAGAGCAGACGCGACCAATAGGAAATCACAGCGCGTCCCTCTGGCAGCCAATGGGAGAGGAGTAAGAGGGGTTGCAGACTACGGCTCCGGAGACAGGAAGTACGGCGGCCTGTCGCCTACTGGTAGCGCAATTGGAGGGCGGGACATTGCAGGGAATGTTAGCAGTCACTTCCGGTGACGACCCCGCCCTAGAGGTAGTTCTCAAATGACCTCGCGGTAGCTCCGCGTTTTAGTCCAATCGTGTTTCTGTTTCGCTCCAGTAATGCGAGAATGGAAGGGAAGCATGCGGGCTAGCAAAGAGGACGGTCCCTTCCCAACCTTTCAGTTCTTTCACTCTAGTGTTTCATCACTAGGTCGATGGAAAAGAAAATCCTTCTGGAAATTTTTTTTTAGTCTGCAAAAGAGAAGAGCTAGGTTCGCGGAAAGATCCTCCTAGAAGGCCTAGGAGGAAGGAGCTCTCGGATTGGCAGCGCTGGCGTTTCCCTTTGCGTGTCCGGACTGGTTCTTACGACCTCCGATTGTTAACGACCCACCGACCTTGCCGTCCTTCGAGACCTGCATTGGCCGCCAGTCCAGAGTCTCTCAGCCAAGAGAGAAAAACTGGGTCTGACTGCCGTTAGCTAGCTGCGGCTTTCTAGTCTGTAAAAGGGGTAGAGGGACAAGACTGAAGTGCCTGGAGCCGGCACCGGGACGGAGGTCACCGGTAACGCTGGAGGTCTTCGTAATCCGCGCTACTACTAACCAAGCAGAAATGGAAAAGATTCCGATTCTGGACAGATAGTCTTAAGTTCTGGAGTGGGTCTGAGTGCTGAAATACTAGACTAGTGTCCTCACGTCTTAGTTTATGAAGCACTTGAACTTTGAGTACAGTTACTAAGTCATAGGAAAACAGAAACCTCTCCTGAGTTCACTGTTTTAGTTCCAGGATCTAGAACCGAGGTCTAACCTAGCAGGTGCTTGATACTGAGCACCTTGGGAACTATGTTGTTTTGTTTTTCCTATGTCCCAGCACTTTAATTACAGGACCTTCAGCATTTGTTCAGCGCTCTACCAAAAGCTTCCTGGAATTTAGAGCTTAATTCTGCATATCTGGGGCTGGAGAGATGGCTCAGTGATTAAGAGCATTGACTGCTCTTCCAGAGGTCTTGAGTTCAATTCCCAGCAACCACATGGTGGCTCACAACCATCTGTAACGGGATCTGATGCCATCTTCTGGTGTGTCTGAAGACAGCTACAGTGTACTCATATACATAAAATTCTGCATATCTATTTATCCAAATCTGGGGGAAACCGGAAGTCAGAGGTTGCCATGTAGTTAATACCTTGTTCCCCCCTCCCCCCCCAGAGCAGCTACAAATGAAGGTATTATATATGGGAAACATGAAGGCAGAGTAGAGAGGGTCAATAGGAGAGGACAAGCTGTGATGTAAGCGGAGTGAACTCTGTAAGGGAAGGGGAAATTTCCCCCTTTGTTTCCTACTAAAAGCCAGAAACCAGTACTCCTTTCTACCAGCCTTTCAAACTGAGTCATAGGAGCTATGTTCCAGGAAATGGTAAAAATACAGACACCTGAAGCCACATATAGGTTAGTTTATTTCCTCTGAGTCTCTGAGAAGTCAGCAGGGATATAAGTTGAACTGGTAGGAGCTGCAGAGGGGCCTGAGCAGAGCTGATGCAGGGAAGAGGCTGGCATGGCAGGAAGAAGAGATTTAAATATTCAGGTCCAAAAGCCAGTTAGTGAGTCTCCTTCATCTGTCTTTGGATTTTGTGTAGCATCTCCTGCATCCGCCGCAGCTGAAATAGGCACATACATCAATACAAGGTGTTTGTTGGGAAGAGTCTTACTGTATTGAAGAAGTGTCCCCAGATTCTAATCCCTTGAGTCTGGGGCTTTGGTGGTCCTTATGTATGATGAAAATGGCAGAACCACTCAACATCCCACATATGTACCAGGGCATAAGCATATGTCCTTCTATTCCCAAGCCAAGAGATAATGAGACTTATCAAATGGGGGGACTTCCTAGGCTGACAGCCGCAGCACTTGTTTCTCACCTCTTCATCTTTCTCCCGGATTAGCTTCTCAGTTTCTGGATCTGTCCCTGGTGGGACAGCAGGGATAGGGAAGTCAGTACCACTCTCTCTTGTCAGTTTGCTGAAGGGAGGGGGAAAGGAGGGTAGTAAGGTTGGGGGGACCCCAGCACCAACTTGAGTGAAGCCTGGGGCCTGCAGAGCAATACGGGGAGGACTTGGGGTTCCCCTGGCCAGCTTTGTCCTGGCTCCTGGTCATACTTGCGATTCCGTTCCTTCACTACTAGCCGGGTCATGCTCTGGATGCACTGTGCCCTGTAGTTCTCATAGTGTGTCTCTCGGGTCACATCCTTTAGGTCCTGCATGTGGGTACGCACCAGCATTGTCCTCAACTTGACAAAGTCGCAGTGACCTGGGTTTTCCACTGCATAGCAAGGCTAGGAGTCAGCCAGGGTCATAGGTAAAGAGGAGGTCCTAAGGGCAAGGGTACTCTGGTCACAAGCTCAGAGCTTTACCTTCCACGATGCCCCAAGGGTAGAGCCGGCCTCGAACTCTCCGCCCCCTGGCTTCTACCACAGTGTTGCTGCCAATCACCGCAAACGGGATGCTTTCCTAAGAGAAGTTACGGTTGCCTGTCAGCATCCCTGTCCCTTTCCACTGGTGTCTTCTGCTTTGCTCTAAGGTGACAGGGTCCTCTTCCACCCCAACAGTCTGTCCTTGAATAGAATTCCCCTCTTCTGCTCAGCAGAAACAAGAGAGGAAGGGAGTGCCCTAGGGTGGCCCCACCTTTAGGGCTTGGTCCTGTAATTTGAAGTCCTCATCCTCATCAGAATCACAGTCTGGGAACTGATAGATCTTGATTCCAAAGTGCTCAATCTCCTCCCGGATCTGGCAAACAGATGAGGGGTCCACAGTTCTGGGTACCCAATCCTTTCTAGAAGCCCACCTGACCCCCTCCCTCCACTAGCCTCCCTCACTTTGCATTTCTTTCGGTCCACTTCAGGAGGCGTCAGTGTGTCTGCCTTAGCCAAGATAGGCACAATGTTGACCCGCTGATGCAGGGCCTTCATGAATTCAACATCCAATGGCCGGAGCCTGGGGAACAGGAATCGGTGACCACCCACTAGTGGTAGCCCTGCCCCGTGGTGCTCTCGGCCTGTTCCCTTAGTAGACCCCAGTAGTGCCAGGAGCCTTAGGCTCAGACCATACCCGTGGCCAAAGGGTGAGATGAAGTACAGGCAGCAGTGCACCCTGTTGTCTTGGATGTTCTTTCGATTCAGGCCACTCTCGTCTCGGAAATACTGCTCAAACTGCTGGTCGATGTATTCAGCCACAGGCTTCCAGCTGGGGCAAGGACAGACAAACAAACTGTGGGAGTGGGGGCTGCCTGGGAAACTCTGGCTTGAGCCATGCTTTGCTTTTCCTATTTTTCCAGGGAAACACCCGAGTAGGATGGGAGTATTTCATGTCTTGGTAGAAAATTAGACTGGGTACACAGGTCGTTCAATAAATACTAGCTTGAGGAGCAAAAGGGACTGAGGGTGACCAGGCAAAGAATAGCCAAGGGGCAGCAGGTGAGCACCAGCTAGAAACCAGGGAAACTCTGAGTTCATAGTCCAGCCTCAGAGCCTCTGTCTCTCCAGACCCTCTTGTCCTTCTTATCCAAGACCCAGTTCTTCCATGATGGTGTCTTTGACCATAGCAGTGTGCACTGTTGCTCTCCAGTGCACAGCCATATGTATAGTACTCCACAGTCATCCACCATGAAGCAATGTTTCCATCAGCCTTGAGATCCATATATTTCATTAGTCCCACAAGATAACTGAACTCAGACAACTGCCATTCTAACATCATAGCGCCTGTGAGTGCCTCACATGTGCTACCAGGCACGGAAAACAGCACGCAGCTGGTGAGAGCCCTCACTTGCTAAGAATGCTTGCCCCACCAGCCATGTGGGCAACCCCAGGGACACAGGTAAAAAGAGAAAACTGGTTTCACGGTGTTTTTCTCTCATCTCCATGGGCCCTGACAGTACATTTATAAAAATTATTTTTAAACTATAGTACAAAAAAAAATGTGTATCACTTAATAGGGATGACAAATGGCTGTCACTTCATTCACTATAATGTACTATAGTATACACTCTATCCTTTGCTGTTATGCCAACAGCAGCCCCATTTGTCTTATGTTTGGTCTCTTGTCCCTTGAGAGGTCATGTCCAGTAAGGGATCTACAACATCTGGTTCTGTGTTAACAGACTCTGTAATGTTTATTCAATGATGAAATCACCTAATGATGTGTTTCCCCTGATGAGTCCCCACAGTTAAACAATGCTCCCCTCCCCATGTGTGCATGTGTGTATATGTGGGTGTGCACCTGTGTCTGTGTATGTGCATACGCACATGTCTTTATGTGTGTGTACATGTGTACCTGTGTGTGTGTACCTGTGTGTGTATGTGCATGTGTACATGTGTATATGCATGTGTACCTGTGTATGTGCATGTGTACCTGTGTGTGTATGTGCATGTGTACATGTGTATATCCATGTGTACCTGTGTGTGTGTACCTGTGTGTGTATATGTGCATGTGTACCTATGTGTGTGTGTGTGTGTGTGTGCATCTTTTAAGAACTTCACTTTTCAGGCCTTCTGTTCTTCTGTTATCTAGTTTAATCCTTACTGCCATGACATCAGCACTTTGAGCTCAGCATTTTATACATAAATTAAATTGGAATCCCCTGAGAGACTTCCTCCAGATCCTTTGGCTAGTAAATTCTCTACCACTTGAGTCCCTGGCTTTGTGACTCCCAGCTCAGTGACAGTAACTGCTCATGGCCTGACCCATCCATTAGTTATCTGACAGACACAGCTTGCTACAAAATAGCTCTCCCTCTGCTCCCCTGCTACCAGGGTGTATGCCTCTCTCAGGGATGAGGATATTTGTTCTGCATCCCTAAAAATGTCCACCTTTGTATATGTTTGTGTTCCATTTATCCCTCCTGGTTGACTAACTCAGTATCTATGGATAAATATAAATAGTGAAGTAAAATTATCTGGGAACTATTATTACTGAAAAGAAATTCTTACTGAAATGGAAATTTATTAAAAGGAAAAGGAGGTAAGCAGGTTGAAAGTGGTACCCTCTCCAGTGGGAGAGGAATTTCTAGATGGGACTGGAATTTCTGTATGAGCTGTCTGTTGAGACACATTGCCAGAGCAGGAAAGATGTTGACAACACTGTCATCCTCAGTACATCCAAAACACTGATGGAAACCACAAGACCAAGATCCACAAACTAGCACAGTGCTGTAGCAAGAATGTAAGAGATGGCCACCCAGTCACAGCTGACACAGAGGTGACGATGAGCCAGTTATCTGTGAGGACAGCTACATGGCATGATGAGAAAGCAGGTGATGAGGGTTTAGATAGGTCTGTGAGGGTCTGGTTAGTCAATGAGACAGTTACTCAGGGTTAGCACCATGGATATACAGCCCATGCAGTCACACGGGAATCTGCACTCAGGAAGACCACGCTTGATCTGCCGTTCTTCTGCTATCATATTGAAACTCCTAAAATTACAAACATGGGGACCCACAAATCTTGTTGCTGGCCCTGCAGTTACCATTGCTAAAATGCATAAGTGTCATTCTGGATTATTTTCAGATCAAACAGATGATGTAGAAATGGCTGGGTGGGATTATTGTTGTTGTTTTGAGGGCTTTTTGTTTATTAGTGTTTTCCAAGATGGAGAGAGAATGCAACCATTTGCTCAAGATCATGCAGTTGCTAAATGCCAATCAAGATCTGTGCTCTTAGTACTGTCTGCCCAATTCTTTCACCAAACACGCTGCCCTTTTCTCCTGCCTTTTTGGTCCATTGCCTGCACCTACTCACTTAGGTGTGACCATTACCTAACCATTCCTCTAGTTCATGAAAAACAAAGAAAGCTAAAGGTATGTGCTTGTGTGACGCATGTGTCAAAACTGCCTTTCTTTTGTTAGGTAGCCTCAAAGCCTCTTGGAGTTCCTTCTTTCTTTTCTTCCTTCCACCCCTCCCTCTAACTCTTTCTCCTTTTTTTTTTTTTTTTTAAGACAGAATCTCATATAAGCCAGGCTTCATGGTTGAAACTGGCCTGGAACTGGTCCTGCCTGCAGCTCCCGCATACAGGGCTGACGATGGTGCATCTTGGTGCCGCCTGGCATTTCTTTGCTGTTCCCCCCCCCACCCCCCCCCCGCGCTCTTTTTCTTTTCTTTCCTTCATGCCTCCCTTTCTTTCCCCTTAAACAAGCTCTGTTGCAGCATCTAAAATAATAACTGGGGGAAAGGAAGGAAGGAGGGATGGTGGTGTTCACGTTGCACCCACACGTGCTCATGGGCGTTTACTCTTTTGAGGCTTTTCACTGGTGTTTTCACATCAGTGAGCTGTATGCACAGTGGTGCAGGCTTGCAGTCCTAACACTTGGGAGGCTAATTCGAGAGAACTACTGAGTTCAAGGCTAGCATGAGTTACACAGCGAGTCCCAGGCTATACAGCAAGAGATCCTAACCTTAAAAAAATTAATCCAAGATCTTGGGAGGCAGATCTCTGAGGTCAAGGCCTGCCCAGCCTACATAGAAAGTTCCAGGCCAGCTGGGGCTACAGAGTAAGAGTGTCTCAAAAGTAAACAAAACCATCCTTCCATGTCCTTTATCTCTCACTCCTACAGAACAGACAGCTGTCCGACTAAAGGAACCCAGCTGTCCAATAAGGTCACTGACCTCTTCCTCCTAGCAAATATGACTGCGTCTGTGACTGAGTGTGACCTGTGTAGATGCATCCAGTACGTGGGTGGAACAAGGGCAGCTGGGGCTATACTTGGTCAGACATACCACTCTGTGTTGTTGACTGCATCCCCAAACCCTGGCGTGTCCACAATGGTGAGCCGAAGCCTCACTCCCTTCTCTTCTATATCCACCGCGTGCTTAGTAATCTCCACGGTTTGCATGATGCGCTCTGGAAAAGAGGGAAACTGAGGCAAGGACAAGGGCCATGGTCTTGCCCAGCACTCCCCCCTCCACAAAAAAAAAGCCCACCCCAGCTAGCTCTGCTGCCCAGACAGCCTCCCTTTCCACCCCCAGGCGCCTGAAGGCCTGTTCCCTGGGAACCAGCAAAAAACACATTTCCCAACACAGGAAATGCCGGTGGCTGTTGGCTCTGGCCCCAGCCTCTTTTCTGCTCCAGGCTTTTTTTCTTGGATTCCTGGAATCCTTTAGGGGTCAGAAACTCATACAAAGATCGGGATTCTGGTCCCTGCCCTGCCTCTGCACCCAAATCTTTTTATCTCCCCAAGACAAGGTTGCCTTGGATGGCCTTGAACTCTCTCTCTATAGACCTGGCTAGCCTCGAATTCATTGTGATCTGCCTGCCTCTGCCTCCTGAGTTCTGGAATTAAAGGCATGTGCCACCACGCCCAGCATAGCACCCAGATCTTTAGGGAGCTGGCTGGTGAACTTGCCAGGCCAGATAGGTTTATGGAAAGACGCCATACATTTCTCTAGGAAGCCCAGGGCTTCCACATGCCAAGGCGGCCCCATCTCCAGCACCTGTACAGCTTCTTTCTCCTTTCCTTACCTTCGGCACCGAGCAGTTTCCGATCCCGGTACAAGTCAGTGAGGAAGAGGCTGTTGACAAGAGTGGATTTACCCAGACCAGATTCTCCTGATGGGAGAGAAGACAGAGGCACCAACTCAGAACGTAAGGTTCACTTGTTCAAGATCTGGGACAAACTGCTGCTTTGTCAACGGGAGCCAGATCGACCAAAGCACAGTACTTCAGAGCTGGGAACTTATACAGCCCTCTTGATTGAATGAAGCCAAGAGACCGCTCAAGGTAGCAAGGGAAGGGGGGATATTCTAGAAAACTGTTAGCCAAGTGCATCTTCTTCTCCAGAATCTGCATTTTTGGCCATGCTTTACGTGACTTCGCAAAACAGGACAGTGTCATCTGTTGCTCATTCTTTCCCTCCTCATGCACTCTTCAGACACAAGCATCAAATCCACCAGAAACACCCATGCCCACCCCAGCCTCAACCCTTCCTACCTGCCACCATGAGTGTGAAGTCAAAGCCTTTCTTCACAGACTTCCTATGGACTTGATTGGGGAGGGTTGCAAAGCCCACATATTCCTTGTCATCCTAGTGAACAGGAGGCATAATGCATCAGAGTGAGAAGCAGCTCTGTTACTAGCCTTCCTCTTCTCTTCTAGGTCTTTCTTTGGCTCATCGTCTGAGCTCCCATCCGAGGCCTCTAGACAGGTCTTCAGTTCCTACTGTTACTTTGAGTTTCCAATGCCTTCAAGGCAGAAACCACAGAGCCGGGGCTGACGCAGAACAGAAAAGTTCTCCTGACATATTTAATGCACATGCCCACACACCTACCCCAGGCTCGCCCTTCCCCCCCCCCCTCTCTCTCTCTCTCTCTCTCTCTCTCTGCCCTCCCTGGGCCTTTCGGCACCCACCCACTGAGTAGCAAAGGCAGGGCTGGAGTCTCTACCTCAGAGGAATCATAAGGATCAAGCTTGCCCCATGGACTGCGGGGCCTGGAGGAAGGGCTTTGAGGGGCTGGGGCACAGAAGTGTTGCTGACTGTCAGAGGGCTGGGGCCACATGGTGGCTCTAAACTCCACATCATCATCACAGAGGTCTGGGCTCTGAGGCCTTGGCTCCAAGATCTGGGGCCTGGCCACCCTTGTCTTGGACTCCGCTGCATGGTAGGGTTCACTTCCTGGGAAATCCTTCACGAACTTGCTCAGTTCAGCATCATCAGTGCTGTCCTCCAGGAAGTGCTTGATCTAGGGGTTTGGGGTAGAGGAGGTGGGAATGGCAGAAGGGGGCAGGATGGGAAGATTGAGGCAAAAGACAAAAGGTGAAAAGGAAAGAAGGAAAGTACGCGTGGTTAAAAGAAACAGCAGCAAAGACAGAGGACATGCTCACACCTCACCTAGCCATGCTCACACCTAGCCCCGCACACACCTGCTCACTAGCTTCCCCAAGCCAAGAGACTGGAAAGGGCTTCAGACTCCAACCCTACAAAGCCCTGTGCTCCTAGCAAGTCCTCACTGAGGCTACCACTGCTGGAGGTCAGTCTGCCCTAGTCAGGGGCCAGGAGCGGTCCCAGAAGCAAGCAAAGAAAGAGGAGGAAGAGCAGAGGCCAAAGACTCAAGTGTGCCACTCAAGATGGGTGCAGAGTCAGAAGAGGGTAGGGGCGCTGGTAGGCAGGGTGGGGGGAGGGAGCTTGTCCTCCAGGTAAATAAAAAGCTAGCAGATGGTTCAGTGCCTGTCACTGCTGGTCAGGGATCTAGAGACCTAGGTGAAAATTCTACTACAGGTACTTATTTCTAGGCTTACTGCCCAGGCTTTAGACCCTACTCTTACTCTAGCTGATGAACCATGCCCAACGTTGGCCTAAACCCCAGAACTGAAGAGTTCCTCCTGCCCTGCGGATGCTAAATATGGAGGGCAGCCAGGAACAGGCAGGTGAACAAGGATAAAGAAAACACCAAAAAGGCCTGGGAAGGCTGCGGTATGTATGGCTAGACCTCCTGCTCTAAATATGTACCATACATGGGCAGCAACATCTAGCGGAGGGTCCCCTTAGTTGCCTACGTGTCCATTTTCCCTGAACTCAGCAGTACAGGAAGGGTTATGGCCTCATCTAGGAACCACAAATGGGGGTGCCAAGAAGAGAACTGGCTGGCTTCCCTGCAGAAGCCTGTCCCACCCTCCTCATGGAAGTCAAGTGGTTTCCCCTACTCTTGCCCTTGGCTCCCCCATAGCCATAAGATGCATAAGAGTTTCCCCTCTCCTTTGGGGGTCAGCATTCTTTGTGGGGTGCCTGGCAGTGCTGGGCTCATCTCTGCCTCACAACACCCACGTGCCACCCCCAGACAATGGACAAGGGCCAGCTGCAGAGGCTGAGTCACCCTCTGGGGATTGGCCAAGCCAGCAGGGCTACCCTGGACCACTGTGAAGCCTCAGCCAAAGCAGGAGAGGTAAGGTAGCCACAGCCTTCCTGCACAGCACCATTTTACGAAGGTCAGAAGTGAAAGGGACAGACATGCACACTGCCAGGTTTATGCTAGAAGAGACAGAGAAGGGGAGGTTAGAAGGGAGAGTCTTGTATGACTCAGATCCCTACACCTGCTGGTCATCAGTCTTCAGGGGTTGCTTGGACAGGAGAGAGGAAACAGGAACCAGCGTGTGGACCTTACTGCCCCCAAGAGGCTATGTTAAGGCAAAGCTGACTATGGCTCCCTGTGCCCAATATATCTGAGGGCCAACGGGTTAACCATACAACCCCGTTTATGCTTGTTGGCCTAGCAGAATGATTAACTGTTGCCCCTTTCACTCTCTAGTGTCCCAGCCCGGCTAAATTAACTATACAGGAGCAGAGAAGGGACGGAGTGGCTCTTGTTGTCTGGCAGCTAATGAGTCTGGGGAATCCTGGAAAATCACCCTGCACCCCGCCATGGTGACCCAGAAGTGGATCTGGGGGCCTTGGTAAATAAGCATTTGAGAAAAGATTGTATTCTCTCTGGGGCACTGAAGACTGGGAAGCACTGATGGAAATCCCAGGCCCACACAGTCTTCTGGCAGAGCTACCAAGATCCCAGTGTCACCGTCTTCCCTACCGGACCTGATGGCACATCAGCATGGGGAAGGCCAAAGGACTCCAGGCAAGGCGTCTGAGGCACTAGGTTCTTTGTCCATCTGTCTATCCACCTCCTCCAGCTTTGCCAGGGACCAAACCATTTTCTACCTCTGAGCCCCTATGCCAGTCCCAAGTGGAAGACTACTTAGGTCTCCCCATCTCCCCGAGTACCACCTTACCCCAGCTTCAGTCCCGTCCTCGGGGACAGAGTTCCCTTGCCATCCCAGTGACTGGTCCATGCCCCACACTTGAGACCCCAGTCAGCAAGCTCTAGGTCTAGCCTTATCTCCAGACCAAGGTCCTCACACAGAAACAGGCTTGTCTTGATGCTCTTGTTGTCATCTGGCTTCCTGGTTTGTTCCTTCCCCCTTTTTCGTTGACCCCACTCTGTCTCTGTGGAATGTTCTTCTCCACCCCCTCCCCTCCCCTTCCCTCCTTTCCCCTCCCCTGGGCTCCCACCCTCTAAGGATGGCTCAGCTGCAACAGGGTCAGTTAGATCCTCTGCAGCTCCCTCTTCCTCTGATTGGCTGTTCCATGCCGCCTGCCTGCCTCCTACCCTGGTGGGCACAGCACCAACCTCCCAACAAGTCTTCAGCACAGGCTTGATCCACTTAGCTTCTCCTGTTAACCCCTAAGGACACTGAAGACTGCATGAGGACTGGGACATAGATCCCTAAGGTGACTTGGTCCATCAGTACATCTCGAAGGCCAACCAAGGAACCTATGTCCAAAGATTCCAACCCCTTCCATCTTTTACCATAACTTTAAGCAAGGCTAAAAAAGGGTGGATATGCCCGATAACCCCCTGAATATAGGTTCCATGGAAATGGCCCCACACTTCTCCCCAGGTTTCCCATTGTTTCCC
The DNA here is from genome assembly GCF_004785775.1 of Grammomys surdaster. Lineage (NCBI taxonomy): Eukaryota > Metazoa > Chordata > Mammalia > Rodentia > Muridae > Grammomys > Grammomys surdaster. The sequence goes on along the minus strand of NW_021604658.1, from coordinate 4,233,043 downwards.
CCCACCCCCACCCCCACCCCTGAACCAGAAAAAGCTGCTGTCCCATTGTCCAGAAAGCTGCTGCTAGATTTCTCTGCAGGGAACTCCAGCCACAAAGGAGTCTTTGCTCCATGGACTCCAGCCATTCAAAATACATGACCTCTGTACTCACAAAGACCTATGTCCCACTACCTTATCTTTTCCACAAAATCAGTAGGGCACTTGGTCTCTAAGGACCATGAGTTCAAAGCAAAGGAGGCTAGCATCCCAGAGACTGAGGGTCTTGGCAGGGGTATACAGATGGTGTATCCACTAGGAGTCAGGAGGCCAGGGTTTCTGGTTGTTGAGGAAAAAACCTTTTGTGAGACTGAATAATCTCTTAGTTTTAGGGCTTTACAGTCCTTGGCTTCCCTTTCTCCCAGAACAGCTGAGGAGAGGAAGCACCCCCAAGGAACAAACACCTCAAACTGATTTGAAGCTGAAGTTTGTCTCAAGTCACAAACTGGTCATTAATAGTGTCCTGTCATTCTTTTCATGTGGAAATTCAAACTTCCTAGAGCTCTTCAGCTGGAGGTCTCCCACACTCATTCCCAAAGGAGCTAGGATACTGACCTCCTCCTCTGGCAAGACACAGCACAGAGAAGTGTGGCCCGACATGAACCAGTTAGCCCAAGCCTCTGGCTGGTTGTTAGTGCAGAGGTATCAAACTGGACATTTGGGTGGTGTGGGGTATCTTTAGCTAGAAAAGAGCAGGGTGGCCTCAGCCAAGCTGAAAGCCCAAAGACCCCAGTTGAACTGAACTTAGTGTGTGGCAGAAAAAGCGCCCCCCCTCCCCTGGTTCCTGCTGGGTTTAGCATTGGGGATAATCAGTGCTCCCCCAGGCTTCTATCTTAGAACAATCAGTCTGTCCATCTCCCATGTGGGCAGAAGGTTGGGGAACTGGGATAGGGACAAGCACAACTTGGCCTCTCCCAGGAACCCCCTTTTGAGTAGGTCATAAGGTCACTAACACTTCCTGGCCAAAACTTGGGCCTCTGCCTAGACACAGCTTGAGAGATGAAAGCCCGAAAGGGTGGCCTTTCTAGACCTGAAAGCTTCTGATTCCACAGGGCCCAGAGAGTTCCCTTTTGGCAGCTGCTCACGGCCAACATCCTGCCCTGTGGGCTGATCACCAATCCCCTCCTGCTGTAAACAGCTTATGTCTCCCCATGCAGAAGGCAAGGTCTGGAAGAAGAGGCTGGTGTGTGGCTTGGAAGCCCTGACCCCCATACATTGTGTTTCTGGCAGGACAACAGCAGAGGAGCTGGTATCGTCAGAGCCAAGGGTGAAAACTTTTATCTGGGGTTACAGCTTGTCTTCTCACAGGCAGGTGGCAGAAATGAGTCCCCCCCCCCCCCCCCCCCCTGCCCCAACCCACCACCAACCCCCACACACTGCAGAAGGACCTAGTTGCAGGGACGGGGCAGATGCAGCAGGAGGAATGTTTCTCATGGTTCTGGACCGGGAGGCAAAGGGATAGAGCTGATCACACCCCTGCACAATAGGACACTGGACCTGCCTCTTCCTCTCTGAGAAAGGTCCAAGGGATGTGGGCCATTCTGTCATCATCCCTTTTAGTGAGCCTGGCAGTGTTTACGGATTTCCTCTGTGTTTTCCAAAGGAAGTTGGTGCTAGTCTCTGCATCCCAGGTAGGTGAAGAAGGGTCATCCCAGGTAACACAAGCTGATTCCAGCACGGGCGGGGACCCTCTACTATCCTTATCAGTGCGGTCCTCTCCAGCACCAGAGGCTACCAGCAGGCACCTCCCACAAAACTGACCTATTCCTTCCTCCAAGACCTTGCGCAGCACCCTGGGGGTCGCGCCCGGCTCAAAGCAGCTCTGCTCATTAGGAATAACTTGAGAACGCCGATGCGGCGCCTAGCACCAGCAGTGCCTTGTCTGAACCGGGAGCGGGAACAGTACCTCCCGCCCTGCCCAGCCAGGGCTGCAGCGCCGAGTGTCCCCTCGGAGCAACCCGGGAGTGGCAGGCCCTGTGTTCCCGGCTGTCCTCTCTCCTTACCATGGTTGCAGCCCGAGCCGGGCCAGCTCCTCCTGGACAGCGCCCCAGCCACCCGTGGTGCGAGCTGCGCGCCGACCTCGTTGCACCGCGGGGCCTCCACTAGCCTTGCAAGAGTGCGGTCCGCTGGTGGCAGGGTGGGGCGGGGCTAGTCGGGCCTGGGGCGGGGCCTGTACCTCTGCAGCCGCGACGGGTGCCTGCGTGAGCTTCTGAAGCCCGGGGCTGCACCGGGCAACTGCTTTTTCTAGAATAGTCTCTCCAGGCAGTGTTGCACCGCAGGAACTCGAGTCAGTTCCCACAGAAAAATAAACCAGCCCACCTGGCATCCCTGGAAGAGAGACTGCCTTTGGCACAGGGAGGGCGAGTTGTGGCAAGAGTTGGAGAGAGAGCTTTAGTTACCCCCCCCCCGAGATTCAACGAGGATTTAGGGGAGCTGACTGAACATCCAAGTTACTCATTGCTCATACCCACACTACACCTCCTATGAGGGAAATGTCAGACATTCCCCACCTCCACTCAAGCTGTGAAAAAGACACAGGTTAACAGCAGGTTCCTTTTGTTCAAGACCCCAGATTAAAGAGGATTTGCTGCATAAATTATCCAGAGATCATCTGCTGGTAGGGTGGAACGAAGAGGCAGAATGGCTCTGAGAGGGAAGGTGAGCCTTGCCTGGGGCAAGGCAGAGTGGGGAGGGCCTCTGGAAAGGCCAGCCGAGCATAACCGAGGCCATTCCTCCAACAAGCAGATGAAACGCAATGGGACTAACGCCCCAGCAGCTTAGAGAGCATTAGAAGGTCAGAAGGGTCAGAGCAGCAGCTAGCTAAAGGTAGATTCTTGGAAACGGGAGTTGGGAAGGGATTTCCTGAGTTAAGTAGGGGCTGAACTGGTCAGGCTCCTGTGGAAGTTTCCAGAAACATGTCCTTCCCTGACCCCCAAAAACCCTTCCCCAAGGGCAGGTTGACTGGCCTCTGCCTGAATATGTTTCAGCCAAAGCTGAGGTCTACAGCTATAGCACTCTCAGTACAAGTGCTAGCAAGCAAGCTGAGAAACCTTTCTAGTTGGGAGACCTTAGGCAATTCACTTCACCTCAAGGCTTCAGCTTCCAACCCCCGAAATGAAGACAGTAAGACTAGAAGGTTTCTAAGTGTCTAACTGTTCCTTCGGGCTTTCTAAACGTAGGTGCAGTGTGGATGGAGAGTGTACTGTATGCTGCTATAGGCCTTAGAGGCAGATGGGAACAAGGTACAAGTTTAGTCATGAAGAGACCCTGAGGGATATGGGGAGGGGGGCTGCAAGCTTGGCTTCAGTGTGGGACCCTCTGAAGCTACACATAGATCCCAGATAAAGGTTTGTGGTAGACAGGAGATCTCAAGCTGCACCCAGAAAAAGAAAGACACAAAAGGAGAAATCCAGTGCTGCTGCAAGTCTACAGAAGCAGCTCCCTGAGGTGGCTGTACTGTCTGAGTGTCAACCTTAGGATACACACAGCCTCAGGCCACCAGCACACCTGAATGATGCATCATCAGTCTTTCTAGTCACGGGAGTGGGGACAAATCTGTATCAAAGAAAACAGACCCCGGGGCTGATGTGGTTCAGTCTATAGAGTGCTTTCAGTGCAGCTGAAAGACCTGAACGTAGTCTTCAGAATCCATATAAAAACTGGGTGTGGTGACCTACTGTAATTCCAGCATGAGGAACATAAAGACTGGTGAATTTCTGGAGCTCACTGGCTGGCCAGCCTTGCCTAACTGGTAAGTCCCAGGATCCAGAGAGAGAGAGCTTGTCTGAAAACAAGGTGCATAGCTGTCCTGAGAAACAACACTCAAGGCTGAACTCTGGCCCGGTTTCCACATGTACATGTATACGCCTACATTCATGTAAGACAGGGGAGCAGCAGGCCTGACCACAAAGTCTTGTTTTTCTTTATCGTCAGATCCTAAGCCCTAAGCCATGCTGAGTGTGGACTCAGAACCATCTCAAAAGGCAGCTTGGCTGGTTTCTTTCTCTCCAGCTGTGGCTGAACTCACCCCATCTCTTCTCTACCACCTGCTGCTCAGGGTCCAGAGGCCTACATGTCTTAAGGCCTGTTGGTGCCAACTTGCCTTGAGAAATGCTGCAAGGAAAAAAAAAAAAAAAGAGCCGGGCAGTGGTGGCGCATGCCTTTAATCCAAGCACTTAGGAGGCAGAGGCAGGCGGATTTCTGAGTTCGAGGCCAGCCTGGTCTACAGAGTGAGTTCCAGGACAGCCAGGGCTACACAGAGAAACCCTGTCTCAAAAACAAACAAACAAACAAACAAACAAACAAACAAATAAAAAAGAAGAAGAAAGAAAAGAAATGCTGCAAGAGAAGCCTTAGACCATAAAACTCTGATGCATGCCAAAAAGCATGGGTCTCAGTGGCACACAGTCCCCGTCTAACTATGAATGGTTCTATAACATACTGGGTGAAATAACAGCTGAAGATAGGCTAAGCCATCCCTTTCCCACAGGCCTGTAGGCTAACCCTGTAGCACTCAAAGGGCTCTGTGAGAGCCAAGCCTTAGCATATGTCCCATGGCAACAATGTCTATTGAAAAGTCCCTTGATCTTCCTGGGCCTCTATTTCCCTCTCTGAAGGAAACTGGATCCTCTTCCACAATTTCTTGCTCTTCCTCTGTATTGATCAGGGCAGGATCCATATTTGGTCAGAGCATAGCCCAGATCCAGCCACTCTTGCATAAATTGCTGATGATATGAGTAGCCTTCCCATCTCCCGGTGTTAGGTGCTGAGGCCCACTTTGCCTTAACTCTTTCATATCAACTCTGGGTTTCCCTTGAAATTCATCAGCCATACAGGTAAGCATTGGTATCCTAGACTAGGGTACGATTCCCTGAGCACTGCTAACATAGAGAGCCGACATCTGGGGAACCGATAGCTTGGCATAGGGGATCACATCACTCTCTGAAAAACTCAAGACAGAAGTCACTGCCACAGCCTGATCCTCACAGTCCTCTGGAGAAGTCTTCTACTGTGTCTTTTCTACCCATTCATGGATGAAGGGTTGCATGGCATAGTAATTTTCGTAAGGAGACTGTGTGTGGGCCAAGCCAGGACCTAAGTTCAAGTCCAAGATATGGAATGATTATACTGGAAGTCAGTATTTCAGGTCTGTGTGATAAGCAAAAGGCCACTATGGCGCCTCTCCATAGCCATTTCCCATAAGTAGCTCAAGAATAAGTGTCTCCCTTCTGCCACAAATGAATGACTTACTGATGATACAGCCAAGAGCTCTGGTAGAGCCAAAGCGCTGGGGTGTGTCTTTCAAGGAAAACTCAGTAAGTCTGTACAGAAGCAAAAAACAAAACTCCCTTAACTTCCCCCCCACCCCCCAGCTACTGCCTCAGCTTCCACATTCCTGGAACAGGCCTGAGGTGTGGGTGATACTGGCTATGTGGCTACTTGCAGAGAGCAGCTCTGAAGCTTGAAAGGTGCCAGAGGCCAACCATTTGATAAAGCAGGAATTTCCATCCCAGGAGGTCCAGGTGGGAAGGGCCTGGCATGCCTTCTGACGTCATCACTCCCTGACTGGTCTGACTCTCCTAGCTTCCCAGCCTCTCTTTCAATACCTCATCAGCTTTTAAGGGCATGGACTCTATCCCCTGCAGTCTATGGAAACTGACTTACCAAGGTATTTGTCAGGCCCAGTCAAAGTATTCCCCCACCCTGGCTCACTGCTTCTATGCTCGAAGGCTTACTCACTTCACTAGACCTTGTTTGTCCTTGGATGTCCACACCCTTTCAAGTGACCTGTCTGGATACAGTTCTCTCCCAAATTAAGCAAAACCCCCTAGAGGGGCTGGAATGTGTCTTCCATTTTAACCTCTGCTGACTTCTATCCTGGGAATAGAGAATCTGTCATGTGACAGTAACAAGGCCCTGCCCCTAGGAGCTGGCTAATCAATACGCACCGGCTAAAACAGTGCACTAATTAATTTTCCGTTCTGGTTTTAGTGCACAGGCAAGCCTTCGGGGTCTAGACTTCACTGACCTGGCACTTGTCCTTCGTTCTGTCTGCTCTCAAGCACAGTCTTCCTCTCAGCCTCTTCACTCACATGTGAAGGCACAATTGTTGCCCTCAGGAATACCCTTCCCTTTACCATTCTGGACATTCTGAAATGCTGAGAACTTACTTTATGGGAAGATGCAGCTACAGAGGAGTGTCTGTACCACACTGTGGGGCAGTAAAATGGGATATTCCTTAGTGTTTTCAGCTTTGACAAACAAGCTCAGACCCTCAGTTTCTTCATCGGTGAAGCAGGGAGAAAAAAATGTCTACGCCACAGGTTGCTAGAAATATATTCAGTAACATGAGAAGGTAAAGCCACTAAAATGAGCAGTAGCTATTATATTTGCGAATGAGGAGGACATTATCAACACCAAACCACCTGCTGCCAACTGTGGCTATTTCAAATGTTTTCCCTCCAGAGGATTAGGAGTGCCCGAGTGTGATGGGTATAGAGCAGAGAATGCTAGAGTAGTGCCTTAAAGTGACTTTGGAATTTGTTGCTGCCGCCTGTAGGTCACCTTTTCAGGTCTTGGACTAAAACCGACCGACACAAATTCCCAACAACAGCCACTCCAGAGATGACTTTAGATGACTTGTGATGATGGTGGCTGTACCAAGGGAGAGACTGGCCCCTCCAGGTCAAGTCTGAGTGCTGGGGCTTCTCTCAGGAACTAGGAGACATTACTCACATTCTGTTCCCCTCCTCCAAGGATTGTCCACCCCAGAGGAGCAGCTGTTTTTCTGTTGGTCCCCTCCCAGCAGCTGAACCAAAGGCAGCTGAGCAGAGGGTGAAGGGACATGGCTGGCTCCACTGATCATGACAGCGGCCTTCTGGCTGAACAGCTGTCAGGATGGCTTCTGGAAACCATTCTGAAAACTGAAGAGTTTTCTTCCTCACTTCCTCATTCAAGTTGGCCCCCTGAAGCCCACCTTCCTGCTCCACCTGAGCCCACTGTCTTTCTCCTTACTAAAACCATCACCTCAGACATCACTAAAATACTCTAAGTGAAAGTATTAGAAATAGAGTCCAGTAAGGAGAGCAGTTAGCTTTTCATTGGACACTGATGGGCCTGGGGAGGTCTGGAGATGTAACTTGATGCATAAGAGAACTGGCTGCTCTTCCAGACCCAGGTTCGATTCCCAGCACCAACATGGTGGCTCACAGCTGTATGTAGCTCCAGTTCCAGTGATCTGATGCCTTTTTCTGGTTTCCCAGGGTACCAGGTACAAATGTGGGACACTGACCGACATACTTCCAGGCAAAAATACCCACACATATAAATTAGGTAAATAAAAAAGAAAAACATATCCTAGGAAGTCCAGGATGTATGTGCCTGTGGGGGATTATTTTGACAACAGAAAACTAAGGAAGTTTAGCTGCTTCAGTTCCACCATCAAAGCCACAGAGGGATCACATTTTCCTGCCCTTGTTACAACAGGGTTAAGAGCCGGCCACCCAGGCCTTACAGTGAGGCTGCAAAATCTGTTCCTCAGCTCCACATCCAGAGGCTGATGCTGAAATGGGCCATTCCACAACTTTGGGGTTGTACATGAGAAGCAAGACTTTCAGTAATAAACCCTTATGGTCAACCTAACCTGTCCCCAAATTAGCGAGCCATGCCAGAAGTCACCAGCTAGCTGTTCATCCTGCTCCAGAAGTGGCTACCCATGATAGGTGCAAATGAACGATGTGCCACCTGATAGGGTAAAAGGCTGTATAGTGGGGCCAAGCTGCTGTGAAAAGCCTTCTGAGGTACCCTGCCTCATTTTCACACACATTGTTCTACGCTTCCAGCCACCAGATAGAGGAGCTGTTCTAAACCTGTGGGTCGTGAGGGGTCACCTAAGACCCTCAGAAATCACAGATATTTATATTACAATCCATAAGAATAGCAAAATTACAGTTATGAAGTATTGACAAAAATAATGTTATGTCACCACAACATAAAGAACTGTATTAAAGGGCCACAACATTAGGAAGGTTGAGAGCCACTGCTCTATACTGGAGGAAGTGGGAAAGAGTTCCCAGGATTCCTTTCAAATAGTTCACATTGTAGGATTCTGAACTTCCTTCATGAATGCAGACACTCCTAGGTTCCTAAGAGACTAGGGGCTTTCCTTTGTAAACAAGGTGCCTTAGAGCAGAGTTCCTCCAGGGTTCAGAAGTCAACAGGAATCTGACAACCCTCTCCTTCTGAGATCAAGTGACGTGTGACCCTGAAGACACTTCAAGTCTGCCTTGGATACCACTGAGATGGCCTCCTCTGGTAACTGCCCTAATTTCCAGCATTTGTTTCTTACATAATTGATAGATGCGGCAAGAAAGAAACCACCTCATCCTCTGATAGCCTGAGAAGTCACATCCAGAGGCCAGGAGGTCTGGTACCTGAAGGCAAGTGATCTGGGGGCTGGAGTACCCCATCCATCAGAGGCACTGCAGCCTGTCTTATTAAAAGATGTGTTATTTCCAGAAATCCCGGGGCCAATGGAGAAGGCAGTTTCCCTGACCCACTTCTTGTTGAGATCTGCTAGTACACATTCAATAGGAATGCTTCCTTCAGTTTAGCCCCATCTTCTCTGGGGAGATTCCAACCCCTACCATCCCAATCCATGGGTGAGAAGCACTTCTCAACCCTACTCCTAGAAAAAAAAGGACCTCGAGGAGTCATTCAAGAGATTAACAAAGTCATGGGCAGAATCTGGTGTTATTCATAGCTGCAGACCCAGAGGGGCTTATGAAGTTCAGTAGTCTCCATAGCTGTGGACCTGGAGGGTTCATAGTTGAGTATTCAGTAACTAATACTGCCTTCCATGGGCCAGCCACTGGGGTTGAGCCACTAGAGACTTCCCGCTGGGAATGGAATCTGGAACAGTCTCTATGGTCAAGCACTCCCAAATCAGAAGAACCAGGGTCCTTGCACACCAGGACCACAGAGTTTCCATCCTGGACCTGCCTGAGGGTTATGTAATCTGAAAGGACAGGCTGTGGGAGCTGGTTTTTCATAGAGACTACTTTGCCCAACTCTGTTCAAACCCTACCTATAGTGAGCCAAAGACGACCCTGGCCCAGCTGCCCGAGAACCTCTCTTCCTAGCTTCTGGGGAGCAGCTTTGCTACTGAGCAGGGCTGAAGAGCTGTAATTATCCAGACAGGATAAGAGCTATTTTGGGAAGAAGTCATTCTGCTGCCAGAACTTTTGACTTCCTAAACTAAAACAAGATGCACAGAAAAGGGGGTGAGGGTGGGAAGGATGGAGAGAAGCCTACTTAGTCACAGGCATCAAATCCTGAACTGAAGAAAACAGTACCCCTTTCAAAGGTATAGCTTTGTATTAAAGTATCTATTAGGATATCTCCCTCTGGCCTCGGAAAGGAGACTACTGTCCACTTCCCCTCCTCCTGGCATCCCATCTCCTAAGCCCCATGACGATCATTCACTCAGCCTGCTGTTTGTTTGGGTATCCGAGCACAGACCAGTATCTATTTATATATTGTATTTTTTTTCCCTGTCTGTGTCTTATCTCTCCATTCCTGTAGTCAATATCTTAAAGAAGTGTGTGTGTGTGTGTGTGTGTGTGTGTGTGTGTGTACTAGTGCCTAGCAGAGTATCAGACATCTGAATAAAAACCATCTAAGGAATGAAGGAGCAGGATGGGACTGGAGGAAAGCAGAGGAAAGAGAGACTTCCTGCTTTGCTAGGAAATAATCTCTCCGAGTGCCTTCTCCCACCTGCAGCTGAGCTCAGGGCCTGAGGCAGAGGGGGTGGCAGCTGCATTCCTGGACACCTCCCCTCCAGCTGTTGTTATCTGAGCTCTTGCTGTCCCTCCTCTTTTCTATCTCAAGTCAACTGTTCATCCAGGGTCAGCCAGCCATGGATGGGACTCACTAGAGATTTTTGCTCAGATTTGGGTTAAGAGAGGAATGTGGTCAAAGAGTGGAAGGCGGAAGAGCTTTGACCATCTTATCAGACTCTGACCAAGTACTTAAGGGGACAGTCATCATGCTGCAAAATCAGGACACTGCCAAATTTAGGACACAGGACTGCCAAGAGCAGAGCCCACTTTATGTTTCTCCAACCTGAGGACTCAAATAGTGTGTAACCCAGAAAGGCGACCCCTTTCTGAAGTGCCCTAGGCAGGAGAGGGAAGAGCCAGACGGGAAATGGTCCAACCCATAGCTGCCCAGTCTTCCCCTAAAGCACTGGATGAAGATTTCCACACTTTCTCTTCAAAGCTGCAACTTTAGCTCATGTGACATTTTTATACAAATGCCCCTAGACAGTGCCCTTCTATGCAGGGGACAACCTACTAACCATGTGTAGCTCTGTCTCCTCCTACACCCCTCCCATCAGAGGACAGGAGTAGGAATTAGATAGGGGGTTGGGACCCTGGACTAGAAGTTATATCCCACCAGGATTCTTACCTCCTCATCTGTCAAAACAAAGAAGAAAGAGCCAGGCATTTCCAGGGGCGGGCAACAAATAGAATTCAGGAAGTGTCAACATGAGGGGGGAAAAAAGAGCGTGTTACTGAAGATGGTCAGTTGATATGAGAATGGTCCAGCCCAAGCCCCTTCCTAGGGCCCCAAATGGCCTAAAAAACTGCAGCTACCATTTACGTAGTGTTCATGATGCCAAGCACCATGGTAAGTGCTTTACAGGTAAAGTGACTCACACAGGCCAGGCCCTCCAAAAGGGAGGAGGACTCGGGATTGGAGAGTGTACACGGGGCACTTTCCTCCCCAGGAATGTCATTCAAAGCCCTGTCCTGTGTCCCATTAATAAATAGGACAAGGGCTTATCATGCCATAATTCTTACAGCAAGAACTCTATGCTACCAAGACACACTCTTAGAGGTCTGATCCTCATGCTCCAGTGCCACCAGTGGCCAAGCATAAAAAGGAGCAAAGAATACAAGAGGGTGTTAATGATTCCAGACATGCAGGCAAGACCTACTGGTATTGGGGGGGAGGGGGGAGGAGCCGTTGAGTAGACCTAGAGATTCTACCAGGGCAACAAGTGAAGGGTAGCTTGAGGAGAGTTCTGAACCCTTAACCTGAATCATTGTAGATTCAACAATGGGCATGACTTCAAGGCAGGCTGTCAAGTTTTGGTGATTTTCCCTTAAAACACATGATTAGTGGGGTTAAGAGCACTGGCTACTCTTGCAGAGGAACCAAGTTCAATTCCCAGCAACCACATGGCAGCTCACAAGTGTAATTCCAGTTCCAGGGGATCTGACACCCTCTTCTGGCCTTCATAGGCACAGAGATATATAAGCAAAATACCTATACACATCAAATAAATTAAATCTTAAAAGCCGGTGGCACACATCTTTAGTCCAAGCACTCTGGAAGCAGACAGATCTGTATGTATTCAAGTCCAATCTAGTCTACATAGCAAGGTCAAGGCTAGCCAAGGCTATATAACAAGACCTTGACTCAAAAACAAACAAAAACCCCAATCTATGGGTAGGTAAGACCACAGGACATAAATTATTCACCTTCCCAGATGTGAGTTCTCATTAGGAGACTGCTGAAAATGAAAAAGGTTCACATTCCCAAAGGGATGACTAGCAATGGAATTTAAGGTGAAAAAGAGAATTATCGCTCCTTTAGGTCTAAACCCTAGCCATTTAGTTTCCTGACAGACTTTAAGTGCAGGACAGACATGGAGGCCACCCTGTCACCTGTCTTCTCACTCTCCCCACAAGCCTTTCACAACACCCTCCTCCCACCCCCTCACCAAGAAGGGAAAACACAGACCTTTCAGCCACCAGAGGATCCGGTTGTACATTTCCTCGGAAACATCTGAAAGTAATAGAAATTTGCTTTTTCCTGTGTGTGGAATGTCATCCTCCCTCCACGTCTCCACCAAAAAGTCATCTTAGCTGCTGACCCTTTTCACTCTCCTCCCACCTAGCACTGGGTACCATGTGCCACCTGTTCCTTTTCCACCTTCTCTGTGCACTTTAATGCTCTCTGCCTCCTGGAAGCCCGAGACTCAGCCCATGTGTGCCCCAACTACTCTACTTTCAAACCAGAGAATTTACCTGAGGCTCTTGTTTGTTTTTAACAGCCTTACTAGCCCTCACCCTGCCTCAGTTCTTTATTTCCACTCTGAGGAATCCACTTCTGACCCTGCAGTCCATTCTCTACCTTCCATGAAGAGTTAAACTGCAGTGCCTGTTAAAAGTCAATGCTCAACTCCAGATTTAACCATCTGCATTGATGTCAGCAGCTTGGAGCTCACTGAAGCTGGCAGGCAAGATATGGAGCACTGAGCTCAAAGATAGAACCAACTTTGGCACTAGCAGGAAGGCAGCCTTGGGGCCCAGAACGAAGAGCGGGTGCTTTCCTGCCCATCCCAACCAATATCCCATTTCACTTAATGTGGGCTGCAGCTGGACAGTTTGCTTCTTCACATACCCAGGAAGAAAGCATTGAACCCTTGAATGGGTGGTTTGCTGGTATACTTCGGGGTCTTTTGCACTTCTGTCAATGGTACTCGGTATAAAGAATCCTTTGGGGATGGTGATAGGCTTGCTTTGTCTCTCTGGAACATCAGGTCCTCACAGAAAGGGGTTGAATCCATTTCATAAAAGGACTCTAAAGGATCTAGGGGAGGAGGTGACTTAGATTCAAAATCAAATATTGATGACTGGTTTTGTGACGTTTCAACTTTAGGATTCAGTAAGGCCCACCATGAGCAATCAGGCCCATATCTAGGTAAGGACCGAGGGGGCAAAGGCCGAGGGGTCAACTCAAAGGCTGAAGGGGCTTGGGTGGAGGGCTTTGGAGAAAGCTCTGGATACAGGGGAGACTTATAGCCTCCTTCAGACACTGTTCGACATGTCACACGATGAGGTGACTGCATTGACTGTTTTCCTGGGGAGATGGTCACTTTGCGTCCGACCTCACGTTCTCTGGTTGGGGACCTCATAGTGGGCTCCGCTTCAGATATTAAAATCTTTGGGGAGGGCTTGGTCTCAATACAGACAGAACGCTCTGGTCGAGGAGGAGGAACTCGGTGTGCCCCATCTAAATCTCTAAGGACAGAAAGTTTGAGGCCTGATGACAATTTCGAATTCTTTTGTGAGGTCTTAGGTTCTGAAAGTATTGAGCTGTGACCAACTTCTGGTTCCTGGGGAGGGATCTTTCTAATGACTATCTGAGGGTTATTAGCCATGCGAATGCCATGCTCTTGGACAGAGACATTTCTTGATTTGACCTCTGCAGTAGTCCTTCGGGTGGGCTCTGTTTGTATAGCTTCATCCTTTGGGTAAGCTGAAATCCTACGGGTTATTTTAACCCCCTGAGGGTCCTGGACCTTGGAGGGTGGGTCCTCCTCTTTTTCTCTAGTAAAACACAAATGACGGTATTTTGCGTCAGAGGCCATAGAGGAATGGTAGCCAACTTCACGCCCTGGCTTGTTCTCAGTTCTTCGTGTTGACTCTTCCCTGACTGGACTAACATTCCGATGCATTCCTGTGAGATGGGAGGACAGCGTCTGGACTGACTGGTTCTTTCGATGAGGAGAGTGATGAGGAGAATGGTGAGGAGAGTGATGAGGAGAGTGATATGGAGAGTGATGGGGAGAACGATGGCGGGATGCCTCTAGCCTTGTTCGGGTCTCAGTTCCCCTCGAAGTGGTGACTGCAGAGAGGCCAGGCCCTGACTGTGGGGACACAGAGCGTGGGTAGTCTGATGTTGAATGGTGAGTGGTGGATGCAGCAGCTTCGGTTCTTCTCTGGGAAGGAGGAGGAGGAATAGGAGGAGGAGGACTCAGGGAGACAGCAGCAGCAGCTCGCTGGCTTGAGGAATAATACCCATGTCCCTGCTGAGGGGTGGAGGTAGTAACCTCAGCCCCTCTGTGCGAAGAAACTGCTACCTTGGACCCATTTTTATTTGTCTTGTACACCTGATAGACTGTGGCCTTCTGGGTAGATGCCATGTTTTATCAGCGGGCTTGTTTTCAGGATCCCAAATAAGCATGGGTGTTTACCCTCATTGTTTTCAGAGCTGCTGTTCTTGGTCCCCCACGAAAGTGGCAGCTGTTCTAAGTGTCTCACAGTCCTCTTTACAATCTGTCTGATGATGTCATAAAAGGAGCTTCCTATTAAACATCTTGTTTTACAGTTACAATTCTTCATAGAGAATCACTGCCCAGATGGAAAAGTAACTCTCTTTGGACTTGACAATAAGCCTTCGGCCAAGTTCTTAGGAAAATCAGGATTTCCCTCTATAGAGAGAATTTCCTTATTCGTTCTGGATTCTAGGAGTTCTCAGGGACTCAGCCAAGGAGAAATCAGCTAGAAGACCTTATGAAGTCAGCCTCACAGGTCAATCAGGCTGTGCTAGCTCAGCTTGAACAAGGTACCTTTTGTGATGCACAGATTTACTCCCATCTTGTTTGAAATTGCTACATATGAATTAAATAATAATAGTGATGATGATGATGATAGAGCTCAACCCTCATGAATGGTTTGGTTGACTCTAGGGTCAAAACCTAGGTTACTCAAGTCACAAATTCTCAGCCGGGCAGCGGTGGCGCACGCCTTTAATCCCAGCACTTGGGAGGCAGAGGCAGGCGGATTTCTGAGTTTGAGGCCAGCCTGGTCTACAGAGTGAGTTCCAGGACAGCCAGGGCTACATAGAGAAACCCTGTCTTGAAAAACCAATAAATAAATAAATAAATAAATAAATAAATAAATAAATAAATAAATTTCTCACATTATTACAGGAATATATAGTATCATAGTAAAGATCTGGAATTAGTTTGGTCTTGATAATAAACAACTGGTTGAGCACCTTGAGCATGACTTATCAGAGTCTTAGTTTCAATCTGAAAACTGCCTCGTACATGAGAATCACACAATAAATATTAATGTCCCTTCTCATTAGTGATCCTCTTGTTAGCAATCAGCTAGGTTCATATATTCATCCTTTCTCTTTTCTCTTGCTCCCCTCCCTCTCTCTTTTGGACAGGGTCTCATGTAACCCAGGCTATCCTTGAACTCTTTCTGTAGCCGAAGATGATCTTGTGCTTCTGACTTCTTGGCCTGCTTCTACCTCTCAAGGATTGGGATTATAGGCATGTGCTACCATACCCAGTTTGTTATGGTGGGAATCATACATAAGGTCTCATGTTAGGCAAGCTATCCATTAAGCCATTAAGCTATATCCCAACCTCCATTCACATATATATGCGCGTGTATGTGTGTGTGTATGGAGGGTTTATATATATCCATATATATGTGGAGGGGTTTTTTGGGACAGTTTCTCTGTGTAGCTCTGTCTAACCTGGAACCTACTATAAGACCAGGCTGGCCTTGAACTCAGAGATCTGCCTGCTTCTACTTCAGGAGTACTGAAATTAAAGGTGTGTGCCACCACACCTGGCTCTTTTATAAACATTTTAATATATGTTCATGTGAATGCTGGTCCCCCCAAGGATAGAGGTGTTGGATCATATGGGTGCTGGAAATCAAACTCAAGCACTCTGCAAGAACAGCATATGCTCTTAATCACTGAGCCATCTTTTCAGCACCATCCTCTTTGGGGACTGATTCTCACTAAATGGCCCAGGTTGGACTCAAACTCACCATCTTCCTACCTCAGCTTCTCAAGTATTGGGGAATTTAGGCAAGTGACATTATACCTGATCTGTCTGCCTTGCTATGCTGGGACTAAAGGTGTGTGCCACCACTGCCTGGCATGGCTTTTTTCTACTTGAAGACCAACTTTTCACTTTCAATGGACACTGTGGATAAAGAAACTGTTACCTTTCTTTAGACATCCTTTACCCTCACTTTTTGACAGAACTTATCACATATGACCTTCTATCACTGACTCTGAAAGACTAAGGTTTTGTTTGAGACAGAATCTTACTGTGTAGCACAGGATGGCCTCTTACGTACAATCTTCCTGAATGCTGTGATTTCATGTTAGGCCAAGACTTACCTTCATAATTTTAAAAAATTATTTATTTAATGTATGAATGTTCTGCTTCATGTATGCCTGCAGGCCAGAAGAAGGCACCAGATCCCCTTATAGATGGTTGCTTGGAATTGAACTCAGGATCTCTGGAAGAGCAGTTAGTGCTCTTAACTGCTGAGCCATCTCTCCAGCCTTACCTTTGTATTTCTGTGCACTACACTCACCATTCTCTTCTGTTAGTTTTTCTTCAAATAAGTTATGATAAAATTAATTAGGTTTATGGTTAATTATAATGGCATTCTAATCTCTCCAAGGACTTTAATTTTAAGTATTTCTAAACTCTGTCTATTCCCCCCAATTAAAGGAGTTTGCAAAGAATTACAAAAACTTGAAATTATGTAATCGGATCAAACTTCCCTATTTTATCATTTAATAAGTATTTTCTGCATTTCCCATATGTGGACATTATAAAGTTATATAAGTAGAATCCTATCATGTCTACCAGAATATTATTACTATCACCATTTCATATGTCATAAGTATGTTTCCATGCCAATCCATATCTATAATAGGATTTTTTTTGTTGTTGTTTTTTGTTTTTTCGAGACAGGGTTTCTCTGTGTAGCCCTGGCTGTCCTGGAACTCACTCTGTAGACCAGGCTGGCCTCGAACTCAGAAATTCGCCTGTCTCTGCCTCCCAAGTGCTGGGATTAAAGGCATGCGCCATCACTGCCTGGCTTATAATAGGATTTTTAATGAATTCACTTATGGTTATTTTGTAAGTTTTTGTTTTTCAAGACAGGGTTTTTCTGCCGGGCAGTGGTGGCGCACACCTTTAATCCCAGCACTTGGG
>NW_021604658.1:4211345-4216073 GCF_004785775.1 Grammomys surdaster | reverse complement strand
TAACTTTTAAACAAGTCTTTTATTACTGGACGTTTGGGTTATTTTCAGTAGTTCAGTATTATGAACAACACTACAATAAGCACCTACACACATACCATCTTTATATACTCTACTATGCCCTCCTTGGGAGAGCCTTTTTTTTTGTTGCTTTTTGGCATATCTATGAGTATTTTGTATGTTATGTATATATGTGTACCATGTGCCTCATACCCAAAGAGCTCAAAGAAGGCATCTGATTCCCCTGGTACTGGGTTAGGGATGGTTATAAACCACCATGTGGGTGATGGGAACTAACCCAGGGTCTTCTAAAAGATCACTAAGTGCTCTTAACTGCTGGAGCCATCTCTCTAGTCCCAGAACAACAGTCTCCCCTATCCCCAGAGAGGTTTTAAAGCTCACGTATAACCTCAAATAAACCAGATAATTCTGGGGTAAGACCTAAACATCAGTATTTATTTTAAACACACACATGGGGGGGGGGGGGGAGGGGGGGAGGGAGGGAGGGAGAGAGGGAGAGAGGGAGAGAGATCTCTTCAGGTGGTTCTAACATGGACTCAGCATAAGGACCACTTCAGATACCCCCGGAACTGGAGTTACAGTTGTGAACTGCCATATGGGTGCTGGGAATCAAAGAGAGGCCCTCTGGAAGCACATCCAGTGAGCCCTATCTCCAGCCCCTCACTGCAACTTCCCAACAGCTTCCTCATAACTTATTTTGCTTCTCTATCACACTGGCATTTTATACATACTGGTCTTTCATACCTCAGTTCAGTGTGTCCCATGGAGCTCTGTACCTGCGGTTCTTGGTGCTAGATGCTCATCCTCCAGACACAAGGCTGGCTCTCTCTCATCATTCCAGACAAAGTTAAAGGTCACATCTTCAGAGCAGCTTCCCTTGAATACTTTATTTAATGTTAAGTTGCCTGTTTTTTTTTTTAAAAATTAGTTTATGAATTTTATGTATATAGATACTTTGTCTGCATGTATGTCTGCACATCAGAATACATCATCAGACGGTTATGAGCTGCCAAATGGGTGCTGGAAATTGAATTCAGAACCTTTGGAAGAACAGCTAGTAATCTTAACCACTGAGCCATCTCTCCATCCCCATTAAGTTGCCTTTTAACATCCAGATGTAATTAGTATCATTTCAACTTATCATTACAGCATTTACCATTAATACCATTTGGTCACTGAATCACTAGGTGAACTCCAGAACAGCAGACTCGGTTTGACTCCTCATTGCTTGAAGACACAGGGCAGTGACTGGCAGGTAGGAGTTAGTACAAAGATTTGTAAGGCAGGCATGGTGCCAAGTACCTGCAATTCCAGCACTTGAAAGGTAGATCCAGGAGGATCAGAAGTTCAAGGCCAGCCTTAAAGGAGACATACTAGCTGGAAGGAGCCACTTGTGAAGGCTGCTGGAAGGGCAGTGGCAACAAAAACAGGAAAATTAAGATAAGGAACCTACAGTTTGGAAGTGAAAGTTTCTTATTTGTCTGGCAGGAATGGGGTCTTTGCTGTTGTCTTGTTGGTTTGTTTTCTCACACTGTAGCCCGAACTGGCCTCGAACTCTCGGCAACCTTCCTGCCTCAGCCTCCAAGTGCTGAGACTGTGATCCTGTGTCACCAGGCCCAGCTTGAAACGAACAAGTCTTTACTGATTTTTTAAGTGCAATGAGTTAAGATTGCAAATCTAATGGAATTGAGAGTCAAAGATGGTATCTGGATCTCCGATTTGAGTGGATAACGCGACACTAATACTGAGTGGAAGGAGAAGCTAAAAGCTAACAAGCCAAACACGGTGAGCTCAATATTGGCTGGACCAGTGAGTTACCTAAAAGTAATCCACGAGGAGGGAGGCAGAGTGTACAGTAAGCGCATGGGCTCACATCAGAGGCTCATTCCTCACAATTCAGGACTGTCAGAGCATGCCTCTCATGAGGGGTGGGGAGGACCTGGGTCTGGCATGGGCTTTTGAAGCCTGACCCCAGCAACATACCTACTGCAATAAGGCCGTAACTCCTAATCCTTCCAAACAACTGGGGACTAAGCATGCAAATATGTGAGCCTCTGGGGGCCATCCTCATTCAAACCATCAGTCATTTAGAAAGAACATCCAGAGAAAAGCTGAGGTGGAGGCTGAGGTGAAATACTCAAGAAAAGCCAAGTGTCTCACATCACTGAGACAGAAGAAGTGGAGAGAAAAATTAACATGGAGCAAAAATTATCATGGAGAAAAATTAACATGGTGACTGTGTGATTTAGGAGGATGGAAGACACCGGTGACCTGAGTAACTTCTGAAGAAGTGGGACCCAAATTCTATTATGTTGAGAGAGGGGGAGGCGAGGAACTAAAGATATCCAAGGTACTGGGTACTATGAATTATGTATTCTAGTTAGCCTCTATAAAAGACACAAAATCCTTTTATTTTATTTATAAACTGTAGGCCTAGATTGTCCAGGTTTTGAGCTATTCTAACTTATATCCCAGCCATATGTCCCTTGTTACTTGCTGTTTGATTCTTGCCCAGGTTACCCTTAGGGTCCACTTCTCACAGAGATTGGCCTGCCTCTGCCTTCAAGGGCTGTGATTAAAGCAATGTTCCACCATACCCAGCCTAAATTAAATTTCTTATCAGCAAGCATTAGTGTAATCTTAACGCCTATGAATTGATGATGTTACAACTACGTAAGCACCGTTTCTCATACAGTCTGCTTGCTATTAGTCTCCGCAGTTCCTTACATGTAGTATTTGTTATAGTAGGAAATTACCGCAAGTTGGGAGGAGCTACGGTGGGAGGAGTAAGGAGAGGAAGAGGAGGAGTAAAGGAAGGAAGAGGAGAAGGGAGAAGAGGAGGAGGAGGAAGCAGAGATGTAGCACCATGGATGACCATTCATGTACCAAGAGCAGTCCTGGGTAACAACTTATGGGTTAGTTAATTGGGAAATATCTATAATTATGTGGGCATCTTGTTATAAAGCCTTTTATTAATATTTAAGCATTAGAGTCTCATGTCCTACTGGTCCCACATGGATTGCGGGATGGTCTGGGCATAGCCCAGCCTTGTGGAGACAGTGTGGAAGATTGGCGGAGCCATCTCCCACGCTGGCATCTTGTGGGTGGCAGGGCTGGTGTCTCTGGATGCCTGAGCCTGCGGACTGAGCTGAGCAGTGGTGGCACACCGCCACTGCTACTCGTGGCCACAGGCCTAGGCTAGTCGGGAACATGGCAGCTGATTAAGAAAAGTCAGATTGAATGCAGCCGTTTTAAATATCTCCTGCAACATTTGTAAACTTGGGGGTGGTATTGTTTTGTTGCTTGCTTTTCAATTTTATTATATTTATTTATTCATTGTGTGTATATGGAGGAAGATCAGAAAACTACCTCTGAGAACCAGCTCTCTCCATCTCCCATGCAGGTCCTGGTGACCAAATTCAGGCTGTCAGGCTTGATGACAAGCGTCTTACACGCTGAGCCATCTTGAAGGCCCCTTGTTGTTTTCTTCCTTTCAGAAGGGTCTCACTGTGTTTCAGAGTGGCCTTGAATCAAGGAAATCCTTCTGACTCACCCTCCCAAGTGCTGGAATTACAGGCTAGAATTCATGAGCTACCACACATCCATGTAACTTACTAGTTTTCTGATGGTTTTCCTCTGGTTACAATAGCAAGCAACTGTTTTAAGGTAACCAAACAAATGTGTATTTGCTATTTTATCTGTGCAGAAGAAGTTTTCTGCAATCTAAAACAAATGCGATTACCCACAATAGGAGCTATTTGGTTTTAACAACAAAGACCTACTGCCTATTGAGACAAACGTCAAACACCAGTACAGCACAACAGTGTACTGCTTCCTAGAAAGGTTGCTAATCATATGTGAAAATTCTACATGGACCCCTGTGTAGAGAACATATTCATCTGGCTAATAGTCACAAAAAGGCTAAATAAGAGAAAACACTGATTTTAGTTTTGCCACAGTTCCATTCTTCTAGTTCCCTGATGATGTGAGGTGTACACTCCAAAATGTGTGGCGATGGTGTTGTTCATCTTAGAAATTCAAAGTACATTCGGGGGTTTCTGCTGTCTCCTAGGAAGCTGGTTCTAACCAGAAGGGAAATTCAGAAATCTTCCCAACTCCCCCAACTAAAGCACAGAAACGGATCGTTCACAACTGACACCTAACTAGCATTGAAAGTAAACACTTTATTCTATAACAAAGTTATGGTTTCAAAATTTTACATTAATAAAAACAAAAGCCATTCTGAACACAATTAAAATGTTTGCCATTATGGTTACTTTGAACTTTTCAGAAACCTGATTTAAAAACAAATGATTAAGCATGCTACACATGATAGGGCTGCATTATCGCGCCCATAGTAGCAGCAGAACCAAGTGTGAGTTATAGACTGGAACTACTGTCCTTGAGGCAGCTGAAGCAGATAAGCAGAAAGGAGGCCACAGCCACAATGCGAGCACGGTCCAGTTCCAATCAGTCTGATAAGTCGCTCTGATCCAGCACAATTATCCTGTGTGCATATATTTTAAAGGACAAAAAAAAGGGAAGTTTTTTGAGTTCACATGTACTTTTAAAAATTCTTGTGCAGTGCTTAGACCTCACATAAACCAGACAAGCATTTTGGCACTAAGCTCATTTCCTAAACCCACTGTGTATTTAGTGCATACACACACACACACACACACACACACACACACACACACACACACACAC
>NW_021604658.1:4193170-4211335 GCF_004785775.1 Grammomys surdaster | reverse complement strand
CACACACACACACACACACACACACACACACACACACACACACACACTTTTTCTATTCAACTGAAGTCATAGGAAAGGAATTCCAGTCTGTATAATCAAGGCAGATAGTATCAACAATGTATCTTGGAAATGCAAAATAACTACAAAGCAACTGATAGCAGCAACATCCTTTATACTCCTGTGTATAAAAACTTGACTTGAACAGCTATCACTTACTTAAGCAAACTTGGCAATAACTTCACCTTGTTTTTATCAATTACAGAGATAGAACTTTAAACCGATCAGCTTGGTATGAATTCAGTCTGTTAGTGATATTTATTTAGACACTGGTAAATATTTTAAGTCTGTTCACACACTCTAAAAAGAACAAACTCTGACCTACAAACACGCTATCTCATTACCTGGACGGTTCAGACCAACCCAGTCGCTTCCAAAAACAGGGTTTTAGTTCATCTTGATGGAACACAAGAGAAGAAAGAGAAAATAAAGCCTGGTTACTTTGTAGGTCGAGGGCAGTCAGACTTCAGTACTCACACTGGGAGGGCTCTCTAGTTCAGTGTGCTGTTTACTTACTTGTTCCACTCTAGATTCGGACTTTCCTAAAAATGCTAAGTGTTTTCTAAAACACAGCTAATGGCTTCTTCTCCTAACATCCTACAGCTCCCTGACACAGCCATGAGTACCAGTGACACTAATTCAAAACTCCCTGCGTTACCTTTCCCAATCCCCTGAGTTATGGTCCTAGTGAATTCACGCTTGGCCAAATGTCCATATCCTCTGGGCCCTATGCCAGTTCTGGAGGAAATAAAATGTACACATAGCTGGTACAGATAAAGACTCCTTAACAAATTGGCTATACACAAGGTATAATTAGAGTTAAGAGAACAAACAAGGACCGACAGAGCTTCTTTTGGCTTCAGCTATGGGAAGCCTAAGTGGAGAGCAGCTAACAGGGGGGATGGGACGGCAGGACAGTTACTGGAACCTGCTGGGGAGAACTGGAGCTAGGAAAGACAGGATACTTATGAGGGACACCATGGTTACCAGATGCAAGGTATTCAAGTAGGTAGGAAAAGAAAGTGAATAACAATTTTCTTGCCCTCTGATATTCTGCCAGGGACCCCAGAAAGTCAATGAGATACAATCCACTAGAATCGGCACCCTGAGGCTTAAAGCATAAACCAGGGCAGGGAAAGGACAATGAGAAGGGACTAGGGATACTAGATGACTCAGAAGGGTGAACATCTAACTCCCCGAGTACAGTAAACATAGAAAGGGGATCATTTGTAAAGATACACTAGAAGCCTGGAACTCTATTAGACTAGTCTTAAAGTTAAGGTTAATTTGTAACATTTATATTACTTGTAAACTCCATTTAAATTCTGTAATATATGATTTCCTCAGTTTCCATGTACCCATGTAAGCTAGATTTAAAGTGCATACAAAGTTGTATTTTACATTTGTGTGTAGTATGAGCACACTGGCACAACTTACTGGAGTTGGACCTCTCCTGCCTCTATGTGGGTTCTGGGGAACAACCGTAGGTCCCTCAGGCTTGGTGAGAAGACCTGCTAAGCAATCTCCAAGCCCTTGGTTTTTGTTTTGTTTTTAGACAGGTTCTCTCTGGCTGGCTTTGAAATCCGTGGGCGATCCTCCTGCTTCTACCTCCTGAGTACTGGGGTATGCATTACCACGCTCAACTTAAATTTAAAATTCTTTTGAATACATTTAAATGCAAAACAGCTCTACAGACAATGTACAGATTGAGGCTGGCCCATGGCTTGTTTTAGAAACAGAACTAAAAAAAAGCCAGGAGTGTTGGCCCATGCCTGCAATCACAGCACCTGCTAGGTAAGAGGACTGACTGCTTTGAGTTTGAGGTCAACTGGGCTAGAGTGAGACCCTGTCTCAAAAAACAAAAGAAGAAAAAAAATCCTCAAAACTGATATTACTGTTTATTATGAAGTTGATTGCAATTATTACAAATACTGAGCTGAACTTCAAGGAAAAGGAAATTATCCCAGGTTGCAAGATGGCATATAGCATCTAGGAAACATTTCTTAAAAGCTTTGATAGTCACCAAAGCCCAAGGACTACAGACTACATATAATCATTCATTCCTCCATACCTTCCTCCAAAGTCCCTAAAAAGCTGTCTGATTTCCTTCTCTCTGGCTTGATGCTTTCTTTCTTTTTTCTCTTCTGTTCAACAACGTCTTGATCTTTGTTTTTTTTCTCCCTTTAATGACAATGATTTGGGGTATTAAAACACATACATAACCACCAGGGGAACAAGACTATGTTCACAAGTAAGCATAGAGTACTTAGTACTAGTGGGGTGCTCCTACAGAGCAAGTGTTTAAAGATAAAGTATTTATCTTTATTTACCTTGAGTTTTTGTTTTATCTTTTATTTTCATTATTTATTTATTTGCTTAGAGATAGGTTTCCTTGCTGGGCAGTGGTGGCACACACCTTTAATCCCAGCACTTGGGAGGCAGAGGCAGGCAGATTTCTGAGTTCGAGGCCAGCCTGGTCTACAGAGTGAGTTCCAGAACAGCCAGGGCTACACAGAGAAATCCTGTTAGGAACTCACTAAGTAAACCAGACTGGCCTTGAACTCACAGTGATTTGCATGCCTCTGTCTCCAGAGTGTTGGGATTAAAGGCATGTGTTATCATGCCGGACATGTCTAGTTTAAATGTATGTTAACTTTCTGAACTGTATAAAGCAGTTACTGCAACATCTACAGTAAACATAGAAAGGGGATCATTTGTAAAGATACACTAGAAGCCTGGAACTCTATTAGAATAGTCTTAAAGTTAAGGTTACTTGAGTGATGAGAAAACCAAGGCACAGAAAATGACATACCTAATTACTTCTAAAGCCTATGTAATCAGACTTGGTTTTCAACATTAACACTATATAACTAGTCTCAAAGGGGAACAAAAGCATTTTCTTTATATTATCAGCATTCTCTTTCAAGTCACTATTCATCACCTTGTCTTCATTTCCTTCAAGGTCCCTGAGATACAAGAAATCAAAGTAAGCATCTCACAGTGTAAACCGCACTCTCCTTAAGAGAAGAAATAGCTACCTCTGGGGTGGGGGAGAGGATAAAGCCACCTAGGGGAAAAAGAGGCTTTTTCCTCTTTTAACCTTCACTAACGTAATCAGATGCTCGAGAGTGGCCAAAGGCCTTTACGTTTATCTTCTGCTTCTGTCCAAACACCCAGTCATCATGTCCACCTGAGCAGCTGTGCCTCTGTTGAAATGGAAAGGCTGTTTCTTCTATATAATGATTGTGGCCATTAGAAAATCATGCTTCACTAGTAAGAAGCTGTTACTTTGCAACATCCAGTCCACCAGCTCGATGCTCTGGGGCAGAAGACAGGAAGCAGTATTTCAGGTAATTGAGGGAAGCTATCAAATTCTCCACTCATCTGCTCTTTTCAGGCCGAGTTTCCCTGGCTCCTCAGCTGCTCTCCTATGACCTGGTTTCCAGACCTGAGACTATTGTGTGTCCTCTGTTGACTGCTGACATCCATTTAGAGATGTGTCCTGGGAGTCCTCCAATAGCACACATGTGACCTGTGGTGAACTGCTCTGATCGCAACAGCTCATGTTTGTTTATCCAGCATTAATGCTATATTGACTTTTTCAGGAACTAAGTGCTGGGTATGTGAATTAAGACTTCCTGCCCTCAATATAATTACAGTTAGCAGTATCAAATTAAAAAAAAATTATCCAGCTAGGCTTGGTTTCCCACACTGTATACTTTTGGATCTAAACCTTACCAATCTTTTAAGTGTCCTTTGTACGGTTAGGGTTTTGTTTGCCTGAGATGTTGTAGCTCTATGTCCCTTGGCTGACTTTGAGCTTACGGGCAAGCCCAGTCTTAGACTTGCGAGTAGCTGACACTACAGATCAGGCACCAGCCATGCTGGCTTTGTCTTTATTTTTTTAAAGTGGCGGACATTTCCACCTGTCAAGGTAATTTTGGATTTTCGGTCTACCCATCACATGAACATCCACATCTAATCCGCTGTGTTGTGTGAAAATTTGATACAGATGCCTTTTCTGATTTAACTCAAATGACTGACAGAAATGTTGAAGGTGACAGGGCTAAACTCCAATCTGAGAGCTCTGATACCAGTCTGCTAATCAGTGTCCTGGGAGAGAAGACAGCTGGAGGAAGAGAGGCAGGTCTGAATGAGGACAAATGGTGTCGGGGCTGGCTCATTACAGCAAATCAAAGCTATCACCAGAAATACTGTCTCCAAAAAAGCTGAAAGCCTAACACTTTCTGGAAGAAAAAAAAGGTAGAAACTGGGAGCCTATGGAGCCTTCTATGACCTATGTTTTTCCCTATGAAACACAAGAAAATGATTCCTTAGCGGGGAAAGACAACCTTGTAGAGCCCTTGGTGGGGTCCACCGGTGCTATGTTCTCTTCAGGTAACTGCAGCAATCTTTCCAGGTCCTCATCAAGAGAAGAATGAGCTCTGTCCAGGGGCAAGTAAAGATAATAACAAGAGTCATTTTCCTTCATAGCACATCACTGCACAGGGAAAGAGTCCTCAAAACTGCCGCTTTCACAAGAACTGAAAGAGCAGGTGTGAGAGTGTATCTAGGCGCCCAGAGGTTACTTGTATCTAATATATATGTACACTAAAATAGTCCTTTAGTTCCTTGACAAAACCCTGGCACCCATGAGATCAGTCCCTCCAATGCCAGCTATGCCTCAGTTATGTCATTAAATTCGTTTTTCTACATAATATCATAATTGTAATGCTTTCTCTATGTGTTTTCCTGAATAAGAACTATTTCTGAGCCTAGAAGATAATAGATGTTTTGAGAAGGCCTGAAATGTACTTTCCAAATGAAAAACATATCTTCCATTCTATAACAGTGCCTAGGACTCGCCACTCACATAGCACTGAGACACTTGGGAATTGTGGAATACCAGCTTATGGGTGGCACTGTCAACCCTTTAGAAAAACTAAGATCACCGGGCGGTGGTGGTGTACGCCTTTAATCCCAGCACTTGGGAGGCAGAAGCAGGTGGATTTCTGAGTTTGAGGCCAGCCTGGTCAGAGTGAGTTCCAGGACAGCCCGGGCTATAAAGAGAAACCGTGTCTCGAAAACCAAAAAAAAAGAAAAAAGAAAAAAGGAAAATTAAGATCAAGGGCTAGGGAGAGGGGTTAAGTAAACAAAACACAAAACACTGGTCAAATAAGCATTGAGGACCAGAGTTGAATGTGACCCCCCATCCCCCGCCCCCAGAACCTACATAAAAGCCATCCCACCTGTAATCCCAGCATTTAGAAGGCAGAAACAGAGGAATCCCCAGGTCACGCTGGCTAACTAGCCAAATTGGTAAGTTTCAGGTAAGATAGCTCTGGCGTTTGCCTGACGGCCTGAGTCAGATGCCTGTGACTAACATGGTGGAAGGAGAGAACAAACTCCTCCAAGTTGTTCTCTGACATCTGGCCACACCTCTCTCTACAAATAAATACATGTCAAAAGGGGGAAGATGAAATAACAATAATTTTCTTGAGACAGAGTCTCATCCCAGGCTGGCTTTAAACTTCTGACCTTCCCATTTCTACCTTCCAAATACTAATATGACAGGTATGCACCATGCAGAGTTTTTAGGGTGCTAGGAATCAAACATAAAGCCTCGGACATTCTAGGCAAGCACTCTACCAACTGAGCCACATCTCCAGTCTAAGTAACGAACTTGGAGACAAGGTACAAAGAACTTCACATTGTGTAGCCAAATGTAACTTGCTTCTTTTGTTCTTAAAACAGGATCTCTATGAAGTCCAGGCTGACTTTCAACTTTGGTCTTCCTGCAGGAAATGCAACATGTGCCAGCACATTCAGCACCAGTTTGATCTAGGGCAACTCCTGGCTTATTGTGGGAAGCGGTCTGAGAAGATGGATGGAATAGTTACAAAGTATTACAAAGTACCTCCTATAAGTACCTGCCACACAAGCCTGACAACCCGAGTCTCCAGGGCTCATTTATATGCTCTCCTCTGACGCCACACTCAGATCACAGGATGTATGTATGCTCCCATACACCACACACAGAAACACGGAAAGTGAGGATACATACATTTAATAAGTAAAAGCGTTCAAAGGTTTCCAAAATGTTTACTGGGAAGGAAAAAAAGTCTTCTTCCTTTTACCCCTTGGTTTTCTGTCTCCTCTAAAAATAAAAAAAAAAACTTTCTTCTCAGCTTTTAAGATTGTCTCCTATTTCTGCGATTCTGTTTTAGGCGTCTCCGTTCCTTCCTTAAAAAGAATGATTTAGCTTTTAAAGTGGGAAAATACTGGATTCGCATTCTAGCCAATGAAATATAAGTAGCTATCAGCTGGGAAACTTTTGGGAAAGGTTGTGCCTCCCAAGTTAAAGGGGGGCAGACTCCAGTGACATCTTCCTTTGCCCTACCTTCTGACATTTGCCTGCTGTGTGGACAACAGCTATCCTGCCACCAGGAGGCAGATGTTGGGAGAGACAGAAAAAATAAACCTAGAACAAAGGCCAGCATGTCACAGGCGACAGAGCAGAAGATGGAAACAGTGAAAGTCTCTGGTGGTGTAACTCCACCACAACCATGTGCCACACACGAACCTCTTATTAAATGAGGACAACTCATTCAGCCACAGCAGTGGGGCTTTCTATTCTTTGCTGCTGAAACCACTGTGTATGGCTTCCCCAGGAGACGCAGGGCCAAGATTAGAAGTAGGACGAGTCAAGAGGGAGCATGTGCCACCACACACCTAAGTCTGACCTGTAGGATGAGGGGAATGGGGCACATGCCACCACAGGGCTAAGTCTCATCTCTTTTCAAAGTTTATTTTGTTCATTGTAAACTTGTTTGTATTAACGTCAATCTTTTCAACTTTTTATTATTCCTTTTTATTTTTTCTATTGCATTGGTGTTTTGCTTGCATGTATGTCTGTGTGAGGGTGTCAAATCTGGAACTAAGTTACAGATTGTTGTCAACTGCCATGTGGATACTGGGAATGGAACCAGTGCTCTTAACTTCTAAGTCATCTCTCCAGTCCCAACTTTAATCTCTTTTTTAAATTGCATTAAAATTTTATCTAACCCTAAAAGAGTGTCTTATTCAGTGTTCTATTGTTGTAAAGAGACACCATGACCACGACAACTCTTATAAAAGAAAGCATTTAATTGGGGTTTGATTACAGTTTCAAAAGTTTAGTCCATTATCATTATGGCAGGGAGCATGGTGGCACTCAAGCATGTGTGGTGCTGGAGAAGGGAAGTAGCTGAGAACTCTCCATCTGAATCTACAAGGGCAACTGGGCCTGGCTTGCGTTTCTGAACCCTCAAAGCCCCCACCTCAATTGATACACTTTCTCCAACAAGTCCATACCGCCTAATCTTTTTAAATAGTGCCATTCCCTATTGACTATGCATTCAAATATATTGTCTATTGAAGTCATTCTTCTTCAAACCACTACAGACAGCTCAGCAGTTAAGGACATTTGCAGCTCTTCCAGAAGACCTGGGTTCAATTCCCAACACCCACATGGCGCCTCACAGCCATCTGCAACAGCAATTCCAGAAGCTCCAATACCCTTTTATGAACTCTGAAGGCCTTGGGCATGTATATGGTACACAAACATATGCTCAGATAGAACACTTGTGTGTGTTGTAATAAATCTTTAGAAAACATTTTAAATAGTGAAGTTTTTGCTGCCCCTTCAGGTTGTGCTCAAGGGTAGAAAACTCACCTCTCCCCAGTCCTGGCCAATATTAGAAATAACAAGTAGCAAAGGTGAGGGAGGACAGAGGGGAGCCGCTGTACAATGCAGATGGGAGCATAGAATGGTGTGGCTGCTATGGAAATCACTGTGGTGATTACTTACAAAAATTAAAAATAGATTTACCATATGATCTAGAAATACCATTTCTGGGCATATATCAAAATAACTGAAGGCAAGAAAGTGGAAAGACTGCTTAGGAGCTCTGCTGCTCTTAGAGAGGACCTGAGTTTAGTTCTCAGAACCCATGTTACTCCCTCTTCCGTCTTCTTCAGACACCTGAGTGCACATGATGTACATACACTGGCACACATACATATACACACACACAATGATGACATATACTGGCACACGCATACACACAATGTTGTGCATACACTGGCACACATACATACGCACAATAAGAAATAAATCTTAAAAAAATTAAGCAGGGCCTCAAAAACAGCTTAGAGTTCCATCAACAGATGAACCAGGGGAAAAAAAAAAAAAAACAAAAAACAAAACATGAAGCCCAGTGTGATGGAACATGCATGCAGTCCCAACACTCCGGAGGTTAAGGCAGGAGGCCTGGTACACGTTGTGGGTTTCCCTGGTGCTGTTTGTATTTTGATGTTAATTCTGCTTCCTCAAGAGGGGCTGCCCCTAACAAGGAGTAGATCACGTATAGTGATAGATCTGCCTAATCTAGGCATATAACTTATTGTGATGGTTTGTATATGCTTGGTCCAGGGAGTGGCAATATTAGAAGGCATGGCCCTGTTGGAGTAGATGTGTCACTGTGGGTGTGGGCTTTAAGACCCTTACCCTAACTGCCTGGAAGTCAGTCTTCCACTATCAGCCTTCAGATGAAGTTGTAGAACTCTCAGCTCCTCCTGTACCATGCCTACCTGGATGTTTCCATGTTCCTGCCTTGGTGATACTGGACTGAACCTCTGAACCTGTAAGCCAGCCCCAATTCAGTGTTGTCTTTTTAAGACTTGCCTTGCCAGGCAGTGGTGGTACACGCCTTTAATCCCAGCACTTGGGAGGCAGAAGCAGGTGGATTTCTGAGTTCGAGGCCAGCCTGGTCTACAGAGTGAGTTCCAGGACAGCCAGGGCTACACAGAGAAACCCTGTCTCGAAAAAACAAAAAAACAAAACAAAAAAAAATGACTTGCCTTGGTCATGGTGTCTGTTCACAGCAGTAAAACTCTAGCTAAGACACTTATAATAATAACAGAGTTACAGAGTTGTATGTTTTTTATATGGGCTTATTGGGGTAAGAAATTACCTCAACAGGCACAGGTTAAAATGCAGCCTGGGAAACAAGTGTCAGACCCTGTCTCCAGCAAAAGAAGTGCTAAGTACATTCTGTGAAGAGGAACAAAGCCCAGTGAGATGGTTCAGCAGGGAGACATCTTCCACTCAAGCCTGACTAGCTGAGTTCAATCCTTAGGACCCACATGGTAGGAGAGAACCAACACCCCCAAGTTTTTCTCTGACCTTCCCATGAATACTGTGGTATGTGGGCAGGGATGAGCATACACACACACACACACACACACACACACACACACACATTTTAAAAAAATGAATTTATGACATTTGCAGAAAAGTGGCTTGAACTTGGATATTATTATATTAAGAAAAACACTCCATGTTTTCCTCTCACGTCAATTACATTTAAACAGTAAGTTCCAGGACAGTCTACATAGTGAGAACCTGTCTCAAAAACAAACAAAAATATTTCAAAAACTTTTAAGTGAACCACCATGGATAGTAACTATATAATTAACATTGAGCTGTACACTTAAATTTGTTAAGAAAAGTGAATAAATATTATATATTTTTTTTTAAATCACAAAGTATAAACAACTAAGAAGAAGGAGATCACACGCTCCCATTCTGCCCTGTGGATCTCTAGACAGTTAATGACTGCTGGGGGAAGAGACACATGTTCTTCAGTGGTGTAGCCTCTGATAAAGTGTCCGTGTTCCTAAAAGTAACCCCTCATCAACCTCCTGTGAGAAACCCTACTGACGCTCGTTAGGTCACACACCCTCCACAAAGGACAGGAGGGCAGAAGGGAACTAGTGAGAGGAGAGACGAGAGGGCAGTGGGAGATGCGCTTGAGAAAAACACACACATTGTATACGTGTATGAACACATCATCATGAAACTTATTCTATAATTAATACATGCTAATAGAAAACAAAACCCTAGCAACAAAGAGAGGCGAATAAAGAAAAGATTATTCTGTTCCTTCTTATTTGTTAATATAATAAAAACTAATACACACAAATGCAATTTTAAAATCCTTTTAAAAGTCTAGTTTTTTTGTTACCTCTCTGTGTCTTCCAGATCCTGAATTTCTCTGCTGGAAAGAAAACTGCTGTCTTTACTACTGTTGGTTTCTTGTTCTTCCAAATGCTTTTTATCTAAAGCAATTGAGAGAGCTAACTTTATTAAGGAGGAAAATGCTTAAGAGCATGCTTTGAAACGAACTGTAAAAATCAAGGCCATCAGTCCTTCTGCAATGCACCAGCTCCACTTTCCCAGGAGAGCAGAAGGCCAGGTGGCAGTCCGCAGGGCATCAGCATTCACAGCAGCTGCTTCTGGGGTCTTGGGAGATCTCTGATGCCAGGTGAAGCTACAGGAAACCTAGCCAGTGCCAAATTCAGAGAACTAGACAAAGCAAAGCAAAGAAGGCACACAAAAGAGGAGGCAAACAACTCTAAAAATAAGCCACACAATTGTACTTTAGGACATACTTCCCTTTCTTGCTTCCTAGACATTCCAAAGGTAGAACTTGACAGAAGAAATCTGTGTGGGATAAGGCCGATTCCTTTAATCTATGCCAAGTGTTTTACAAATACTGGCTCCTTTCATCTGGCCAGCAGACCTATGAAAGGAAGAGGACTAACACTTGCTAATTATTTTAGTGTACCAGGCACTGTGCATAGAGCTATTATGTATCATGAGATAGAAACTATTGTTCCCATTTCACAGATAAGAACAGATGACGTTCAGAAATGAAACAGTTTGTCAGACAACATTAACTGGTAGAATCAGAATTAAAATGGAGTTGTACCCCAGCCTAAGTCACACTCTCCCACATACACCACGTTATTAAGAGCTGTATTACATAAAAACCTCATACATAAAGACCTGGGTATCAGCTTACCATTTTCAGTGACATTCAGATCATGTGCTGTGTTCTCATGTGACATCATGGATGAGACCTGCTGCTGCTTCAGTTGCTCTGTCACAGTACAAAAGCAGAGGGCGACTTATCCTACCTTTCCAGACCACACCATTGTGTAGGACAATGGCTCTCAGAGTCCAGGCCTCAGACCGGCACTATTGGTAAACCCAAACCTACTGAATCTGAAACTCCTGCGGTTTAACCCAGTCATATTTACATGATTCTGACTTCTGAAAAATTGAAAGTCACTACTTTAGTACACTATGAGTTCAGAAGGAATTCTTCAAGTAAGAAGGCCACAAATAATATCTGATAAAGGATTTTTAAGTGACTGATAGTAGATGTCATGGCACAAATCACAGTACTCAGGAGGCATAAGTAGAAAAACTTGTTTAAGTTTGATGTCAGTCTGAACTACATAGCAAGTTCTAGGCTAGCCAGGACTGCAGAGTGAGATCCTGTTTCAAAACAAAAGAAAACATTAAGAGGTGTGTGGTGCACACCTATAATCCCAGGACGTGGGAGGGAGAAGCAGAAACTGGTAAAGGCCAGCCTTGGCTACATACATGGAGTTCAAGGCTAGACTGTATTACATAAACCTTTGTCTCAAACAGTATTAACCTCAAACAAGCAAAGCAAGATGGTTTGATGGGCTAAGGCACTTGCCTCTACACATGATGACCTGAATCTGACTTCTAGGACCCACTGGGTTGAAGGCAAGAAACAACTCCTTCAAACTATCCTGATCTCCAAAGCTCTTTAGAATGTGCATTTATGTATACACACATATACAAACACAACAAATAAACAAGTGTAAAAATGCTGGAAAAAAAAGAACAAGAAAAAGAAAATAGGTTGGGTGTGATAGTGGACACCTTTAACACAAGCACTTAGGTGGCAAAAGCAGGCACATTTCTGCGAGTTTCAGGCCGGCCAGAATATATGTGTAGACCCTGTCTTAAAAACCCAACCAAGCAAGGGTGAGGACGAGGATGAGGGCGATGTTAGGTATCAGAGGTCTGGTGGCAGGCATTACATATTTATGTATATCAGTCCAGGATTCATGGTCACAGTCCTAACAACAGCCCTATGATACTGACTACGCTATTTTTATTTCTGGTTTTCAGATAAGGAGCAACAGCACTGGGACCAGAGCTGAGGAAGTCCCTGGGAGCACAGATACTGCAATGAGGAAAGTGAAGAGAGAGTTAAGAAACTTTCATAAATGGGAAAGAATTAAGTAGGAGAATTGAGACTGGGTTCAGGAAATCTTAGCTCTAAAGTTTATGCTCCTAACTTTGATTTTAAAAATAAATTTTAAGATTTCAAATTTTATTTGTGTATGTATGTGGGCATGTAAGTATGTAGGTATGTATGTTCCACATTTATGCTTTGTGTCCACGGAGATAGTAAGAGGGCTCCAGATCCCTTGAACTGTTACAGATGCTTTTAAGCCACTATATAGGTGCAAAGAACTAACCCCAGGTCCTCTGCAAGAGCAGTAAGTGCCATTAACTGCTGAGCCAACTCGCCAGAGCCCTGAGCCTCACCTTATACTCTCAGTAGCAGAGCAGTCCACAGATGGCTCCGTCTCTACTGGCTTATGTCATGTTTGGGTTTTTTTAACCATGAATATCCATCTTTTCCACTTATAAAATGCTCACTAGACTAAGATAAGCATATGCTAAACTCAGTAGCTGCTCCGTATTTGCTAGGTGCTTATTTCTTTCAAAATGCTCTTCAGAGCAAAGCAGAGGCAGCTAGGGCCTACCCAGGCTCATTTAGAGGAGGGTGAGTTATATGTCTAGGCAATGCTGGTCTGCTCCCTTCCTACTTGTAGTGATTTGAATATGCTTGGCCCATGGGAAGTGGCACTATTAGGAGGTGTAGCCTTGTTGGATGGAGGAAGTGTGTCAAGTGTCAGGATGGGTTTTGAGGTCCTATGCTAAAGCCCTGTAGAAGAGAGCCTCTTCTTAGCTGCCTGCAGAAGAGAGTCTCCTGGCTGCCTTTGGATCAAGATGTAGAACACACAGCTCCTTCTAGATGTCATATCTGCCTGCACGCTGCCATGCTGTCCACCATGATGAAAAAGGATGGAACCTCTGAAACTGTGGGCCAGCCCCAATGAAACATTTTATTTATAAGAGCTGCCTTGGTCATGGTGTGTCGTCACACCATGGAAACCCTAACTAAGACACTACTGTTCGTAAACTGCTACATGACAGCTCTTGAGCTCAACAGTCTTTTGCTGCTCTTAAATCATCACCTATACCCTGAATTCTAAAAGACCTTTCCCTTTAAGGCTCCTGTCAGGGGCCTAGACCTCTGGATATGAACGCTCCAAAAAAGCAAGGGATAGATCCTGATGACTCCTAGAGGTCTTTTCAGAAAAAAAAAAAAATCAGTGATAGTTCTACAGTTACCTAAGTTCATTAGGTCAAAGGACAGGTGTACTACAGTTACCTAAGTTCATTAGGTCAAAGGACAGGTGTTAAAGGTTATGCTAAGGAGGCCAGAGGATAGCTATGCTTTGAGTCAGAGCATTAAGTCTTTACTCTTTATGAGTCGTAAGACCTCAAAGATCCTGAAAACCAACTGCTGCCCCTTGAGAAATTCTATGTAGGCCCTAAACTAAGAATTGGACCATCACAGATCAGAGGAGACGGACCCTTTAAAGATAAAGGCTACACACTTCCAAGGAACATCTGGTTTGGATTGAAAGAGGTATTAATCCTTTAATCAAAGGAGTTTATCATCTAGACACGGTGGAACACTTGGGGGCTGAGGCATAAAGACTGAGGATTTAAGACTAGCCTGGCTATGAAGTGCACTCTAGACCAGCCTGAGCTACACAGCAAGACCCCATTTCAAAACCTGAAAACGAAACAAAAACCTCACAAAAATTAGTTCATCACCATAAAACATCTGAATTTTGTTACTTTACCTTCGAGTATTTCCCACAAACCCTTTAGTAACAAATGACAAAATAAATGGGCCAATTATCCTGGCCACACTGTGGCCTACTTGACTCAAAAACTGTCCCTTCCTGAATTTCTACATTCTTTGTTTGTTTTAGTTTTTGAGACAGGGTTTCTCTGTGTGTAGACCTGGATCCACCTGCCTATGCTTTCTAAGTGCTAGAATCCACCGCCCAGCCTGAATCAGTACACTGAACCACAACTTCGTAGTTCTTTTTGTACTAGTGTGGATACCTTAGAAGAAGAAACCATAATGTGGTCAGTAACCATAGCCAACAAAGGCCACAGGGTCCAAAACAGGGGTATTGAACACTTCTTACCAATTTCATCAAGTAGCTCCTGAGCTGGGGGTGGAAGTTCATCAAGATGATGTTGAGAGGTGGCTTCTGCTAGTTCTTAAAAAGATCAAGGGGAGAATGACTTAACATCCTCCTAGACAAATGGCAGTTTTCTAGGCTCTCCATGGACCTGAGGCTTTCTCAGTGGTGAAATAAACTAGAAAGTGTGAAAGCACCTAACATAACATTCGTAGTAGAAGCTTCCTTAATATATGATGGGCTCTGCTCTCCACTTTTATCCCACATATGCCACTCTTTGCATAGGACACCTTTCCAAAGGACACTTGAATCAGGAAAGGTACAGATTCTTACTAAGAGGCTTGGGGGTGATTTGGAGCAGGTTGTTAGAGAAACAGAAGTTATGGACCAGCCAACATGAGCAAAAACACAAAGCAGGAGGCTGTTCTCTGGAGATTATCAGGCCAGGAGATATGGAAGCAACCATATTTTGGGCCCTTTCCCAAGTGCTCAATTATATATAATAAATCCTTCAATATAACATACAGAAACTCCAAGAAACTCTGGAGAGAAACTCCAAGAGCTATAGCAAAGGTCTTAGACATTGGAATTATTGCAACAAAGGCAATTTGCTCAAGAAGGTTTGGCATTCTTTTGTGATTTGAAAACTGTCTTCTAAGAAATCTATTCTAAGGAAAGGATCAGACATTCAAATAAGACATAGATATAAAGGAGAAACCTTGGAAAACCATAAATTTTCAAATAAGAGAAGGGTTAAGTAATATATAGAGTGTATTATTATGTAGCTGCTATATATTTATTATCATTCTTAATTATATAAGTACATATAGAATATATAATTCCTAATTACAAGAGGAAATGTTCAAAATACAATTAGCCTTTACTGTTTATAAGGAAGTCGTTCCAGAATCTCTTAGCCTGGCAATACCAAAATCCATGGGTGTTCAAGTTCCTTATACAAAGTGGCATAGTGTTTGATTGCTTATACTAATACCTAATATAATGTAAATGCTATGTAAATCATGGACATATTATACTGTTTAGTTAGGGAAGAAAGATGGAACAAAGCAGCTATACATGTTCAGTACAGCAATCTTTTTCAAACTCTTTTCATTTGCACGAGTTGAACTCATGGATATGAAACTAACAGGTAAGGATGCTGAGCATGACAAGGGGAAACACAGTCTAACCCTGCTATATGGCACAGTATAGTAAACACAGTAAATATTAGTAAACTATTAGTTATATATTCATAAATCTATGAAACAATGTATCACAACTGTATGACACAGCAAGCTGTGCTGGGATTATCTAATCATTTTGTTTTTAAAACTTTTTCTTATTCACCTAGTTTTCTATAATGAGTATGTTTTACTTTTATAATCAGAGAAAATAACATTTTGTTTAAACCAAATGTCACATCGAAGACTGATGAACATCAACCTAAGCTTTCTTAAACTGGCTTACTCTTACAAACTTCTTTAATATTAAATAAGGGTACCTCCAGGTAGGCTCTTCCTCTTGGTAGCATGGGTTGATGTTACAAATGCTGTAGAAATGTTAGAAGAGCCAGCCCCACTGAACATACACAATCTTTGCTATAAAAATAAGACATAAAGTGTGATAATTAGTATGTGCACTGAGTAAAAAGACACATGTAGCTCATTTGTTGCCATTTATTTTGGACAGTAGGTTACAAAGTCAACAAGTCACCTCTTCTGGGAAGCCTTCTCAACTCTGTCTGCTGAGCACTCAGCAATCACACTAGGCCTGTCCTCCTCACTAAGGCATTGGTAACGTTAAGACAGGGCCTGTGTCTTTCTTATTTAGGTTTGGATATGGCACCTCACACTTAGACTCTTCCCAGTTAACAGTTCATTGAGTGAAAAGGTAAGATTCCTGTTACTTCCTCACTTCTAAGTGGAACTTTTGTGAGCCAAGTACCAAAACCAACCAACCAAACAAACAAAAAAACCATTTACAATCAATTTTCCATTGAGTACTAAAGAAAATAACCAGTCTGCTTCTAGAGGGTGTCACAGTTAGCTTTAATTGTCACCTTGATATACCTAGCAAAAGGGGAACTTAGTTGAAAAGTTGCCACCAACAGATTTGCCTCTAGGCATATCTGAGGCATTTTCTTTACTGTTAATTGATGTAGGAAGCCTCAGACCACTGTGGGCAGTGCTGTCCCTAGACAGGTGGCCCAGACTATGTAAGAAAAGTAGTTTAACAAGCCAGAAGGAGAAAGCCAGTTAATAATAGTGCTTTGAATGAGAATGGTTCTCATGGGCTCATATATCTGAATCTCTGGGTTCTAGTTGGTGGACTGTTTAGAAAGGATTGGGAGGTGTGGCCTTATTGAAGAATGTTTATCAATTAGGGTGAGCTTTGAGGTTCCAAAAGCCCATGCCAGGTCCAGTTTGTGCTCTCTGCCTACAACTTGTGCGTCAGACGTGAGCTCTCAGCTCTCAGCCTGCCGCCATGCTCCTACCATGATGGTCATGGACTAACTCCCTGAAACTGTACACAAGCCCCTGGCTAAATGCTCTTCCTTTTATTAGTTTCTTTGGTCATGGTATTTATTACAGCAATAGCAATAACCATGAGAACAATGTTTCTCCACGGTTTCTGCTTCAGATCTTACCATCAGGTTACTGCCTTGAGTTCCTTACCTTGGCATCCCTGGATGAAAGACTATAACCTGTAGGCCAAATTAACCCAGCAGTTGGTTTTGGCCAGTGTTTTATCTCAGCAACAGAAATCAAACTACTAGAGAAGGTCAGCCAAAAGTTTTGGGGGCTGTTTGTTTGTTGAGACAGGGTCTCTCTGTGGAACAGCCCTGGCTATCCTAGAACTCACTCTGTAGACTAGGGTGGCCTCAAATTCACAGAGATAAGCCTGCCTCTGCCTCTAAGTGCTGGAATTAAAGGTGTGGACCACCACCTCCTGGCCAGTGAAAGGTTTTTAATAGGCAGTATTAAGCAGGAATTTGTGGTTTTCTTTTAAAAACTAAACATTTGCAATATGAATGAG
Organism: Grammomys surdaster; assembly: GCF_004785775.1. NCBI lineage: Eukaryota > Metazoa > Chordata > Mammalia > Rodentia > Muridae > Grammomys > Grammomys surdaster. The sequence continues at coordinate 4,194,019 of NW_021604658.1, read as the reverse complement.
AAAGAAGTAAAAGCATGTGGATGAGGAAAAGGTCACAGAAAATGAGCTTTCCCTGCAGGGTGAGGGAGACCAACCAGCACTCCGAGTAAGCAGCAGGCTTCAAAGCAAAATGTAACTCTCCCACAACGCAGTCTCTAGAGAGGAAGCTCAGGGACGCCTGGAAGAAATCTAGTGTATTCCTTGCTTCTCAACACATCTGGAGAAATCTTAGCCATTTGGTCACTGAGGGCTTTGGACTGACCTCATGAAAGTGTAAAACAAAACTGGGACACTTACAGGGTCAGTCAGCTTTGCAGGTAGGGTTTTAGAAGAAGCAAGGAGAGATTCCAGGCTCTTAGCTCTCTCTCGGACAGTTGTAAATTTGGCAGAAAAAGTTCTCATAGCTTCTTGACCATTCCAAAAAAACGTAGATCCTCTTTTAACATGAAATGTATTTTCAAGGCAGTCTTCATAGTGACTAGCAGCAGAAGAAATCGACTCTAGGAGAAAAGAGGGCACTTATAAACAAAACAACCACACAACTGTGCCAGTAATTTTCCAAATTGCTCATAACTGAAACAACCATGAATCTGAGATAGCTTCTCCAGTCTAAAACTCTATATTCTAGGTTCTCAAGGCATGTGTATATATATACACACACATACATATCACACATACACACACACACATGCATATCACACACACAAACACACATACATATCACACACACCACACACACATACATATCACACATACACACACATACATATCACACATACATATCACACACACAAACACACATACATATCACACATACATATCACACACACAAACACACATACATATCAAACACACACATATATATCACAT
>NW_021604658.1:4192796-4193070 GCF_004785775.1 Grammomys surdaster | reverse complement strand
ACACACACACACATACATATCACACAAACACACACACATATCACACAAACACACACAAACACACACATACATATCACACACACACCACACACACACCCACACATACATATCACACACACAGACACACACACACATACATATCACACACACACACACATATCACACAAACACACACAAACACACACATACATATCACACACACACCACACACACACCCACACATACAAATCACACACACAGACACACACACACATACATATCACACACACACACA
>NW_021604658.1:4134213-4192396 GCF_004785775.1 Grammomys surdaster | reverse complement strand
CATACATATCACACACACAGACACACACACACATACATATCACACACACACACACACACACCACACACACACATACATATCACACACCACACACACACACATACATATCACACACCACACACACACACACATATCACACAAACACACACACACATACATATCACACACACACACATATCACACAAACACACACACACATACATATCACACAAACACACACAAACTTGGTCATCAAAATGAAATAAAGGGAACCTAAACCACAAATTTACTAGAAATAAGAACAAATAAATATAAATATTTGATGCTAGTTATGTCTGGTAGTAGGATTTAAGGACTGTATGTTTAGGCAGAAAATAGTGTTTTCGAAATCCAGTGTTTCTGCAGTTACTACAGAAGTGCTTCTGTACTGGAGTGCCTAATACTAACTTTCAAACAGTAACCAGCACCAGCACTGCGACTGTTAATGGAAACTCAGGGTCATAGCCTACTGCCTTAGTTTCACTGCATTCTCAAATAAAGATGTTTACAAATGGTGAATTGGTAACGGAAATTGGTTATAATTTTACTGGGGGGGATATATTTCTCTCTACGATGCCTTGGTAGTTTTGCATTTTATTTAGAATCCTGAGAGACGGCAGTGCTGGGGATCTATTTCAGGGGTAAAGAGCTTGCTTGGCTCTTTGCCATGCAAACAAAGTCCAATATTTGATCTCCAATATTAACAGAAAGCAAACAAAAAATAACTGAGGAGATATGGATATTTAACTCTGAGAACAAAATCAACTATTTCTAAGGGGAAGGCAGCCCAGTGCTAAAATCCAACTGTCCTCCATTTATAGTAGGCTGTCTCCAGCGGGGAGGGTCTGTTCCACTGTAACACCATACCTCTACCTGGAGAGTCTGCTACGCTATAACACCCAAATCCTACCTGACAGCCCACAGAGTAACTGTTTAGTTCTCTTTTAAAAACACCTTTGCTCTTGGAGAAAAATAGTCATCCTGATTTGTGCCCAGTCATGACAAATAGCAAAGGCTTGTGAATTTCTCTTCTAAAAACATTCTTCCCTGTGTATGACTACCTGGGCTGAGCGGAGTACTGGCACTAGTAGGTGCATGTTTTAATTTAGGTGTTTTGCATGAGGTTTCCTTAAAACAGCCGTCTTGTTCATAGGTGATGCTGGACAAATCTTGAATGTCTGTCAGTGATCTAAAGAATTAAGAACACACAATAATCTGGTCATAGTGGTACAACTGTGTTATCCCAGCAGTTTTGAGGCTAAGGCAGGAGGATTGCCATGACTTCAAGGCCAACCTAAGCTACACAGTTGAAAGCCAACCTCAATTACATTGCAAGATTCAATCTTAAAAGAAAAAAAAATGGACAAAGTAATTGTGAGATGTTTGGAAAAATAGAATAATACATTCCTGATAAGAACATCTCTTATTTTGATAAGCTTGAACTCACCATAGGCTGGCCTTTAACTTATGATCTTATGGTTTCAGGCTCCTTAATCTAGGGAATACAGATATATACCACCATGTCCTGCTCTAATAAGACCTTTTTTTTTTTTTTTTTTTTTTTTTTTTGGTTTTTCGAGACAGGGTTTCTCTGTGTAGCCCTGGCTGTCCTGGAACTCACTCTGTAGACCAGGCTGACCTCGAACTCAGAAATCCACCTGCCTCTTACCTCCCAAGTGCTGGGATTAAAGGCGTGCACCACCACCGCCCGGCCTCTAATAAGAACTTTTAGAGTATGTACGTGGTAAAATTGTTACTTGTCAACAGATTTTAGACTATCTTAAAGAAAATATTAAGAAATATCTTTAAGCTGTGCAGTGGTAGCACATGCCTTAATTTCAGCACTATAGAGGCAGAGGCAGATGAATCTTTGAGTTCAAGTCCAACTAGTCTACAGAGTGAGTTCCAGAACAGCCAGAGCTACATAGAGAAGCCTTGTCTGGGGAAAAACAAAACAAACAAAACAAGCAAAGGTGGTGGAAGAGAAATATTTTTAAAGGTAGGGCTGGAGAGATGGCTCGGCAGATTCAATTCCCTCACTCACAAGATTGATCATAACCACCTGCAACTCCAGTTCAGGGGAATCCAATGTCATCAGTGGCCTTCTTAGGCATTGCATACAAGCAATATACACACTTGCATGCAAAACATCAGTAGAAATAAAATAAAAACTTAAAGATATCTATCTTAAAAAGAGATTCTGGGGGGAAAAAGAGAGAGCAAGAGATTCTGGGACCTGGAGTAGTAGTAGCTTGCTTATGCCCTTAATTTCAACACTTAGGAGGCTAGGCTGGAAAAGAAGGACTGCTGCAGTTTAACTGCAAGCCCCATAGACTACCTCATCTTTTGAGGCTAGCCTAGGCTACAATGACTCCAAATAGACAACAACAACAAAACAAAACAAAACAAAAAACCCAACCCAACCCAAAACAATAAAACAGCTCGGGCAGGAGATATGAGTATGTCCATAACCCTCTCACTCTCAAATCAAGAAACAAACAACAGCTGGGCTGTGGTGGCGCACACCTTTAATCCCAGCACTTGGGAGGCAGAGGCAGGCGGATTTCTGAGTTCGAGGCCAGCCTGGTCTACAGAGTGACTTCCAGGACAGCCAGGACTACACAGAGAAACCCTGTCTTGAAAAATCAAAAAAAAAAAAGAAAAGAAAAGAAAAAGAAACAAACAACAAACACAAAGAGCCACTGAGCTAGGGAGGTGGTTTGGTGGCAGCACACTTGCCAACCTTGCCAAGCATGTGACAAACAGGCCCTGGAGTTCTATTCTGGGCACCACGAAACAAAAAAATACATAGCTTGTAACATATTTTGGCTGATTAAAAATAAACGATTCCCATTTATGAAAGGATATGTATAAGGAAAGCATATTAATCTGTCTCAGATAGTAAACTTATTAGTGTCATCATTAGCATCCCTCTAGGTCCTTGATTATAAGATGCTGTTATAGTAGAGCATATCATCAATTAAAAATAGACTTTGATGAAAGAAGAAAGATATTTATATTAAATATATTTATGGTGAGAGTAAGAGCCATGAAGATGTTCAGAGAATACAGGCACTTGCTGCACAAGCTTGGCAGTCTGAGTGTGATTCCCAGGGCCCACGTAAATGCAGAAGTAGAACAAACTCTACAAAGCTGTCCTGTCACTCCACATGCATATCATGGCATAAATTTCTCAATAATAATAAATGGGAGGAATAAAGATTCTTACAAACAAGGAAGTATTTCCATAAAACTATACAAATATCCTTAGCTACTCTTTGGTGGCCATACATGTTTTTCTCTTTCAGTTCCTTTGGTGTCTCCTCTAAAGTATCCTCTTGTTTGTCTTCAGTACTGTGTGAGAAAAAGAAAGAAAATTAATGAGTTCCTTGCCAGTCTGGTACATTAACATGGTACCAGTCCACCAGCCTAGGGTAAGAGGCAAAGGAAAAAGCACTAAATTCAGAACCAGAAAGTGTGGATTCTAGTTTTGATCCCAGTGCTCACTAGTCACGAGCTCTTTGGCATCACTGGATCTCAATTTTTCTCCATATATTGGACAAATATCCTCTCAAAGGGTGACCCCAGCTCTGAAATGAGCCAGCTGGTCTATATGACAGAGAACAAGCTCCTTAGAAAGCCAGTGGAGCACAGAAACTTTGCTGGGAGGCACCAGACGCTAGAGCAAAAGGCACAGACAGGAGGCGTCAGCAACTGTGACACAGCTTCTTGGTACAGAGAACCAAGAGAGGCCAGCACCAAGAAACTCCAGAAGAGATATCGGAGACAAATGACCCATTTCTACTTAAACCAATGCTTAAGCTTCGATTTCAGTACTCATGGATATGGAACTATAAGAAGATCCCACACTGCCAGGGGCGGTGGTGGCGCACGCCTTTAATCCCAGCACTTGGGAGGCAGAGGCAGGCGAATTTCTTGAGTTTGAGGCCAGCCTGGTCTACAGAGTGAGTTCCAGGACAGCCAGGGCTACACAGAGAAACCCTGTCTCAAAAAACAAACAAACCAAGAAGATCCCACACTAAATCTTTCCCTATGTCTTTCCATAGGGAAAAGACATACAGTTTGATTGTGTCTCTCTCTGTAGCCTTAACTGTCCTGGAACTCATCTGTAGACCAGACTGGCTTTAACTCAAAGAGATTCACCTGCTTCTGCCTCCTGAGTTCTGGAGTTAAAGGCATGTGCCACCAGCACTTGGCTTATAATTTTAATTCCTATGTCAGTAGTCTCAGACTTTTTAATTCCAACTTTATTTATTCATTTATTTTGAGACCAGGTTTCACTATATATCCTTTGCCTGTTCTGAAATTTGCTATGTAGACAGGTTGGCCTTGAACTTATAATGTTGGGATTAAAAGCCTATGCCATCAGGCCTGACTTTATCATTCCTGTTTTAAGGATGTGACAGCAGAGAGGCAGAGACCTATAACCCAAGTCATATGGATAGATTGTCGAAAGCCAGGATCTCAATACTAATAATTATTCCTTTTCACTACCTGTCAAATTCTGCTGAACAAGTCCTATTATTTTTAAGTTGCTCAGAGCTAATTTGTATAGCGGGTAATACATTTGAAGGCAAGAAATACATAAACCTAATCACTTTCACCAATGAACATTGCTTCTGAGCCTTAAAGTGAAGAAGAAAACAACAGCCATACCATTGAATAGCTTGAAACTGAGGCTTGGTCAAAATCTCAGCATTCTTTCGAAAGATTTCTCTTATTTGGAAATTTTCTTCAACTGAAATGATAAAGAAATGTGTTTTTACTTTAATCTCAGCACTTAGGAGGCAGAGGCAGACAGGTCTCTGAGTTCAAGTCCAGTCTAGTTTACTTTGTGAGTTCCAGGACAACCAGAGCTACACATTGAGACCCTGTCTCAAAAAGTAAATATATGATGATGATAACGATGCCGATGCTGATCACCGCCACCGCCACCTCCACCACCTCCACCATCACCACCACCTCCACCACCTCCACCACCTCCACCATCACCTCCACCACCTCCACCACCTCCACCATCACCACCACCTCCACCGCCACCACCATCACCATCACCTCCACCACCTCCACCACCACCACCACCTCCACCACCTCCACCGCCACCAGCATCACCACCTCCACCATCACCTCCACCACCACCACCATCATCTGGGTTGGGCTTTAAGCAGAAGCACTTGTTCAGAAGCTTGACAGCCTAAATTAGGTCTCTGGATACCACAAGGTGGTGGGAGAGAACCGACTAAAAGTTATCTTGGGGTTTCCACATGTGTGCCATGGTATAGGTGTGAACCCAGTGAGAACTATATTCCAACACTCAGAATATAACCAAGCTATTTACTAGACTTTTGGATGTAACAGTTATTTCTGGAAACAAATGTTATTTTGTCTCTTCAAAGCACACTGACTGTATTCTTGTAAACAGACACCAGGGGGCGTGTTTTCCACTTAAGATTCTAAATCCAAAGTGAAAGGGGTTGGGGATTTAGCTCAGTGGTAAAGTTCCTGAGCAAGATCTTCAACTCCAGGGATTTGGGGGAAAGATCATTAACTGAAGAGTCTCAAACAACCAAAAACCTGTGTCTCTTATCGATCACAGTTTATAGAGCCAGGAAATCGATCACAGTTTATAGACAGAGGAGCAGGAAGTGGGGAAAGTACTGAAAAGGTAGCTCAATAATCTGTTTTTCAGGATATCAAGTCTCTGAAGTTAGTCTTTCCCTGTTCTTTGTAAGATGCTTCACAAGTATGCAGGCAAGCAGAGCAGTATTCATTTCCTTCCCATTGTTAAACTGTTCTACAGAAAGAGCAGCCGACTCTGATTCCAGATGCTCATAATAACCTAATTCCTCAGAACTGAGAGGCTGGTGGGCACCAAAAGGTCTGCCAGAACATTGTTGCCTATGGCAGACATGAAGAAGCTCTGAAACCCAGCTAGTAGAGAAATGTTGGGGGCTGAGATCCCCCTTCCTGTGACATTCCTTTTAAAATATAAACCTCAATAAAGCATAAACTAAAGACCACAATTTATTACTATTTTAAACATGAGCTATAGGCCAAGGCTATGCAGAAGAAAATCAGTGGCAGAACAGGCTGAGAACCAGTAGGTATCACATTGTACTTCTGCCACAATAGGAAGGGGTTGATTATAGATCAGAGTCCTAAGTGAAAGGAGAGATGGAGAAAGGCTGTAAAAACAGAACAAACTAGAAGCCTTAGGGTTTTTCATATATTTTAGATGTTTGTTTAGAACTGGCCCTGATTTTCTGATCTATCTATCCTACCATGCCTTTATCCAACGAAACACTCCTCCAAATCAAAGTGGCTATGTTTATACCAGACCCACAGAAAGTGATCATGAGTAAAGACTGAAAGAAAAGGCAGTATCTGTAGATCCTGGGGTCTTTTAATATACATATCCCGAGTCCTGAGAGGGTCATTTCATCTAAAAGTCTGAAGCTCTTTTTCAGTACAGCATGGGTACAGTAGGAACTGAACCCAGGGACTTACCCATGCCAGGCAGATGCTGCCCCACAGGAGACAGTGTCTTGCTACTTGGGTATTACTTGTGTATTATCATTGACATGTGGTGCATGTTCATGTGTATGCACATAGCGCACAGGCATGTGGAGGCCAGAGGTCAATTTCAACTGTGACTCCTCTGGAGCAACACCTTTTTTGAGATGGGGTCACTCATTGGGCTGGAGCTTGCAATGCGGCTAGGCTGGCAGTCCAGGAAGCCCCAGGATCCATCTGTATCCACTTCCCTGGTAATGAGATGTACAATCGTGTGACACCATGCCAGGCTTTCTCACATGGGCTCTGGGGATCAAGATCAGGTTCTCATGCTTGCATGGAAGATACTTCATCACCTGACCTATATCTCCAGCCTCAAATCTAGCTTTTAACTCTGGTTTAAAAATACATGATGCATATGCCAAGAGGGCAAATTATATAGCGTTTAAAAGCATCTCTAGCAGAGCTAACAGTTCACTTCCCTGCCCGCTGGTCCAATGTTATTTTCTTATGTAATGGAAAGTTCCTTATAAATTACATAAGAACCAAGGGCTGCTAGCAGGACACAGTGGCAAAGACCTGCAATTCCAGTACTCAAAAGGCTGATGCACAAGGATCATGAGTTGAAAGTCAACATGGGGGACCAAATAGTGAAACTTTGTCATTAAGAGAGAGGGAGAAAGCCGGGCAGTGGTGGCACACGCCTTTAATCCCAGCACTTGGGAGGCAGAGGCAGGCAGATTTCTGAGTTCGAGGCCAGCCTGGTCTACAGAGTGAGTTCCAGGACAGCCAGGACTACACAGAGAAATCCTGTCTCAAACAACCAAAAAAAAAAGAGAAAACCTGTATCAAACAAAAAAAAAAAAGAGAGAGAGAGAGAATAAAAAAAGAGGAGGGGTCGTAGGAAAAATGAATCAGCAGGTAAAGACCCTTGCTGCCATGGCTGATAACCTTAATTAGGGTCCCCAGGACACATGTGGTAGAAATAGAGAAGTGACTTTCTCAAGTGGTCTTCTGATATCCACATGTGTATCCTCCATGCACATACATGTATATATACATACATGTAAAAAGTTGAAAGTTAACAAAAAAGACGTGACTCTCTTAGACAAGCCTACACCCATGATTCTTATCTTATTTTTTGAGTCTCTCATGCTTAAGCCTGTATTAAAATAACTTTAATAAAACTCCAAATCTGCTTTCAAAGAAAAAAAAAAGGATAAATGAACCAAAGATTCCCTGGGGGTATTAAGTTAAATATGCAAAGCTGGCTGTTATTTATTGGCTTTTTAAGATACAAAGCAAGCTGATAATTGCCAAAACATAAAATCAGCCTAGACAGCTATTAATAGATGAACAGATAAAGAAGATATATGCTATGTATACATAATAAGTTTTATTCAGATGTAAACAAGAATGGAATGATTTCTTGTAGGAAAATAGAACTGAATATCATAATATAAGCAAGAGAAGTTAGACTCACAAAGATATACTTTATCTCATAGGCAGAACCTAAATTTTTTAAAAAAAATGTATGTGTTATGAAAATAGAAGGGAGATTATATACGAAAAGGGGATCACTGAGAATGTGCAGGGAGAACAAGAGAGGGTGACTAGGGACTGACTACACATAAGCAGGGTATGTGTGTGGTATAAAACGTCACAACAATGCCAGGCAGTGGTGGCGCACGCCTTTAATCCCAGCACTTGGGAGGCAGAGGCAGGTGCATTTCTGAGTTCGAGGCCAGCCTGGTCTACAGAGTGACTTCCAGGACAGCCAGGGCTACACAGAGAAACCCTGTCTCGAAAAACAAAAAAACAAAAACAAACAAACAAAAAAAGTCACAACAAAAGCTTATTTTTACACCAATTGTAGAAGCATAAATTTTAAAGGAAAGATACTAAGGAAAGGAAAATGATGGTGACATTATGGTTTCTAGGGTAAAGAAAGACCAGAAATTCAGCTGTAGTTTTTGTGCTATAAATAATCAGCTTTGTGGTATATGAAATCCCTCAAGCTGCTCAAGAATGATAATGCTGTACCTGCTGGACAGCTGCTAAGGGACCTACACTATGATAAGTGTACACTGCTTACAAAATGTACCACAGAAATACCCAGGCAGTGTGGATAACACAGTGTGTGGCTCAGGCAGTGTGGGTAACACAGTGTGTGGCCACTGAGAGACTGAGGAGGAGGGGGGTTCATTCTTTTTATTTTTTTATTCTTTTTATTTTATTTTTAACCTTTTTCATGTGTGAGTGTTTTGCCTGCATATATGTCTGTGCACCAAGTGCACTGCCTGTAGAGGTCAGAAGAGCGCATCATATTCCCTGGGAATGGAGATGCAGACAGTTGTAAGCTGTGATGTGGGTGTTTTAATGGAATCCAGGTCCTCTAGGAGAACAGCCAGTGCTCTTAACCGCTTAGTCATCTTTCCAGCAAGATGAAAATCTTGAACAAGGATTTCTGAGGAGCTCCCCACTGCACCACCCCAGTTGTAAACACCTGTGATCCAACAGAAAATGAAGGTAAATGATTCCTGAAGAGATCTGCTGTGGCGCTTACCTGAGCCTTGAGGTTGGGCAAAAGAACTTTGGATTCTTTCAAAGTCTTCTTCTATGGGACTTGAGGTCTATAAAAGAAAAGCAAAGAAAGTAGATCCTGAAGGCAAAGACATTTTCAAAAAGTTAAAACAGAATTTCTTGATATTTTTGTTTTGTCGTTCAGGTGCTGGGCATCAAAAACAGGGCCTTCACTGGGAGTTTGTGCATGTTCCAGTGAGTATGTAACAGAAACTGGAATTGTTTTCTTCTTTTTTGGGGGAGAAGGAGTCAAAAGGAGGAAGTGGACCTGGAAGGACTGAGAAGTAAGGTTTCATGATGTGAAACTCCCAAATAATTAATAAAAGTATTTTATAAGAAAACAAAAACCAAACAAACCTCAGGCAGGGCCGTGCGCATGGCAGGGAAGCGCTCTAGCACTGAGCCGCACAGTAAGGCCTCTTGATGCTCTTAAACCTTGACAAGTATAGATAAAGAGCATTTCCCCAGACAATATTTTGCTGTGCCCTCCTTCTACCTCCACTGTGACCTCACTTCTTCCAGTATTAACTGTGTGCAACACCCTAACAAAGATGCCATGGTTGCTGGAGCTCTATCTCCAGAAGCAAAGGAGACTGAAAACAGCCCAATAGAAATACTTCAGTCGCCGGGCAGTGGTGGCGCACGCCTTTAATCCCAGCACTTGGGAGGCAGAGGCAGGCAGATTTCTGAGTTCGAGGCCAGCCTGGTCTACAGAGTGAGTTCCAGGACAGCCAGGGCTACACAGAGAAACCCTGTCTCGAAAAACTAAAAAAAACAAAAAACAAAACAAAACAAACAAAAAACCCAATAGGAGCTGTTGCTCCTGCCTTCTTGCTCCTGCTCTGTCCTCTAGCCCCTTCCCTTTCCCCCATTCTCTCCACGTGCTCATGGCCAGCCTCTACTTCTCTACTCTCTCCCTCTCCCTCTCTTCTTCTCTCCCTCTCCCCCCCCAATTCCCTTCTCTATGCCCTGAATAAACTCTATTCATTAAAAAAATAAAATAAAACCCAGTAGCAGCCCTCCCTCTCCTCAGTACCCCGTCACACAAGTCCTCCCCCTATTCAACTTTCTCCTTCTCTTTAGAGAAGGGAAGCCCCTCTCTGAGTGTCATTTGTCTGCTCCTTCTCCCCGGCGCCATGCACATCAAGTCATTGTGGGGCTTGATGCATCTCTCCCACTGAGGCCAGACAAGGTGGTCCATTTAGAGGTGTAGGATCCACCAGCAGGCAGGCAACAGGCTCAGGGACAGCCCCTGCTCTAGTTGTTGGGGGACCTGCATAAACACCAAGCTGCTCATCTACTACAGATGTGCAGAAGGCCTAGGTCCAGCCTTGCTGTGTTTTAATTCAAGGTTTCTGTGTGTAACACTGTCTGTCCCAGAACTTGCTTTGTAGATCAAGCTGGCCTCCAACTCAAAGATCTGCCTCCCTTCTACCTCCCAAGTGCTGGGATTAAAGTTGTGTGCCACCACTGCCCAGCTAAATTTAGCACTTTTTATATATGTGTGTGTGTGTGTGTTTGTATGCGTATATAAATATAAAGTTGTTTGGATTTTTTTGAGACACAATCTATATAGTCCAGGCTAGCCTAGAATTTATTATTCTGTTCCCTCAGCTTCCTAAATGCTGGGATTACAGACATATATTATCAAACCTAGGTCAATATTTTCTCTTTTTTATTAAAGACTTCTTTTTTGTTTCATTCTGTTTTGTTCTGTTTTTTCTCAAGACAGGGTTTCTCTGTGTAGTACTGGCTGTCCTGGAACTCACTCTGTAGACCAGGCTGGCCTCGAACTCAGAAATCTACCTGCCTCTGCCTCCCAAGTGCTGGGATTAAAGGCGTGCGCCACCACCGCCTGGCCAAATGTTTGTTTATTTATTTATTTATTTGTAAATATACTGTAGCTGTCTTCAGACACACCAGAAGAGTGCACTGGATCCCATTACAGATGATTGTGAACCACCATGTGGTTGCTGGGAATTGAACTCAGGACCTCTGCAAGAGCAATCAGTGCTCTTAACCACTGAGCCATCTCTCCAACCCCCAAGTGCTAGGATTAAAGGCGTGCGCCACCACTGCCCGGCTATTAAAGACTTCTTAATGTTTCAGTCTGTATATGGTAAAGAATACTCAGTTAATAATAGAACATTGTTCTGAGTTTTCAAAAACAGAGACAAATGGAAATTATACTTTTCATGTACCCTGGGATTCTTTTAGTCAGTCAAATGCTAGACTTGACAACTATAATCCTTCCTTTCCTTCCCCCACTTTTTGTGATAATAAAAGCAGGAAAAATCCTCCCTAGGCAGAGAAGCTGACTCGGATTGTGCTTGCTGTGCCTGCAAGAGGACCTCAGTTTGATGAGTGGGATGAAGACTGAGGATTTAATTTAGTTAGTAGAGTGGTTGCTTAGCATGCATGGAGCTGTAATCAGATCCCCATCACTATTGTAAGTCCAGCCATGGGGGTACATGCCTGTATTTCCAGTACTTAGGAGGTACAGACAGGAGCATCAGAAGTTCAAGGTCAGCCTTAGCTACACAGCAAATCTGAGTCTGCCCTGAGCTATGAGAGACCCTGTCTTAAGAAAAACAAAACACAAAAAACAAAACCAAGATAGCCCCTGGGATATAAAGTATATAACACCAGTGCTAGGGAAGTAGAAACAGGTTAGACAGTTCTCCTCAGGTCTCAGTAAGAATCTCTGTCTCAGAAAAGAAGATTGGCCTCTGGTTTCCACATGCTTGTATGCATATGCGTGCGAGTGATTCAAAGTTCTTACCAAGTTTGCAACTGAAGCAACTATCTTGTCACTTTCTTTTTTTTTTTTTTTTTTTTTGGTTTTTGGAGACAGGGTTTCTCTGTGTAGTTCAGGCTGTCCTGGTACTCACTCTGTAGACCAGGCTGGCCTCGAACTCAGAAATCCGCCTGCCTCTGCCTCCCAAGTGCTGGGATTAAAGGCGTGCGCCACCACCACTGCCCGGCAAGCCCTTTTTTTTTTAATAAAAAAATTATTTTAAATGAACAAAGGGGCTCATTGACTAATGGTGCTTGCCACACGGGCATAATGACTTGTTGGATCCCCCTGGAACCCACTGTGGAAAGAAAGAACCAATGCCTGAAAGTTGTCCTCTGGCATACTGCAACACATTTGTCCTTGTGTATGTGAAGGCAATGAAGAGATGTGCAAGTGTACTTTACTTTGCCTTACTCTTCCTGTTCCTGTGATAAAATATGCTGAACATTATGGCAGGGAAGCCTTGGCAGCCAGTCCTGTTCCCTCTGCAGACAAGAGGCAGAGAACAAAGCTTGTTTGTGTTCAGCTAGCTTTCTCTTTTCATGGGAGTACAGCCTAGGGAAAGACAGTCCACCTTTAGGATGGGTCTTCCCACCTCAATTCACCTTAAGATAATCCCCCACAGGACATGCACAGGGCTAACCTTGTCTAAACAATCCCTCAACAAATGAGCCTGGAGATCTGTATCCTAGGTGACTCTAGATTCTGTCAACAATCAGCACTAATCATCACAATATAGATACAAATTTTACACATAGAGCTAAGGTTGTATTTGTTTTTGTTTCACAGATGATGAATAAAAATACTCATGGTCTGGCAGCTGGAGAGATGGTTCAGCAATGAAGAGCACTTATTACTCTTCCAGAGGACCTGGGTTTAATTTCCAGCACCCACATGGTAGCTCACAATTGGCTGTAACTCTAGTACCAACAGCTCCAACAACCTCTTCTGGCCTCCTTGGTCACCAGGCACAAAATGTCTTGCACATTTATACATGCAGGCTGAGGTGGTTTAAATAAGAATGGCCCCCATAGGCTCATGTATTTGACCCCTTAGTTAGCTCCTCAGGAATTACTTAAAAGGATTAGGATTTTATGGCCTTGGTGAAAGAAGTGTATCCCTGAGGGTGGACCTTGAGGTCTCAACAGCCCACAGCCAAGCCCAGTGTCTCTGCTGCTGATCCTGGGGATCAGGATGTATCTCTCAGGCACCTGCTTCAGCACCATGCTCCCTGCCATCACAACGGACTAAGCCTCTGAAACGCTAAGCCAGCCCCCAGTTATATGCTTTCTTTTATAAGAGTTGCTGTAGTCTCTTCATAACGACTAATACAAAGGCAAAGCATTCATACACATAAAATAATAACTAAAAGATATCTATGTTCTGAAGTTTAAATTGATCTCTTATGTCCTCAGAAGACTCTGATAAATTGTACAGACTGATCTAACTAACAATGAGGGAGCTAATGTTTAAATTGCTAGTCACTGCAAACAAATCCTTTTACAGCTGGATGCAATGCTAGTAACGGGCTTATCCAAAACTACCAGGAGCCTAATGCTGCCCTAAGCTGGCCTCCTTATCTACTTGAACATGTACCTTCCTGGTAGAAAGAGAAAAGTAAACTTTCTGCTCTTAAAATCTGAGAAGAGTGGTCCTAGGCAATTAAAGCTGAGACCAAACTGAAACACCCGGATCCCTCAAGGGCATGATATAATCCATGTGTTGGCACTGTCTTACACATGAGGATACTGTAGCTGTCCAGAACTTGAAACTTCTTTTTTTTTTTTTTTTTTTTGGTTTTTTGAGATAGGGTTTCTCTGTGTAGTCCTGGCTGTCCTGGAACTCACTCTGTAGACCAGGCTGGCCTCAAACTCAGAAATCCGCCTGCCTCTGCCTCCCAAGTGCTGGGATTAAAGGCGTGCGCCACCACTGCCCGGCTCTTGAAAGTTCTTAAGATACCCACAATTTCTTAAGTTAGGGAGTCTGGTTTTTAAAATGACAATGAAATCTCAAGAATAATAAAAAGTAGTCACTTCTTTATATACTTGCTATATTTGGATCCTGATTATTATCTGGCCTTTTCCAATTCAGACAGGTACTCTGTAAGATACTGTGGCTAATTTTCTTGGACATTACTTTTGCTATACCCTTCCAAATCTCACTACACACTTAACAGCTGTTCACTTTAGCCTCTCTTATCACAACAAAATTCCTCTGAAAATCTTGACCTCCTCAAACCATCCCCATTCCCTGACTAGAACTGCTCCAGGGAAGTCAATGTGTTCAATGTCTATCCCATCTTTCCAGCCCTCAGGTGGTGGAAAGAGTAAATGTCTTTTGTTGTTCATGTGACCTAAGTAAATATGACTCTGCACCATGTTCTTCACAAGACTTCATTACTGGGCTACTGCAACGGCCCTGTTCAGCAGTAAAGGTACACGACACACAGGCCTGGTAAAGCTAGTCTGAAGGAGAAAACAGATTCCAAGACGCTGTCCCCTGGCCTCTAAGCCTGAGCCATGGCCCACATGCCAACACATACGCACCATCACAAGCACAATGACATTTTTATAAAAAAAAAAAAACAAACCTCACGCCGGGCAGTGATGGCGCACGCCTTTAATCCCAGCACTTGGGAGGCAGAGGCAGGTGGATTTCTGAGTTTGAGGCCAGCCTGGTCTACAGAGTGAGTTCCAGGACAGCCAGGGCTACACAGAGAAACCCTGTCTCGAAAAAACCAAAAAAGAAAAAAATGCTATCTATGTTATTTAAGCCACTATAGCCCTGTATAGTTAATATATCTAATTTGTATAGCTAACATTTTGATGTCATAATATACAAGAACTCAGGCTAGTTTATCAGATCCCTGTGTGCATCCTGGTTTTCCCAGGCTGTATTACTTACGCTGTAGAACTTCTCAGTGCCCACAGATGTGTCACAGCTTGCTTGAGAGGCTTCATTATGCTCTGGCTGCTCGTGGTTTCTGAAGAATGGGTATCTAATACCTAGTGATGATGACACAATCAGAGACACGGTCATTCAGTGATACTCATGTAGTAGGAAATACCAAAAGTAATGTTAGAGTAGAGATGTGAACATTCTGCCAAGAGTAGCTAAATTAATTCTCTAAGTTATATAGATATAGACACTGTGAATTTAGCCTGGTCCCAAAACATAGCCCTGGATCATCCAGGCATCTTGACCACACATTCAAGAGCAATTCTTTTTGTTGTCTTGTGGGACTTTTTTGTTTTTGTTTTTTGCTTGTTTGTTTGTTTGTTTGTTTGTTTGAGACAGGGTTTCTCAGTGTTGCCCTGGCTGTCCTGGAACTCACTCTGTACACCAGGCTGGCCTCAAACTTGAAAGTCTGCCTGCTTCTACCTCCCAAGTGCTGGCAAAAAGGCATGTACCACCACTGTCCACCAAACAGCAATTCTTGACAGGGTCTCTCTGTATACCCCTGGCTGTCCTGGAGCTCACTCTGTAGACCAGGCTAGCCTCGAACTCAGAAATTTGCCTGCCTCTGCCTCCCAAGTGCTGGGATTAAAGGCGTGTACCACCACTGCCCAGCAATTCTTGATGAAGAACAGATTCTAAATACCAAGAAACCCCTCAGCAATTGATTTTACTGTGTTATTATTGTTCTTTGGTTGGTTTGGTTTTCTGGAACAAGGTTTCATGTAACCCAGGATAATCTGGAACCTATTATACAGCTCAGGATAACCTGAACTTCTGATCCTCCTACCTCCATCTCCCAAGTGTTAAGAGTATAAGTGTATATGCTACTCTGTATGGTTTTTCTTTTCTAATTTTAGTGTGTGTGTGTGTGTGTGTGTGACTGCCCATGTACATGAAGGTACACGTGTGTGCATGTGAAGGTCAGAGATAGATGCTGTGTATTTTCCTCTATTCATTCCCACATTATCATCTGAGACAGTCTCTCAGTGGACCTGGCATTCACAGATTGCATGAGTTATGTATCCAGTGTGCTCTAGGGATTTACCTGGGGTTTGCAGGACTAAGGTTACAGATGCTAGTAGTCACAATTGAATTTTACGTAAGTGCTGGGAATCTGAACTCAAGCTTCATGCTTACAAAACAGGATTTACCCAGTGACCCGTATCCTCTAGATTCTATGTCTCTGTCTCTCTGTCTCTCTCTGTCTCTCTCTCTCTCCCTCTCTCTCTCTCTCAGAAAGTACAGAGAGGAAGCCAATTGATTTTCTAAAAATCTAAGTGTCAACTTTAGATGTCTTTTTCTTTGGCTTCAATATCTGAAAAATTACCTGATGATTTGATTGTGAGCCAATTATAATGACAGTAAATGTCACATGGACTCGATGGGTTTATTTCAAGCTTAGAATGAAATGCAAAAAAAAAAAAAAAAGCAAGCTGGATGTAATAGCATACACCTGCATTACCAACACTCAGGTTAGCCTGGGCTACACTGCAAGGGACTGTCTAAAAAACAAAGAAACATTCACTAGGGAATGACGGCCCACATTCACCTTCAGGTAAGAAAGGTTTGATTTCTTACTAGGCTAGACCTAGAACCAGGGTAAGCACTTGGATATTATTTTACTTCCTTTGGACAAAGGGATCTTGTTTCAGTTATAGGAAAATTAATTAATCTCTTCTTCACCTTTGAACACAGGGTTCTTAGAAAAGGAGACAGGACCAAGCACAGAGATTACACTAGAAGTGCACATACTCTGAGAGCTGGTAAGTTAGCTCACTTGACCAGCTCCTCCAGTGAACTTACTTGTGAAGCGCTGAAGGCCTGTCCATCGGCTGTGCTTGTTCTTGTTACAGTCACTGCTGTCCACTTTGCCAGGCTTCGTACTTCCTTCCGGCTCATCATTTCCCCTCTGGCATTCTAAAGTGTGCTGCCAATCTGTGCTCTCGGGGCCTCTAATTTCGGGCCATGGCAAAGGAGTGCTCAAATTTTCAACCTTACTCTCAAAAGGCAAGCTACTCTGAGGACTCCAAGGAGGTACCAGGAGCTGTCCAGAAACTGCTTTCTCTGCCATTTCTTTTACTGCCACTGGGCACAAGAGAAAGTAGCAATTAAAACATCACTACAAACATTAGAGACAACAATTTTCAACCTTAAAAGATATAATACTATTTCAGCCATCTTCTAACACTAACTGCTTTGTACAGTTTCATTGTCCTTATCTTGCCTGCTTGCCTTTAAGGGGAGAGAATGAGAAAGAGCTACGACTGACTACAGGAAACTCCCCCAAATAATGGCCCATGCTGCTGAATTCCAGTAGCAAGCAGTAGAGAACTTAGAGATGGATCCTCTGCTGACTTAATGAGGAAAATCATATCTGAAATTCCCAGGTAATAGAAATCACCACTTGCATGACCTTTCTAGGCCACACTGAGTCCAAACCTTTTGGGAGGGAATATACACCTAGGAAGCTGTAACAGAAAAGTAGTACAGAATACGTGAGAGAAACATTACATGCTCTCCATTTTAATAGCATTTATGGGGTAAATATACTGTGTACTGTTTTACTACGTGTTATACAATATATATCTATACAAGTGATAGAAACTTTTCCTACAATTTTAAAAATAGAAAAGCACTTTCCTTCTACAGTCTAATCAGAAGTGCTGTGCTTTCATTATACAATGGTCTTGGAAAGGTACTGTGTATAAAAGTGCTGTGATCCTAAACAGTGAAATCTGTGCTATATTTAAGAAACATCAAGCAGGAGCTGGTGGTGTGGCTTTGCCCTAGGTTCACTCCCAGAACCATAAAACAAAACAAACAAAACTGATAATAATCAAGAATTAGAGATTTCATTCATCAGCTGAGCACGCATGCCTATAGCCATAATACTCAGGGATCATGAATTTAAAGCCAGCCTGAGCTAGATAGTGAGATTCTGTCTCAAAAAAAAAAAAAAAAAACCACACACAATAAATTAAATATTACCTTAAATATCAAGCCCATGACTTCATACTCACATCTCCATTTTAAGTGTGCCTCTCCATTATCTTCATTATTTCTTGACTTAGAATCATAGGTTTCAGAAGACACAGACTCCATACTGATCCTAAGTGGCATCATTCAGGGCAGAAGTGACATAGATACAAATAGCATCTATTTGTTCCTGTTCCTGACAGAATTCAAAACCCGGAACCGTCCCTCCCTACTCCTGGTGATGCACTGACTCTGACTTACCACCAGAGGGCACCACATCACCAGACTAAGGCCTTCCAACCTGACAGCCCTCTTGGGGACTGGGTGATCTAGGTCTCCATAAGTGTCTTGACTCAGATAAGACTATTTAACTGAATATATCTTCACTTGGATTCCTGATTCTCTAGAAATTTCCTGACTGAGAAATTAAAAGGTTGAGCTAAAAGCTCTCTACTAGTTGTTGTTGTTGTTACTATCCAATTTCCCTCTTCCTCCTCTTCCTCCTCCCCCTCCTCCTCTCCCTCCCCCTCCTCCTCCTTCAATTTCTAACAATGTTCCTGGGAGATCTTCAGAAGTAGAAGAAACTGACAGTTGAAATAGTTTCGTCTGACAGTGTCTGTTTGCTATTGCCAAGTCCACCCTGCCCCCAATAAGACAAATCATTCACATTAAGGTTTTGCTTGGGACTTTCTATCAAAATTCTCTGGTACGAAACCTTATCAGTGACAGCATAAAAACTGACAGGGCAAACAAGGACCTTATGGCACAAGCACCCTAAGAACAAAGTTTTTCAGGGTTCTGGATCCTGCTTGTTTGCTAGGACACCTGTCTTATATTAGTGAGTGTCAGTCTCTCTGAACCAAGCTTCTTTACCTGCAAATCAGAGCAGTCTCTCTTCTCTAAATACCTCATGATTTTATCCATTTTGTCATTTATTAAAGCAGCTCTTCAGGGATGGACATGGATACGTGCCTGTAACTCCAGTCCTCTGCAGGCAGAGCTGGCAGATCTTTGTGAGTTCCAGGCCAGCCAGGACTACATAGTGAAACCCTGTTTCAGATACTAACAACAATACTAGTAAACAATATTTTAAAAAGTAACTCTTCAAAAGTTTGTGATTCATGGCCCAGCTATGAAATCCTTGTTGCTTAGAATGTACTACCACTCAGCTGGACCAGAAAGGAGAGATCAGATTTGACCAGATGCTTTCAAAAGCATTTTGGCAACAACTATGAAGGATCTTTAAAATGTTCAAAGCCTGTAAGTAATTCTGCTCCTCGGAAACTACCCTGAATACTTAACCAAAAATAAAGAAAAAAAACTGGACTTTTTAAAAGTTTTATTTAAAGAATTATTTTATGTATGTGAGTACACTGTTGCTGTCTTCAGACACACCAGAAGAGGGCACCAGATCCCATCGCAGATGGTTGTGAGCCACCATGTGGTTGCTAGGAATGAATGAAAACTCAGGACCTCTGGAAGAGCAGTCAATGCTCTTAACCACTGAGCCACTTCTCCAGCCCTTAAAAAAAATTTTTTTTCTGTTGTTTTTGACACAGGGTTTCTCTGTGTGACCCTGGCTATCTTGGAACTCACCCTGTAGTCCAGGCTGGCTTCAAACTCAGAAATCTACCTGTCTCTATCTCTCAAGTGCTGGGATCAAAGGCAGGCACCATCATGCCTAGACTGAACTTTTAAAAGTCATTATGACCTTGCTTTCAACAGATTAAAAAAAAAAAACAATATAAAATTCAACAATGAGAAAAATTTCAAAATTTCAGAATTGGTTTACAGAAGTTTTTAAAAATAGCATAGCATGTAAAGTGAAATACATGTATTTATTTAGTTTGTTTGTTTGTTTGTTTACTTATTTTAGAGAGTCTATGTAGCCCAGAGCAGCCTCTACCTCCTTAGTGCAGTTTATAGGCATGAGTCATTACACCTTACTTCTGGCATCTTTTTAAAAAATATACACATACAGGAGATTTCCCTGCACATCTATCTGTGCCCAGCGCCTGTAGAAGCCAGAAGAGAGCACTGGATCCTCTGGAACTGGAGTCACAGATGGTGAGCTACCATATGATTACTGCTGAGAACTGAACTTGGGTCTTCTGTGAGAGCAGCCACTGAGCCATCTCTCCAGACCTCTATTTTGCTTTGTTTTGTTTTGAGACACTGAAGTGACACTGAAGCCCTGCCTGGCCCGGAACTCACTATATAAAGGACGCTGACATTAAACTGTATCTACCTCCAAAATGATAGGATCACATGATAGGACCACATGCACATGCCACTATGCTGTACCTCTGCACATTTTATTTATTTGGGAGAGACTGTGGAATGTGTGTGCAGAAAAGCTGGAGATGGCTGGGCAGTGGTGGCGCACGCCTTTAATCCCAGCACTTGGGAGGCAGAGGCAGGCGGATTTCTGAGTTCAAGTGAGTTCCAGGACAGCCAAGGCTATACAGAGAAACTCTGCCTCGAAAAACCAAAATAATAATAATAATAATAATAATAACAATAACAACAACAACAACAATAATAAATGTAGTCCAGCATTGTGACACACATCTTTAATCTTAGCACTTGGGAGACAGAGGCAGGTAGAGCTTTGAGAATCTGATGCCAGTCTGGTCTACATAGTGAGTTTCAGGCCAGCCAGGGCTACATAGTGAAGCCCAATCTCTAAAATAATAATAACAAGGCTAGAGAGATGGCTCAGCAGTTAAGAACACAGGCAGCTCTTCAGGAGGTCCTGAGTTCAATTCCCAGCAACTACATGGTGACTCATATCTATCTGTATCTAATCCATCTAACAATGTCTTCTTCTGTCATGCAGGTGAACATACAGACAGAGCAGTCGTAAATAAATAAATAAATAATAAATAAATAAGTAAATGGTAATAAAAAATTTTAAGTTATCTAGGGAGTTTTGAAAAGGTAAAATGCTTTATATTGATAAATTCTATCTGATTTAATCTGTCATTCACTTGGCTCGTAGTGTCTCCTGTAAGTTTCCACTAAATCTGTTTCTGCGTTGTTTATATTCATTGTTTATAATCCGTGTGTCACTAGACAGATGAAGATCAGTAAGTACATGAGAATACTAAGGCATATGACACAAAGAACAATAAATGTTAACCCACCTGCTACTGTTTTGGTTTGTATTTCTTTCCAAACTCTCCTTGACTTCTTGAGTGGATGGTAACTGTTCACCTGTGTTCTGCTTCCCAGGACCACAAAGAGTTGGCAGCTTTAAAGACAAACATGTTTTAGTGCTTTGGGTGAGGGATTATTCTTTTCAAAATCTCATACTCTATTTTCAAAATCATTTTTGCTAAGTTGGTAGAAATAACAAGACTATGATTAATTTCCTTCGCATGCTTCTTACCTAATAAACTACCTATTTCCTGGAGGTTTTTACTCAAAAATGTGGAGTCCAAGGACCCAGTCCAAACAGATTGCAAAACAGACTAACAGAAGCTTGAGTATGGTGATACACATACCAGTACTAGAGAGGCCGAGGCAGAAAGACAGCTGTGTGCCTGAGGCCAGCCTGGGCTACTGGACAACATAGTGATTCCAGGGCCAACCTAAGATGCACAATGAATCCTTCCCTTAAAAAAATAAGTAAGAAATCAGAAACCTAAACCCTTTGCTCAACATTTCCTTCCTACACCAACATAAAGGCAGAGATTTTTATGGGAAGACCTCTGGACCTTGGATTATAGTCTAAGTCTTGATGAAAATAATACAGAAGTCCCCCAGTTCAATGTCATCATCCATAAAGAGAAAGTTTTATCTACCAGTGGGATACCGTGAAAATAAAATATATTAGCAGTTACAATACTCTGGAAATAGCAAAAGTAAAAAAATAATCAAAGCCTGTTTTCTTCATTCGACACCTGTTTACCCCACTTTTACTTCATCTTAATAGACAGGTCATTATTATTTCCCAGCTTACAGCAACAAGTCTGGAGCTTGAGGATGCTATCAAGACACACAAAAATGAGAGAAATTATTATAAATAAGTATGTAGTGAGCTCCTGGCCAGCCAGGGCTACACACCACACCCAGTCTCATGAAACTGAAAAATGATGGTTCTGTTAGTGTTTAGCTAGCATCAAAAAACCAAGGGTCCGCTCACCAGCAACCACATTAACTAGGCATGGCTGCAGTACCTCAGGACGGGGAGGCAGAATTTAAGGCCGGTCTGAAATATAAAGAGATCTCATCTAGAAAGTGAAAACTGGGGGCTAGTAAGACAGCTCAGCAGATAAAGACATTTGCCACCACGCCTCACAACCGGAGTTTGATTGCAAGACCCACATGGTGAAAGGAGACAATGGAGTCCCATGAGCTGTTCTGACATCCACAAGTGTGTCATGGCATGCGTAAGTATACATGCATGTACGCACACAGGCACACGTGCATGAACACACTCATGTAATTTTAAAACATCTTTAACTGAAAAAACAATTCAAAAGAATTTGTCAGAAAGCATCTTGTTTCCTGATAATGCTAGGAAGAGTAGAAATGGCCCACAGTGGGAGTGGGAGTGGGAGTGGGAGTGCCACCTTGTTTGGAAAGCAGCGGCAGACCTCTGTAAGGCTGAGGCCTGCATGCATACCAAGTACCAAGGGTGTATAGTGAGACCCTGTCTCAAAACTAAATAAAAACTGAATAGCCTAGTCTATCCTCAACTCACAATCCTCTTACATCCATCTGCCTCCCAGTGCTAGGATTCCAAGTGTACACCACTACATCCAGTTTCAAATTCTAACTTTTTCTTTCTTTTTTTTAAAGATTTATTCATGTAATGTATATGAGTACACTGTCGCTGTCTTCAGACACACCAGAAGAGGGCATCCAATCTCATTACGGATGGTTGTGAGCCACCATGTGGTTACTTAGACCTGAACTCAGGACCTCTGGAAGTGCAGTCAGTGCTCTTAAACACTGAGCTATCTCTCCAGCCCTCAAATTCTAATTTTTAATGAAAATAAACAGAATGATGTGAGTGTGTGTGTGTGTATCCAGGTATAGCGGCACATACATACTATCTCAGCACTTGGAAGGTGAAAGCAGGAGGATGTTTTGTTCAAGGACAACCTGGAATATACAGAGTTCTAGGCAAGTCTGAACTATATGGTAAGACCTCAAAAAGACAAAATGAAAACAAAAGGCCAGAGCATGAGAGATGGGTAGGGAGGGAAGGAGGAGAGCACCAAACAGGTTGGACCTTAGCAAAAGTACAGTAAGCTAACGGGCAAGGGACAGAGCTACCTACCATGATTAGGAATAAAAGATTACATTGTTAGGAGAAAATTTTTGTTTGTTGGTTTTTCGAGATAGTATCTCTCTATGTAGTGTTGGCTGTCATGGAATTCACTCTGTAGACTAAGCTGGCCTTTTTGGTTTTAAGACAGAGTTTTTCTGTGTAGCTTTGGCTGTCCTGGAACAACTTACAGAGAAATCCACTACCTCCAGATTGCTGGGATTAAAAGTGTGTGCTACCATTGCCCGGCTGTCAGTCGAGAATTGTGACAATAAAAAAATGCAGTAAAAGCTAGTCTAGCTAGCAATTCTTTTTTCTTTTTTTTTTTTTTTTTTTTTTTTTTTTTTTTTTTTCTTTTTTTTTTTTGGTTTTTCGAGACAGGGTTTCTCTGTGTAGCCCTAGCTGATCTGGAACTCACTCTGTAGACCAGGCTGGCCTCGAACTCAGAAATCTGCCTGCCTCTGCCTCCCAAGTGCTGGGATTAAAGCCGTGCGCCACCACTGCCCGGCCTAGCTAGCAATTCTAATATTTCAGAATAAAACTCTTTTTCCAAGTGGAACAGACATCTACTACCCTACTCCCATTTTGGTAAGACCTCAAGGCCTCAGGAAACGCCAGCCACTGAACTTGAACCCTACACTCTGTAAGAGGCTGGAGTTGGTCCATTGGGGGGGGGGGAATCTTCCAGTTCTTAATGTGTATGACTCCTGAGACACTCAACTCATCTCTGTGAATTTGCTCAAGCTAATGTATTCATCCATTCTCTCATTCTTCAGTGACATTTACTGAGTGTCTTTGATGTTACCGGGCACCATACTAAATGCTGGGACACAGAGTGAGTCATACTCCAGCTATGTCCTTAAAAGGTACAGAACCTGTCTGCAATCTCCCTAGGTTCGAGGGAAACTTCCAGGCCATCTCCTAGGATAGCTTGCTTATTTTTACTGAACTATCTTCTTTGAAAACAGGTTCCTCACCCTTTGTGTTTAAGTTAAAACACACAGGTGTTTAAGTATAGACATAGTCTGTGACTTATTCGCCATTATATGCCAGACTCTAATATAACCTCTGGCTTTAGAAATGTTCGTTTTATTTACTTATCCTCTTGTCTGTCTGTCATGTCTGTCTGTCATCTGTCTGTCTATCTCTGTGTGAACACACGAGTGCATGCATCAGTCAATAGGTATCTCCTCAATCAATTCCCACCTTATTTTTAATTGTTTGTGTATAGATATATTTATTTATTTAATGTATAGAACTGTTTTCACTGCATGCATGTCAGTGTACCAGGTGTGTGCCTGATGCCCACAGAGTTCAGGATACCATGTCTAAGCCCTTGGGTCTTGAGTTACAGACAGTTGTGAACTGCCCTGTGGGTGCTGGGAATTGAACCCTGGTCCTCTGGAAGCCCAGTCAGTGCTCTTAATCTCAGAGCCACCTCTCTAGACCTCCCCACCTTATTTTTGAGACAAGGTATGCCACTTGTCTCAACATGAAACTCACCTATTCAGCTACAATAGTTGGCCAGCAAGCTCCAGGGATCCTCCTGTCCCCACCTCTCCAGCAAGAGGATTACTGGTACATACTTAGATAACCTAATTTTTTTTTCATGAGTGCTGGAGACCAAACTTAAATATTCATGCCTGCTGAACCATCTTCCCAGTTCCATATAAATATTTCTTAAATACCTCAGTGAACAATATAAAGTAGAGAATTTTCAAGTGTGTGGGCCTGTGTATGTATGTACAGAGGGCACTGGATCCCCTAGAATGGAAGTTATGTGTGGTTGTCAGCTGGCTTATATGGGTGCTGAGAAATGAACCCAGGTCCTTTGCAAAAGTAGCAAGTGCTCTTAAATACTGAACAATATTTCTAGCCCCTAAAATACAGATTAATACCAGTCTAAAATACCTTATATACTTTCAACTATGTCAAATTGCTAGTACTTAATTGAACTATAAAACAGAAATTTACATCGCTGAACCTAATACGGTTGAATGTACAGAGAAGGACAGAGGCTTTGTCCTTGGTTTGGAATGGGTGAGAGAATATATCTACCATAGAATTCCATCCTAGTGGCCTTATTTCCCAAACCAAGAGGACTTTACTAAGAGCTGCCTGCATTTATTTACAGGCACTGCATGCAGGTTGCAGGAAATGCTGGTTCTAGGATCCTACTAAAGCAGCACCTTCTACCCATGTGACATACCTGATTGTTTGGCTCTGGGCAGTCACTCCTGCTTTCTTCAGACACTTGTGTAAAAGGCTTCCAGCCACAGGCACTTAGTTTCTCAGGTTTTGTGCCAAAATGTCCCTCTTGGAACTCTCTCTCATTTCCTGGAGACCTTGCTAGGGCCAACCAGTTGCCACCATTTTCAGGCTGCTTGGGCTCTGACAATTGCATAACAGGAGGAAGATAGGTCAAAGACGGAGGGCCTACAGCTGACAGGAACTTGGCATTTGCAAACCTTAAGGAAGCATCCCACAAACTCCTGCACTGATTGTCCAGCTCCTTCTGCGCCCACTCAAGTTCTTCTACCTCCTGCTCAAGCTTCCACAGCCACTCAGCAATCTGCTGCATCATCACCTGTGAGATCTTCAGGTTCAGCACACACTTACTGACATACTCGTCAGTCTTGGACCAGCTGCTCGGTTTGCCCTTGGCTTCTCTGGTTGGTTCAGGCAGGCTGAGTGAACTAAGAGAATCACTTTGCCAGTCCCCATCTTCAAAGCAAAGGTCTGTGTCAACTTCTGAAAGGCTTTTATCCTCCTCACAAAAACAGTGCAATTCTCTCTCCATCTTATCCAGCTCTTCTTCCAGGGATGGTAGTTCATCTACCTGGTTTGGTTTATCCCCCTCAGGTGAAGAAGCAGTCCCCAGACACTCTTCCTCTTTGTCAGGTCCCAGTGTCAAGCAGCCTGAGTAGATTTCATTGATTTCAAAGCTGCAGAGGCTGGCCTGACTTGCAGTGGGGCTCCTGACCTCTTCGGGCAAACATGAACCAGGAGGAGAAGGAACATTTGGATTGTCAGGTTCCTGGGCTGACAGACTTGAATCTAGGGTCTGAGGAGCTAGTGTTGTTTTTTCAGTGAGAAAGGAGTGATCTGTTGGTGAATGGGGCTGACTACCTGTTGGAAAGAATAGTAATACTAACTCAATAAACTGACCACATAGCGGAAGCAGCCCTGGCAATTGTTCCAGGTGTACAATGAGCTGGGACAGGTGGCACACACACCTTTAATCACAACATCTGAGAGTCTGGGACAGAAGGGTCTCAAGTTAGATGCTAGCTTGGACTACTAAGCAACTTTGAGGCCAGTCTGAACCACATAAAGAGAGCCTGTCTCACTACAAAAACAACAATTTTTTTTAAAGGCACAAAAACCATCTTTTATTTTTCTAACTTCCTTCTCAGAGAAGTGAGATCCTATTAGATACATTGAACAGAGGATGAAAGTGTATTTTGTTGTTGTTGTTGTTGTTGGAGACAGGATCTTTCTACCTAGCCCTGGCTGTCCTGGAACTCATGGTCTCATTATGCAGACCAGGTGGGCCTTGAACTCACAGAGATCTGCTTGCCTCTGCCTCCATGTGCTGTCTTCCATGTCCTGGGATAAAGGCAGCAGAGGGTGAGAGACATTTCTGTCTAATCTAAGTGGAAGTTCCCCATAGGGACACTGAATGAGATAGAAATTTGGGGCTATGGAGGTCTAATCCTAAGAAGAATGTTCTGGCCGGACGGTGGTGGCGCACGCCTTTAATCCCAGCACTTGGGAGGCAGAGGCAGGCAGATTTCTGAGTTTGAGAGTTCAAGGCCAGCCTGGTCTACAGAGTGAGTTCCAGGACAGCCAGGGCTACACAGAGAAACCCTGTCTCGAAAAACCAAAAAAAAAAAAAAAAAAAGAAGAAGAAGAAGAAGAATGTTCTAAGCTTCATTTACACTATTTTAAATGTGTTTAACTGTTAGAACATTCATATTACAGGCCCCTGGATCCCAAGTACTATACTCATGGCTTCCTTTGTGCATTAAATACTGTGACTAAAAGAGCCAAGGTGATGCTTTTGGTGAGCATCTGATAAAAATAGTAGAGAGGTAGCCCAAGAAGCTACTGCAACTCAGGAGGGATAGATGACTACAAAGATCACTCAAGGCTGATTCACACATGACTTCTGTTTGATAAGGGTACTACTTTCAGGAAATAAGATGAAGGACACAAACAATGGAAACTTGGAAAGGGACATTCTGGAAGCTTCCAGCCCAGTCAGAGAAGAGTCCAAGTAAATAGTGATCAGGCTACGATTAAGGCCCAAGTTCCAATTCTGAAACATGCTCAGGAATCCTGAGTGTTACAAGCTCTCTAAACCTTAGCCTCCTCAGCTGTAACAGGGTGACATAGAATGAGCACTATGCCTGAGAGTTTTCTTAAGGCCCTGTGTTGCTGAGACTGGCCTCAAACCTCGGGACTCAAGTGATACTCCTGACTCAGCTTTTCAAACAGTGGGATTATAAGCAGATAGTAGATTAAAAATTTACTTTGTGGAGCTGGAGAGATGGCTCAGAAGTTAAGAGTACTGTCTGCTCTACCAGAGGTCATGAGTTTAATACCCAGCACCCATATGGTGGCTCACAACCAT
The DNA here is from genome assembly GCF_004785775.1 of Grammomys surdaster. Taxonomy (NCBI): domain Eukaryota; kingdom Metazoa; phylum Chordata; class Mammalia; order Rodentia; family Muridae; genus Grammomys; species Grammomys surdaster. The sequence goes on along the minus strand of NW_021604658.1, from coordinate 4,164,616 downwards.
CTATCATGGGATCTAATACCCTTTTCTGGCAAACAAATGTGTATGTAGACAGAGCATCCATATATATATAATGCAAAAATATATCTTTCTAAAACTTACTTTTGGGCTGGAGAAATGGCTCAGTGGTTAAGAGCACTGACCGCACTTCCAGAGGTCCTGAGTTCAAATCCCAGCAACCACATGGTGGCTCACAACCATCTGTAATGAGATCTGATGCCCTCTTCTGGTGTGTCTGAAGACAACTACAGTGTATTCATATATAATAAATAAATAAATCTTTAAAAAAATTACTTTTGTTTCTAAGCAATTAGATAAATCCTAAGTGATCATGCTATAAATTCAGTAACTATTAAGTTTTGTATATAATCCAAATGTTTATACAGCTTACAAATTTTAATGGTTTAAGGATCTTGAATATTTTCTCAAGTACCCATCTTTTTTCAGCATAGGTTACATACACATTTTAGAGAAGACAACTAGAGTCATATGATTCTCAAAAAAAGTAAACTGATATCCAGCATAGTGGCATATATCTCTAATCTCACTATTTAGGAGACTAAGGCAGAAAGACTGACAGTTCAAGACCAGACTAGGCTATGAGACTCCATTTTTTTTTATAATTTATTTATTTATTTATTATAAGTACACTGTAGCTGTCTTCAGACACCCACAAGAGGGCATCAAATCTCATTACAGATGGTTGTGAGCCACCATGTGGTTGCTGGGATTTGAACTCATGACCTCTGGAAGAGCAGTCAGTGCTCTTAACCACTGAGCCATCTCACCAGCCCGAGAATCTATTTTTTAAAAGAAAAAACAAACAAACAAACAAACAAACAAAAAACCAGACCTGGAAAAGTGGCTCATCCATTAGGAGCACTGGCTGTTTCTCCACAGGACCCAGGTTCAATTTCCAGCACCCACATAGCAGCTCACAGACATATATAATTCCAGTTCCAGAGGATATGATCCCCTCTTCTGGATTCCATGGGCTTAGGCACAGACACGGGTGCACAGGCATATATGCAGCCAAAAATATACCCATAAAACAAAATCTCTCTTTAAAAAGCCAATCAGATGGCTCAGTAGGTAAAGGCCCTTGCCATCAAGTCTGACAACTCAAGTCTGATTCCCAGGTCCCACATGGTAAAAGGAGAAAACTGACTCCCACAAGTTGTCTTCTGACCTCCACGCATGCACCATGACACTTGTGTGCTAGCACACATACACGAAATTTTAAAATGTAAAACAAAACACCAAAATCATTCCACTGTTATCAAAGTAATGCTTAATCTGTGAGTTCAAGTCATACCCATTTCCTTTAGCTCCTTGATGTCCAAGTCTGGAGGGTCTTTTTGATATTCTGAAGTTAGACCTAGGCAGATATTAACATCAGGGTGGGGTTCATATCTCTGCCCTCTGGGGCTCTCAGTTGGCTGAGTTTTCTGAGCTCCAACAAATTCCTATAATAAAACATTGTCAAGGACACATTCCAAGTCATCCAAATGCTATCTGTGTTTTTAGAAACTTATCTACATGTGTCAGACACCTCCTTCTTCCTCTGTTAGACAGGCCAGCTATTGGTCCTAACTAGCTAGTTTATTCTTATTCCCCATTCTTTATTATACCCTACAACTTCCCCAGCACCTCCTAAATTCTTTGCTCCCTTTACTAAGTTAAACAGGCTTTTCTCAGCAACATAGAGTGCAATAAATGAGGCTCTCCAAAACTATGTGTTTTTTTTAAAAGACTCAGTCATAGTATGTAGCCCTACACTGGCTTTGAACTCTCTATGTAGTCCAGATTGACCTTAAACTCCAGAGCCTACTTCAGCATCCCCCACCCCAACCCATGTGCTTCCATGACACACACCCACAGGCCTGCACCACTGGCCTCCATTTCAAACATTTTAAAAACTTGGGTCTCTAGTTTCCTGGTCTGTAACTCAATGAAGTAGATAGCAGAAACAAACTTTTCACAAATTTCAGGGCTTGCCTTTAAGTCATTCTTCAGAATATAACGAATATCTTGTAGGTTCATTGTTCGATTCTTCTGCTTGGCGTTGATACCTGACTTAACAATATCATAGTAAGGTTCTGGAAGCCTGACATCAGCTTCTAAATAATTTCCCAAGGCTATGGTTTCTTTAACAAGTGAGCCATCCAAGCCATTCCAGGGTATGTTGTCTATAAGGAAAAAGTAATAGAAATAACACTAAGATAAAATTGAAACTCGAAAAACAAAACAAAAGATAAAATTGAAAGATGGAACAAGCTTTTTTTCTTTTCTTTTTTTTTTTTTTTCTGGTTTTTCGAGACAGGGTTTCTCTGTGTAGCCCAGGATGTCCTGGAACTCACTCTGTAGACCAGGCTGGCCTCGAACTCAGAAATCCGCCTGCCTCTGCCTCCCAAGTGCTGGGATTAAAGGCGTGCGCCATCACAAACCAATAATTATATATAATCAATATATGTTAATAAATCATTTAAAAATACAAACAACATGTAGAGAAGTAAAGGAAAAAAATTTAAATCAGATATTGCTAAGTAGCTTTAGTGAAGTCACTTGGTCTCTTTAAACATTACTTTCTTCCCAGAAGGAAACCGCTTGGTAGCCCAATTCTGGACAAAGAGCCTCTTTACCTATATACCCAGCAAATACCTGGCAGAGACAGCAAACATTAGTGTCAGCAACCTGCACACACAGGCATCCCTAGCACACTTGGGGGCAAGGGAATGCCTGGGCATCAAGCCGAATAGATCATGAATTTATCTCATGGAAAAGGTAGTTTGCCTCTGGGATGGCAAACACCAGAAAGTCAGCTGACTCTGGCCTATTCCCTAACCAGAATGTGGTTTCACTCTGTGTGTTGCATGTGGCTATGCCTGTCTCTCTCTCCTGAAGGAGTCCTTTTGTCTTCAGTTACACGAGTGCTTTCCATAAAGTCATGTAGGTCTCAAAGGCCTTTCATTTCTTTCAATAGACATCATATATACACCTGTGATACCTGTGAGTGTTCAGTTTCATGTTTACTCTCCAGACACCAACCTTTTCTCCTTTTTAAGTTTTTCAAAGGGGATATCACAAAGAACCTTAAGTACCAACACAAATATTCAATGAACTCAGAAGAAATACTCAGAAACACTTTGCTCTGGAGGCTGGCATACAACTCAAGTGATGGAGCTGTTGTCCCGGGTTCAATCCCCAGCATTGGAGGGTTTTTTTTTCCCCTTCTTCTGTTAAATGCCTTATCACTAGCAGGAAGACCTATGGGCTTTTCTGAGTCTTAATAGTTAAAAGAAGATTTTTGGGAAACTACCTTATGTCTAATAAGCACAAAGAAGATCCTTGAAGTCGAATGTAGTGGTGTATGCTTTTATTCTCAGGATTCAGGAGGCAAAGACAGGTGCATCTTTGTAAGTTTGAGGCCAGCCTGGTCTACAGAGCAAATTCCAGGACAGGCAGGGCTACATAATAGAGACCCTATCTCAGACAGAAAAAAAAAAAAAAAGAAGATCCTTCAAGATTTTTTTAAGTTCTAAATTTTCATAAATCTAAGTAATTCCTGGGGGAAATCTCTAAGCTAAAAGTAAGAATGCTGATGATCAACATTAAATGTGCTCCTGGATCACCTGTTAAGATCTCTTGTATGATCATGGAAAAGCTGTAGATGTCTGACTTCATCGTGGCTGCCTTCTGTAAGACCACTTCTGGTGCAGCCCAGTTGTACAGCTGGGTGGGGAGGGGCACTCGTGTCATGTCCCTATGAACACCATTGTCCTGGCTAGGGAAGGAAACACAAAGCAGAGTTATCTTAAGGAAACATTATCATCACCATAAAGTGCACTTAAATATGTTCCTGTAACAATCTCCTGGAGCTTCTGAAGATGCAGCTGAACACTGAGTTAATAGGCTTCCCTGGAGCGCTTCCATTTCCTGTAATTCTTCCCATCCCTGCTTGCCTGACCCTGCATGCCCATCTTGTGTGGCCACTCTTCCTTTCTTAGCACTCCATTAAAACCACAGGAACCACCTTTCCGTTCCATCAGGAAGACATTACCTCTTCCACACTGCATGAGTAGTTCCCTCTGTCTGGCACGCCTTGGGGAGCCCTTCCCTAACCACCTACTTTAAAAGTAGTACTGTTTTACCAGCTACAGCTTTGTGGTTGTAGTTTATTATATCTTACACGCACTTACGTTTTATTTCTTACGTTTTTGCTGCTGTTTATTATATCTTGTATGCAGCTTTCTGAAGTAGCTACCTTATTACTTTTAAAATATATTTTATTACATCTATTTACTATGTATATGAGTGTGTGTGTGTGGCAGAGCGCACATGTACAGTTGAAAGAACAATTTGTGAGCATCAGTTTCCTCTTCCCACCAAGTGGAACCCAAGGATCAGCCTCAGGGTGTCAGGCTTAATGGCGAGAGCCTTTATCCTCGGAAGACCAGGCTGGCCTCAAACTCAGAGATCCACCTGTCTCTATTTCCTGAGTGCTAGGATTAAAGGTGTGTACAATCATGCCCAGCCATTGGCTGCTTCTTTTCTGAACTCATGTCCTCTGGGTAATGAGCTGTTTTAGTTCATCAAAGTTCACTGATTGGCCTAAACAACTTACTTTCTCAACAAGACACCCTATGAGCCAAGTCCAACCGTCCTAAATATCTCCCAGGCCAAAAAGAGGCCTCAGGGTGAGGTGAAGTCAGTACTGACTGCCCATGGCTGTCACAGACACAGTTCTTCCCCCCAGAGGCAATGAGTATTCTGTTATCTGTAATATCTGTGTGTGTGTGTGTGTGTGTGTGTGTGTGTGTGTGTAGGTTTTTTGAGACAGGGTTTCTCTGTCATAGTAATCAAATGAAATTATGGATGTGGCAACCCTCTATGATGCATACAGTATTCATTCCACCAAGTAAGAAATGATATGACCATAATGGCAGGCATTTGGTAAAGGTTTGATGACTGCTCACTGATAATTAGAAACTAAGTTATTATAGTGCTGGGGATGTAGATCGGTTGGTTTACATAGCATGTTTGAAGGCCCTTTGACAGAGAGAAGGGCCTTTGACAGAGAGCAGAGAGGTCAGCAAACCGTGAATTAAAAAATGTGATCCTGGCATTTTATATGTATTGCTAAATGGTAAAGTGGTGCCTTGTATACTATGATATGCATACAAATCTAATATATGTTTATATATTTAATTTGCAAATTTGGAATATTTACCATGTAATTATATATTAAGTTAACATAAATTACATTAGTATCACAAAACATCAGCAGGCTTTTTTTTGGCTATGGTTTTGTTTTATAGGGGTGCTAGGGATCAAACACAGACACAGTTCTTCCCCCAGAGGCAATGAGTATTCTATTATCTGTAATATCTATGTGTGTGTGTGTATGTGTGTGTGTATGTGTGTATGTGTGTGTGTGTGTATGTGTGTGTGTGTGTGTATTGGTTTTTCGAGACAGGGTTTCTCTGTGTAGTCCTGACTGTCCTGGAACTCACTCTGTAGACCAGGCTGGCCTCGAACTCAGAAATCCGCCTGCCTCTGCCTCCCAAGTGCTGAGATTAAAGGCGTGCAACACCACTGCCTGGTCATCTGTAATATATTTTAAGAAACTGCCATGCTTCCTTCTTTAAGCTGGGCATTTCTTCAAAGGAACCTCAGGTCTCTGGCTTAGCTATGGCTCTAGAGAAGGACAAGTCACTTAGATGCAGAATTCAAATCCTTTCTCTGATTTGCTCACTTTCTTCTCTTACAGCCTTTCTTCTTTCTCTCTCAAAGCTGGATGGTGAGGCTGAGATGCAGCTCACGTGCTCACTTATTTATTCGAGGCCCCATGTCCCCACCCACAGGAATGGGGTGAGGTGGTGCTGAGGATGAGAGACTTGCAGAGTCAAGAGGTGTCCTGCTCTAAAGATTCAATTGAGGAATTAAGAACAGAAAAAGACTGCTGTTTATCTTTACAACAGGAGATGGAATATTATCATTAACAAGCATGTTAAACAAACTAATGTGCCCAAGCAGGCAGAGTGTTACCCAAAATAAATGCACAATTGAAAGCTATTTGGACTCACAAGTCAACTTACATCACAAAGAAAAGCATCCTGTTGCAGCTATGATAACCTGCTGATTGCCATGTCTGCCTGAAGTTCTACTCTGAGGTCAGCAAGCCCAGATGAGATCGCCAACATTTCTATCATGCCTTATATATCTCTAGTGAACCCTAGCTAACTCTCACCATTCTCTTCTTCCTTTCAACCTCACCCCAACCCCAGTAGCAGTTAATACCAGCTCCTCCATGCATTCCACTTCTTTCTAATGTGGCTCCCTGGCTCCATCCCAGTGTCTCCTAGCTGATCCACTTCCTAACTGCATTCAACTTCCAGTCCATCCTACCTGTGGCCTAGGACCATTTCTATCATCTAGCTCTAGTTCCTTATGCTCCTGGACCTCTTCATCCCTCTGGACCTGTCTCCTAATTTATAGAGGGAAAGGGCTGGGCGGAGGCTGTAGCTTACTGCTGCAGCACTTGCCTGACATATGTGTAGCCCTAGGGTTTATCCCCAGCACCATAATTTAAAAAGAAGTGGGGGAGTTAGAAAACCTCATTTCACTTTGGGATTCCTATTTCTACGGGAACACAAAACCAGAATAAATTGTTATGCTGTTTCTCAACAGCAGATGGCACTCCTTAACTGACCAATTGTGTCATTTATGTTGGCCTTTGAAGTCTCTGATAGTATTATCAAGCAAAACATTTAAAAAAAAAAAAAAAGGTTAGCTGTTTTGGATTATAGAGCCAAAGTAGTTAACCTCAATTTTGTCCCACTAAGTGTTCCTTTCATCTACATCCATCCAATCGTGCTGCAAATCCTGAGCAAACACAACTGCCCTGGCTATTCTACTGTCAACTTGACATGAGCTAGAGTCATTTGAGAAGAGGGAACCTAAACTGAGAAAATGCCCCTAGAGACTGGCCTGTGGGCAAGCCTGTGGTACATTTCCCTGGTTAATGATTGATGTCAGAAGACCCAGCTCACTGTGGATGGTGCCACAGCTGGGTCAGTGGTCCTGGGTGCTATAAGAACATGGGCCCATCGGTGTCTCCCTCCTAAAAGGATGGGGCCTTGTATTCTGGTTTATACAAATCCATATAGCCCCAGGTAACGAATCTCCCACTTTACCATTGATAGAAGCCCATGGCAAGCTTAAAGCACTTCTGTTCTCATCTCCCTAGCAGTGGGACTGGGAACTACAGCTAGAGTGGACCTGAGTTTAGAAGAATAGCATCTTTAGAATACAATGATCGCCGGGCAGCGGTGGCACACACCTTTAATCCCAGCACTTGGGAGGCAGAGGCAGGTGGATTTCTGAGTTCGAGGCCAGCCTGGTCTACAGAGTGAGTTCCAGGACAGCCCAGGCTATAAAGAGAAATCCTGTCTTGAAAAACCAAAAAGAACACAATGATCTATCTAACCAGGCTATAAAGGACAGGGAACAGATAGGTGAAGCAGTAAAAACAACATAGGACCAAATGGATTCCCTTCCAGAAGCCATTATCCAGAAGAGGCCTAAATCTGTAGCAGCAGAGAAGGGAAGACCTGCAGTCTTAAACAAAGAATGCTGCTATATTCTAATGTGCTACTAAGTTACAGTCAGAGATCCAACAGTTCAACAGTTAAAAGCAAACAGCCAAAAGGGGGGAAAAAGCACTAAAAAACTCCTGAGACTCTGGGAATTGAAATTTTTGGCTATTATCTTTAGCAGGGTCTTTCCTCGTGATCATTTTGAATCTTTTATTTGGACACTCTAAGTCACCAACTCCAGTTCATTACCACCTTTAAAAAAAAATTATTTATATATATGAGTACACTGTAGCTGTCTTCAGACACACCCAATCCTATTATAGATGGTTGTAAGCTACCATGTGGTTGCTGGGAATTGAACTCAGGACCTCTGCAAGAGCAGTCAGTGCTCTTAACCACTGGGCCATCAATCCAGCCTCTCATTATCTCCTTTTATGCACGCTATAAAGTTACAAATGGTGTTGACTTCTAAGTCCACCTACTTAGTAACACAGCAAATGGACCCTAGATGTCTGGATCTTGAAGCACAATTCTAAAACTGAAGCCATATATGAAATCAATCATCCACAAAAGTGGGGAGTGAAGGAGAAAGGAAAAATAGCAAGCTTTAATATTAATTATGAGGTTACACTGGAATAAGAAACTACTTCTAAGCTGGGTGGTGGTGGCGCACGTCTTTAATCCCAGCACTTGGGAGGCAGAGGCAGGTGGATTTCTGAGTTTGAGGCCAGCTTGGTCTACAGAGTGAGTTACAGGACAGCCAGAGCTATACAGAGAAACCTTGTCTCAAAAAAAACCCAAAAAACAAAAACAAAAAACAAAAAACAAAAAAAAACAAGAAACTACTTCTAATCTGAGACAACAGAGCTACCATTGACTTCTGCTTTGTGAGCCTGCCTGCCCCTTCCTCTTCTCTAGAAAGGGTAACATCTACTCATCTCCCTTAAGAAGCGACCACCACCAATATCTGCTTCGACAGCGACTCTTGTTTGCTAAAGATCAAGCTGCCTTAACCAGAAACCTGCACAGTTCAGCCTCTGTAAGGCTTGCTCAGCACTGGGGGAAATCTTTCCTTTAGATGGAGATGAAAAGATCATGTTAATGGTCACATGGCAAAGCCTAACCTTATGGAAAACAAGAAATACTTCTCATGGGGCTAGGCCTCTTTAAGCAATAGCTACAGGATACAGCTGTGTGCTAAAAACAAGTTCTTCCTTTGTCACTAAGTGCTGAGAATTTCATGTCAGGGAAGATTGAGACCCACGGCCTCTATATAATCTCGGTGCTGGAAGTCCCGAGACAAAAGGACCCCTGGGATAGAGAGCAACTGAAGACACCTGATGTTAACCTCTCAGGCACATAGACACAAATACACATGTGCATACATGCACACATACACAAATGTTTTAAAAATTAGTGCTGAGCATGGCTATAATCCCAACACTCAAGGGGCAAAGGCATGAGTACTGCCATAAATTTTGAGACCAGTCAAGTCTACAGAATGGATTCCAGGTAAATAGCAAGATCTAGTGGGGGAAAAACAAACAAACAAACAAACAAACAAACCAAAAAGACCACAAAGGACAGGGCTGAAGAGACAGCTCAATGGTTAAAAGCACCTACTGCTCTTTCAGAGGACCCAAGTTCAGTTTCATCTATAACTAGCTCCAAGGGGATCTGATACACTGTCTTCTTCAGGCAGTTGCACACATGCGCACATACCCATGCACAGACACACATGAATGTATACTTTAAAAACAATTTTAAAAAGAAAAAAATATAAGAGGGGGTAAGTATATGCAAGATACATTAGATATGGTGACGCGGGAAGGAAAGAGGCTGAAAGTGAGCTCAAATGACCAGGAAGTGTCAGAAGAGCAGAAAGGAAAGGCCTAGGACTCCAGCACTTGAGAGGTAGAGGAAAGAGGATCAGGAGTTCAAGGCCATTCTTGGCTATCTAGCAAGTATATAAGGCTAGCCTGGGCTATTTGAGGCTACCTAGGAAGACCTTGAAAGGCCGCACTCGCGCATGCGCGTGCACGTGCGCGTGCGAGTGATCAAAAGGCAACAGCCAGGAGGTAGTGGTACACACCTCTTTAATCTCAGCACTAAGTAAGCAGAAGAAAACAGATCTATTGAGTTCAAGGCCAACCTGATCTACAGAGTGAGTTCCAGGACAACCAGGGGCTACAGAGAAAACCCTGTCGATGGAAGGGGGTACAAGGGAGGAGGGACAACTTTCAGACAGCAATTCTCTCCTTCCATAGTGGGTTCTGGGGATCCAATTCAGGATGTCAGGCTTGTGTGGCAAGCACTTTTATTTGCTGTCTCCTAGAGCCTGGGGTGGAGAATTAAGAGTCAGTCTCTGGCCTCAGCCCAGTAGGAAACTAAGACCACTACCAGCATTTATTTGAAGAAGGGAGTAGTTTGAGTGTCTCTTGCTGCACTTGAGTGCCCTGAGAGTCTGTCTTTGCTATCCAGCAGAAGATAAAACTGTCCAGAAGGCTCACTGGTGCTCCTTACCTCCTCCCCTCTCCAGCTAAGGCACATCTCTGAGACTCCATTCAATAAGAAGGTAATTGGGCTCTGGCCATGCAAAGTGGGAAGCTGTGATGTACCCACTTCAGGTTAGCCCCAAACCTTATTGTGTACCCTCTCTGTTTTCTCTTATTTCCTGAATAGCAATGCAAAGAATGCAGGGGGCAACTGAGGCCTTAGGGGTGGCTGGCCACTGATGGGAGAGATATGTAACAAGACCTCATTCCACAAACATGGCAGATTACAAGGTAAGAACATACAACTCAGCCAAGCAGGGTGGCACACACATTGGGTGGCAGAGGCAGGAGGATCTCTAAGTTGAAGGCCAGCCTGATCTACAAAGCAAAGAGTGAGTTATAGTACAGCTAGAGCTACAGAGAAACGCTGTCTCAAAACAAACAAACAAACAAATTAAAACCACACCTCTGGAGGCCTGATGGTGGTGGTGCACGCCTTTAATCCCAGCACTTGGGAGGCAGAGGCAGGTGCATTTCTGAGTTTGAGGTCAGCCTGGTCTACAGAGTGAGTTCCAGGACAGCCAGGACTATACAGAGAAACCCTGTCTCAAAAAAAAAAAAAAAAAATCACACCTCTGTTGTGACAACTGAAAATTTTTAAGAGTAGATGGACAGAGGCTTTGATACTGGTTAATATATGCATATTACATGTTTTCTTTCTTTTCTTTTTCTTTTGGTTTTTCGAGACAGGGTTTCTCTGTGTAGCCCTGGCTGTCCTGGAACTCACTCTGTAGACCAGGCTGGCCTGGAACTCAGAAATCCACCTGCCTCTGCCTCCCAAGTGCTGAGATTAAAGGCGTGCGCCACCACTGCCCGAATATTACATGTTTATGAAAGCAAGACTAACCTAAGCAGAAGTTACTTCTCAGCCAATATGGCAATACACACCTGTAACCTGTAACAGCTCTTGAGAAGCCTAGGAAAGAGAACTGTGAATTCAAGTTCAGCCTGGACTTCGTAAATCTGAGATCAGACTGAACTATATTATATACAAGACTCCATTTCAGATGGGACAGAGAAAGGGGATGAGGGAGGGAGGGAGGGAGGGAGGGAGGGAGGAGAAAATAAGGAGAACTGGTGAAAGGCCTCAGTGGTAAACGTTCTTGACATGAAGCATAATGGCCTGAATTTTATTCTCAGGACCCACATGGTAGAAGGAAAGAGCCTTAAGTTACCCTCTCTCTCCCTCCCTACACACACACACACACACACACACACACACACACGCACGCACACGTACACGCACACGACACGCACGCGCGCACACACGTGCGCACACGCAGGCACACATACACACTGTAAAACAATGTTTTAAGAGTCTTACCTATAGCCTTGGCAAACAAAGCTAGGCATTTGGGAAATCTCTTTCTGTACTGATGAACAGTTTTCCCACCAATCATGTGTCCTGAACAGATTAGATGTCAACCTTGTAGTGAAGGACCCCCATGGAATCCCTCTTAAGAAAGAAGCTACAGTACTGCAGCCTATACCTACCTTTCCATCATGTATTCCAGGTTCGTCAGCCTTGCTTCTCCTGCAGAGACAATGTGGACAGCGTAGGAGCTAAGGGAGCGATGGATGAACCCTCGGGAATGCAGGTATATCAAGGCGTCAGCAATCTGGAGCAGCAGGTGCACAATCACTTCCATGTGCAACACTGGGAACTGGGACCTCTGTAAGCAAGAGAGAAAGAAAAGACCTCCTGGCGCTATTTCCAGAGCCTTTTTCATTTGATTCTCACAGCTTCCTGGTTTCTCATTTAGCAGATGGGAGCCTAGATGTCAGTGAGGTTAAGTGACTCCAGTTCCACTGACCCAGGCCTCGGCTCTAAGCCTCAGCTCCTTTCCTAGAGATGAGCTTGAGAGGAAGTACTCTAGACTTGATATGTGCATTCCAGGTTAACCTGGGGAAATGGCTCTCCACTCACATCAGTAAACCTGCCCTGGCACCTTCCTGTCTAATGTTGTAGATGGGAAAATCTGGAAGCTCAAAGGACTCTGCAAGTTGAAAAGAATTAATTCAGCTTCCAGCACAAATAGATAAAGAAGAAAGATTCTCTGAGGGTCTCTCTTTATGCCTAGCCAAGGTATTTAGAATAAGATCACAAAGAAAGAGTTCTTAGAAGCCATATCCCAGCACAAAGAAGCTTAGCCACAAGACCTGTCAGTCACAGAAGAGTCCTCCATCCCAAGGAAATCTGAGAGGTAAGAAGAAGTGGTGAAGGCCTCTATATAAACAAACCATGACAGAGCACAAGGAAAATGTAGGGGGAAAGAGCCTGTGGCTAATGGCTCAGCCAGAATATGTCAATATGCTTCTAGCTCTGTCAAAACTGATTTAAAAAAAGAAAAAAGAAAAAAAAGAAAGGAAAGCAAGACTGGGAGGCCAGCAATTGTGCTACACATCTGCAATCCCAGCTGAGAAGTAGGAAAGATTTGAGCTTAATGCTAGGCTGGGTTATATAGTCAAAGCCTATCTCAAAACAAACAAAACATGACCAGATGGCTCAGCAGGTAAAACAATTGTCATATAAATCTTATGACCTGCAATGGCCTGAGTTCATTCCCTAGAACCCACACAAAGGTGAAAGGGAAAACCAATTGCACAAAGTTATCCTCTTGACTTCCACACACATAACTATGGCACATGTGACAGGGATATAGCATGCGCACAAGATAGCAAGGAAGAGGGCAGGGAGAAGAGTAAGGACACCTGGGGAATCTATAGAATGACCATTTACCCGTTCATGGAGGACACTGAACAGTGTGCCGACTGTGATACGCTCATAAACCAGGCGAATTTTCTCTAGGTCCCGGGACAAACATACAGCCATCAGCTGCAGCAGGTTAGGATGCCTCAGGTTGCTACAAAAGACAAAAATCTTCAGGAGGACAGGGCATAGGACAGCATGTGAAAACACAGGTGATATTCCTTCTGGTAGGTCATTTGAACACATTCTAAATAAATCCCATTTATAGCCAGGCACAGTGGCACAGCCTTTAATCCTAGTAATGGAAGATGGAGGTAGCACAAGGTTCAAGGTCACCCTCTACTACACAGTGAGCTCAAGTCCAGTCTGGACTACATGAGATCTTGTCTCAAAAACAAACAATATATAGAAAACCAATGGCCAACAAAATACAATTTATATACAGCATTTTCTTAGAAAATAAGATGGGTTCTGGAAGGAGAAACATCTATTGGAAGAAGCTGAAGGTTTAAGCATTCTCAGTGATGGGATGGAGAGGTGGCTCAGTGGTTAAAGCACTGGCTGCTCTTCCAGAGGGCTGGGATATAACTTCCAGCACCACAAGGCAGCGCACAACTGTCCATAACTCCAGTTCCAGGGCTTCTGACATCCTCACACAGACATACATCTAGACAAAACACCAATGATCATAAAATAAAAGTAAATTGTATATTAAAGAAAGAGTTATCAGTGGCAATAGTGACAGTGCTAGAAAACCCTACAATTCAAAATACTCTTGTGTGATAGCTAGTTGTAGGTCAGCTTAACACACAAGCTAGAGTTATCTAAAACGAGAACCAGAATTAAAATGTGTCCAAAGCCACATACCTACTCAGCCTTACGTGAAAGCACACATCATGCCTACCCAATTGTCTTTTCAGATTGTGTGAGTTCAGGCAAGCTTCTTCAAAATCAAGGGCTTCACCTGTCTAGAGACACCTCCTACAGGCTGAGTGGCCTACTCAGAAACTAGCTCAATGATCCAGGATTCCTTTCGGCTCCTTGGTGGCCCTGGTATGAAATCATAAATCCCGTATCTGACTCACTAAGACCTACATGACATGACTCTGGAACCTCAGGAAGTCTTTGGAACTGAGACTCATTGAAATGTCCTTAGTAGTGGAGATGTGGTTCTCAGATCTGGCCTCATGGACTGCTATGCTCTATGAAAGCAGGACAGTCATTTGCTCTCCAGATGGGTACAGAGTCCCAAAAGGAGGCTTCAGGGGACATATCAAAAAACCCAGATAGTCCTGAGTCCTATCCATCTAAAGACTTGAATCACAGGACAGATGACAGAATTGAGGCCCTTACCATCACAATCCACATGCCTCAGACTACTCTTTAATTCCTTTCTCTTCAGCAGCTTTTAAAAGTCAACCAAGTCCAACACTCAGGACATGCATGCCAAGGCTAGGTGAGATTGGTGTACCATAGTCCAGGTCTGTACAAACTTAGCCCCTGAGTGGCTCTTGTTCTAGGTTCTTCTTACCTGCTGTGTTCCTGCTCAGCAATCAGCAAGTCGGCCAACCTCAGCCTGCTACAGTGGGGATGGGTGGGAAGGTTCAGCTCCTTCACTGTGACTCGGCTCCTGTTCCACACGAGGCTAAAACAGCAGGAGAGAGTGCAAGGGGAGGGGCTGAGTAGCCACTTGCTTCAGTGAACCAGTCTTCCTTCCCACACACCTGGAAAACAGGTTCACACAGAATCTCTACTATCCTCTCTCCTACTACCCCCAGGCTCTAAAGTACCCTGGAGAGTTAAGTGAGGAGGCAAAGGTCACAGAAGGATTCAAGGGAGTAATCTAGTAAGGTTTTTATGTTAGACCATGGTGACAGCAGTATGGTAAATAGATAGGGCTGTGGTGACCCAGACAATAGGGAGTAGTCATTAGCAGGGCAAGGAGCCACAGTGATGGGACAGAGGCATGACCTGAGAACAAATTCAGAGCATGGGCAGAAAAACAGGGAGGGTTGGGGGTGGGTAGGACTTCTGGACCCAGCAAAGGCATTTTTAGATGTGTGTTTCTTTGAAGAAGAAAAGAAACATCCAGGTTCTAAAAGCCGAGACATCCTGGCCAGGACAATTCTTCTGACCCTTCCCAATTCTCTGAGAATTGAGTACAACCAACAGGTTTCTGTTACATCCAAATCCTGTTACTGCCACCATCCTTGGATTTGGCCGGTGAGAAACACACCCTGTTTCAGAGGCAAGCTAATTGCCATCTTGCTGCCTCTAGTTCTTTAGACAGCAGAAAGGTTAGCATATTGGAATGAGAAATTGTTCAGAGAAATTGTTCTCTAGATAGAGTATCCTTTGGTAATGTCTACGGCCAGACTTGTCATATTCGAGAAGGCCACAAACAGAATGGGGAAAGATTAGGCACGTTCCTGATCATCCTACAATGCACAGGTCTGACCACGACAAGAAATCATCTGGCCAAATGTAAAAAAAAAACACTAATTTAAAGACATTGTAAGTTCCCTCATGTTTGAGAAGATGCTACCAATACACAGTAAGCCACTCTTCCCAAAGGACTAACTCCCACCGACCGGTTCCAACTTACTTAGTCATGACCATGTAGGGGCCACTGAAGAAGGAGAAGGTGGGCTCATCATCGGCTTGGATCACTTCCTTCTCTCCAATCACTGGAAGAGATCCTGGGTAAGTGAGCTGCATCCCTGACGTGAGATAAAACTGAAACCAAGGCACAGCTTCAAATTGTGGGAAGAAAAAAGTGAAAGCAGAATTCCTACCACCTGTTCTTGGCTTAGAGCTGCTACTTATCTAGTAAATACACCTATGTACTCTCTTTGCTGGTAGTGGTTGGTTGGTTGGTTGGTTGATTTTTTGTGACAGGATATAGAACTCACTATATAGACCAGGCTGTCGTCAAACTCAGACTAGACTGTCCGCCTTCCAACTTCTGGGACTAAAGGTAAAGCTGGTGATGCCCAGCTTGCTTTTTAGTTAAGATCTCAATCAAATGCACGACCTTCCTGCCACCTCCTGAGCAGTGGTATTGCAGGAGTGTGCCATCTCAGGTAGCTTCTAGCATTTTTTTTTTACAGTAACTCATCCTTCCTAAGGAGTAGGATCAGAGGCATGATCCTACATTATCCACAATTGACTTTATATTATTTTGAATCTAGAAATATTCTTTCCCTTTTACTGAGGTGGTTCAGACAGAAGTCCAGCATCTTTTCTGAAGTGATGTGATTTGGACTGAGGGCTGTGATGGTGTGAATGAGAACGCCCCCATAGGCTCATATGTTTAAGTGTTTGGTCCCCAGTTAGTGGGACTGTTAGTGAAGGATTAGGGGTGTGGCCCTGTAAGTGCTCTTGCACCATGCCTACTTGCCACTTGTCATGGATGCCACCACTTGTCATGGATGCCACCACTAATCTTCTGGAATTGTGAGCCAAGCCTCCAAATTAAATGCTTTCTTTTATAAGGTGCCTTGATCAGGGTGTTTTGTCACGGCAATAAAAAAAAGTAAGGTGTGACCTCTCCAGAACCCAGGCCATGTGTACAAAAGTCAATATGCCTGTGCTGGGGATTGGACTCCAAAATAGAGCATTCACATACCATGCCAGAGATTTTGGGTTCACCTCCATCAACAAAGGGGAGAAAGGCCAAAATTCTTTTACTTCTGCCCTCACCCAAGCGCCTTGGTAGAGAGCAGAGATCCTTCATTCGAACAGCTATGTCCCCAGTGGGGTCAGTTCTACACACTTGCTATCTTGCCAGAGTCATTCTAATCAATTCGCTACAGTGTTTACCATTTATTTTGCAGTAAGGACAGGAGCACTAAGAAATATCTTTCCTACAATGCAGAAGAGCAAAGAAGAAAAAAATACTCTGAGGATAAGGAGGAGGAATTGAGGGCTGGTGTTACAAATAGATAAAAGTCTATCTTGCCTAGGATGCAAAAAGATTGAGATTTTTTAATTCTCATGAAGGTCCCAGGCATCTGCCTTTAACAGAGAGGCAGGCAGAGAGCTGGGTGAGCTCTGTGGGTTTGCTTGCTGATGACTTTACCCTTCCACAGGTCTAATAAATATACTTAAAATGCTTTTAATGAACTGAGAAATGTTTTGAGGACAAATAGTATCCTTGGGCTCTTCTATTCTTCCAGTTAAAGAAAGAGACCAGGGGCTGGAGAGATAGCTCAGCGGTTAAGAGCACTGACTGCTCTTCCAGAGGTCCTGAGTTCAAATCCCAGAAACCACATGGTGGCTCACAACCATCTGTAATGAGATCTGACGCCCTCTTCTGGTGTGTCTGAAGACAGCTACAGTGTACTTACATATAATAAATAAATAAATAAATAAAAAAAAAAGAAAGAGACCAGTGAGGAATATGCTGGATGAATGAATGATCTTTGCTTTTCCAGTATCCAGCAAAGAAAAAAAATTACCAAGTTTAGCCAAGAGCAGGTATGGTAGTTTACACCTGTAATCCTAGCACTGAGGCAGGATTTATCTCAAGTTTGAGATCCTATCTCAACCCTTAACCCACAAAACCCAGAAGGGTTGAATAAGGTGGGGAGATATGGTCATATGATTCTCTAGCTAAACCAGTAAACCTAGGCTAGGAGTGTCAGATTCTTACCTTCCCAAAGCCAAAGCTGTAGATATTTTGGGCAGAAATGATTCCAGGTTTAAGCTGTCGGTTAGGAGAACTATTTGGGCTTCTAGAAATATTTTTAAAAAAGAAAAGAGAGAAAAAAGTAAAAATTTATCATTTATACTCAAAAGAACAATACTAAACCAAGTTTTCAACATAGTTAGCAGTCAACTTAACACAAACCTAGAGAGAAAGGGGGGGAGCGATAGAAGAGTCTGCCTCTGCCCCAGCTGGAGTTCCTGTCATTCCTCTCAACGATAGACTGTAACTAGGAAAACAAACTAAGGCAGTTGGTATTTATTTACTATTTGGGTTTTCTTTTCCTTGTGATAAGGTCCTTTTAGGTAGCTCAGGCTGGTATGAGATCTACCCCTCCTCAAGTGTTGGTACTGAGGAACACAGGGTATAATGTATAACTATGTATAACTAGTTTGGTGGATACAAGAACTAAAACTCAGAAGAAAACCCAAGACCAATTTATTAAAGTTTGAAGAAGAAAGAAAACAGGACAGGCAAGATGGAAAACTCTGAAACTTTGTTGGGGGAGACAGATAAGAGGAAAAAAAGAAAGGTAGTACCATTTTCCTTCTGCTTTAGAAAGGATATTGTGGGCCATGGATTATGCTAGAAGAAGTGACATAGATATGTATTCTTTCTGTTCACAGTGGAGCCTGAGAAACACCTGGCTGCAAATTGCTCTTTTAACCCCTTCCTCCCTGCTGGGTAGCCCTACAAGGATGCACCTGTGCAGAACCTGACTTCTTGTAAGAGAATTATCTTTGCAGGCATGGTGCTCACAACTGTAATCCAAACTGTTAGGAAGTGAAGACAAATGGATTGCCATGGGTTGGAGTCCAGAATGGGCTAAGACAGGGACCGTGACTTAAAAAAAAAAAAAGAAAAAGGAATTAAAAAGTTGAGTCTTAGCTGGGCGGTGGTGGCGCACGCCTTTAATCCCAGCACTTGGGAGGCAGAGGCAGGCGGATTTCTGAGTTTGAGGTCAGCCTGGTCTACAGAGTGAGTTCCAGGACAGCCAGGGCTATACAGAGAAACCCTGTCTCGAAAAACCAAAAAAAATATATATATATTTATTCAGATGCATGTCTTAATGGAAAGTCATGTAAATAGTTCTGCTCTTAACTCCTTAAACCTTATTGACCTATATGACATGATTAACGATTCTACCTGTTCTTAGGATAATTGCATAAGTTTTCTTAAGTGGAGAACTTTATCTGAGGAGGTAAAAAAGCCTAAGGGCAAAAATAAAGTTGTTGGAGGCCCCTTTGCTTCATCAGTTGAATGTATGTGTGAGCGTGTGACTTTTTTTCTTTTTCTTTCTCTCAGGCCCAAGTGATTGTCTTTTCTAATAGCCTGCTGCTCTCTGCAGAAGGCCATGTTAAAAGCAACCAGCAGTGGCCCCAGAAGAGTAAAAAAGAGTTCAGAATTCCCTGCCAATTACAAGCAGTGAGCTGATCTTGAGCCACCAGAGCCAACAGCTCTTGCTCCCTCCCTCTTTTTTTTTTTTTCCTATTTTAATTGTGTGCATGATCAAAGACCTTGGTGCCAAGCCAAGTGTATGCCTGTAATCCCAACACCCAAGAGACTAAATAAAGTGAGAGACCCATGAAGGGTTTGAGGCTAACCCAAGCTACACAGAAAGATCCAAGACAGGCTATCTTTGGCAATACAGTGAGTTTGAGGCCAGCCGGGACTACATGAGACTCTGTCACAAAAAGGGGACAAAAGACTTTAGGTAGCTGAGAGTGGAAGCACATAGCTGTAATTTCAGCATTTGGGAGGTCGAGGCATGAGGACCTCAAGTTTGAAGGCATCCTGGGCTACTGAGTTCAAGACCAGCCTGGGCAGCCAGGAGAGACAGTACATGTAATCCCAACACTTGGGAGATGGACAGAGGAAACAGAGTTCAAGGCCATCTTTAACTGGAAGCCAGCTTGAGCTATATGGCATGGGGGAAGGATGGAGGGAGGGGCTGACAAAGAGCAGAGGTTATCAACAGGCAGTGGGGATACTCAGCAGCTCTATGAACCAGGACGGAGGGGACGGCTCTCTTTTCTTCCTACTAACAGTCACACTGAAAACTATCAAATACTACACTAACTTATATATTATATTAGCACAGGAGCCATGGTAACTTTCTCTGTATTCCAACATGACTATATGTATGCCCAAAGGAACATGATTTACTGACTTTCTCTTATGGTAACGAAGATGGTATAATAGACACCCTCTGAGGAAGGACCTGCAATTCTCTCCTCCTGGTATTTACACTTTCGAGGGTCATTTCAGGTTGCTGTTGACTCAGTATGTTGCAGGAATAATAGAGTTAGTTACCTGGGTGGAGGCCACTGAGCCTGATGACCAGATTAGATCTCTGAGACCCACATGGTGGAGAGAACTGACTCCCACAGGTTGTCCTTTGATCTCTACTCATGCATGATGGCACATGTATGCACGGCTACATGTGTGTTCATGCATGCACATACAAAACATACACACAATAAATATCAAAAAAAAAATAAAGGAGTCATCTCCAAAGTAAGATCTACTAAGACTTCTGCCTTGATCTGGGATCACTGGTTCTGAGGAAACTGTGAGGAGATTCAAGCAGCCCAGTGGGGGTCCAACCCCAGTACCCGTCATGTTAGTGTGCCATTTTTGAACTGAGGCCTCCATTCAGTCAAGCCTTCAGAATCCATTCTGAATCCATTCTGTTTCCTGAACCACAGAAACTGAGTGACATAAAAAATACTTAGTGTTGGAGATCTGTGCTAATGCTTTGAATCTACATGTCCATACACTGAAGGTCCTTGTCCCCAACTGGTTTTTGATCTATCAATAAAGATGCCAGCGGCCAATGGTTGAGCACAGTGTGGGACACCTAGACTTGCATGACAGGATGCAGGAAAGAAGAAGGGCATGCAGTAGTGACAGGAGATAAAGCCATCCAACTATGTGAGTTTTCAGGTAAGTGGCCACTGGCCACGTCCCCAATTGGGCCTGCGGTAGTATGGGAAGGCTTAGAAGTGTCCAGCCTTGCCGGGCAGTGGTGGCGCACGCCTTTAATCCCAGCAATTGGGAGGCAGAGGCAGGCAGATTTCTGAGTACAAGGCCAGCCTGGTCTACAGAGTGAGTTTTAGGACAGCCAAGGCTATATACAGAGAAACTCTGTCTCATAAAACCAAAAAAAAAAAAAAAAAATAGAGAGTGCCCAACCTTTGAATTAGCCAAGGCATTTTAAAATTAACTGGTGTGTGTGTGTGTGTTTTCTCCATTCACAGATTCTCCGAGACACTTCCTGGGCAAGGAGCACAAGGCAGTGCAGCCAAAAACACACAATAAAAACTAAGTTCTTGAAGCTGTTAAATCTGAGAGGTGATTCATCTTCCATCAGTGTGGGCGCCACAGCCCCTTGGGTGGGTCCCAGAGGATAGTAAGGGAGGCTTCCATGCCGCTCTAGTAATAGAGGTCCCATGTCCACTGGCATACTGCATGACACAAAACAGAGGGTCCTAGCGAACTAGTAGAACCTCAGAATGGGCCCAGAACAGGGCGGCGGGTGCTTCCCCAGTCTTTATGGAAGTCCCTTCAGGTGCTGGCAACCTGGCATCACCTGATAGTAACAGTGGGAAAGGTGGCTATTCCAGAGCTTATGTCAATTCCCCATTTCAAAGGATGTATAAAAATAAAAAATGCTGCTGTGCAATATATTAGACCAGCACCTCGATGCTAGTCAGTAGAGAGACTTTCCAGGGTTGGTGACTCTGCCTCTCTCAGCCCCTTCTGGATCTCGGCAACCACATCAACAGATAAAAGTACAGATGGCCAGAGTTAGAAATATTCACAAAGCATGTCTTCTGCAACCTTTTTGTTTTACAGATGGGAAAAATACACCCTCAGAAGGGGAAACTGCTGGTCTACAGAAAGCCAGAGACCATCAGCCAGGCCTAGATGTGAATGGTACTCACCCAGCCACTGTTCTTCCCACACACTACACTCAACCCACCTCCTGCACACCAGGGACCCACCAACTCAAGTGTCACTGGAAACATTAATATGCTATGCATGCAATGGCTGCTCAGTTGATGCTTCAGCAGTTTCAGCTCAGACTGAATGAAAACTATTCTGCTGCCAGATGTGATGGTGCACACCTTTAATGCCAGCGCTCAGAAGGCAGAGGAAGGCTAGCTTCCGCATTTGAGGCTAGCTTGGTCTGCATAGTGAATTCTAAGGCAGCTGGGGCAATGTAGAGAGACTATGTCTTTAAAAGAAAGAAAAGAAAAAAAAGAAGAGGAGGAAGATGTGCATCTTACAATTCTGATCTTGGAAAGACTATAGGTCCTATCTCCCTAGCAATTTATCAATGACAGGCTTTCTCTTCCCTGCTTCAACCTTTCAACCTGTTATGCTGCTAAAGAGCCACAAGGCTCCTACCAGGAAGGATGAAGTGGCTCAAGACTGTGCTCACCCCTGAATGAGGCTACCAAACCAGGGTGGGCTGCCGATGAGGCGCTGGGGAGAGTCTATCTTCTTCAGGAGGTCATAGGAGAAGCCCTGGATGACAGCCTTCATGTGTGAAGTACAGCGCTGCATGAACTCCACCATCTGTAACAACAGCAGAGACTCAGCGCTGACAGCATCAGGGAATGCAGGAGTGAACATGCAGGTGCATTTGAGGAGCTGGGGGCTCTCAACAGGAATATCTCTGGGAAGAGATAAGTCTGCATGATTTTCTAAAGGTATGGAATGTTTTCACAGAGGGAACCTGTCCTTCAATGGATAAGGAAGCTATGGCAGGAGGATGAAAACCACAGGCAGGGACAGGGACTGTACATGAAGTGCTAGCACACGGCATGCTACTCTGTTTTACGTTTTTCATGTTATCTAGTCCCTCACTAAAACTTATCACAGAACTAAGTAGGTGACTTCATTGGTAAAGTACCCGCTGTGTAAGGATGGGGACCTGAGCTCACTGTCCCAGAACCCGCATTAAAAGCTTGGCAGGGTGGTACATGCCTGTAACTCCAGCTCTGTGGGGTGAAAGGCATCAGGGGAAGGGAAACAGGTAGCTCTCACAAGCTTACTAGTCAGGCCTACCAGCCTGGCTCAGTGAAAGAGCTTGTCTCTAATTAATTAATTAATTAATTAATTAATTAAAAAAAAAGGAAAGGCTGAAGAAATGGTTCAGTGGCTAACAGTACTTGCTCCTCACTCTTCCAGAGAGCCTGGGTTTCATTTCCAGCACCCACATAGCAAAAGCAACTCCTGAAAGTCGTCCTCTGACCTCCACACTCATACCAAGGCACACGCATCATGGATAAACAATGCACAGTAATAATTAAGGAAAAAACATACCTTTAAAAACTAAAAAGGTGGGGCTGGAGTACCCAGGGTTCAATTCCCAGCATCCACATAGCAGCTTATAACTGTTACTCCAGTTCCAGGGGACCTGGCATCCTCACACAGACATAAATACAGGCAAAACCACAAATGCAAACAAAACAAAACAAAACAGCCAGGCAGTGGTGGCGCACGCCTTTAATCCCAGCACTTGGGAGGCAGAGGCAGGTGCATTTCTGAGTTCGAGGCCAGCCTGGTCTACAGAGTGAGTTCCAGGACAGCCAGGGCTACACAGAGAAACCCTGTCTCAAAAAACCAAAAAAAAAAAAAAAAAAAAAAAGAAAGAAAGAAAGAAAGAAAAGAAAAAAAAAAGAGACCTGGTGTTGAGTGATTGACCAAAGACACTCAACATCTATCACCTAACTTGCTCCACCCAGGTCTCTGTCCAATCCCAGTGCTAAGCCTGCTGTACAGTTTGTTCTGCTCCCATGGATCCTGACTGTTAGTCCACGGTCACAGAGGCCCCTTACCTGAGTGCTACGATCCTTCCCTGCTGTCAAGGCCCAGGCCTGTGGGTTTCGACCCTTCTCATCATGGAGTCGCAGGTCACCCCCTGCAGTCAGCAGTTTACTGAGGATCCACTGGTTGCCTGAAAAGGCGGCTGCATGGACAGGGGTGCTCCCATCAAAGCAGCGGCTAGGAGCAGAAAGGAACAGTGACACCTATGACACCGCCTTCCTTCCACTGCAGGGACTCAGTGCTAGGTCTTCCAGTCATTCCAGTCATTCCGTACAGTACAGAGATGAAGCTTACACTACTGTTGTGAGAAGACTGGTCTGCGGCAGCAAGAACGTGACACACATCCCTTTTCCCATCTTTATCTCAACCTTCTAAACAGATGAGGGATCATAAGGACGTCATACGCAAATAGGGATTTGAACCTGTGTTCTTACTACTCCCTGACAATGGCTTTATTGAACCATTTCCTTTATGTCTTCTGCATCTGGGGTGAAGCTAAATACAGAGACCATTCGTCTCAGGTGACGAGTGCTCTGCTATCCACACAAATTCAGTAGTGGAGTCCAACAAAAACTTTGGTATCCAGCCAAAAATATGTTTCTCAATGCTTCCACCAATGCCAAGAAACTAAGCATGAGAGATGGCCTTTATTTGTCCATGACAAGATCAGGCTATAAAAGATATAGCTGGTTTCCTAACAGGGTGCACATCAGAATCACCCGGGAGAGCTCTCACCCTTTAATTGAAAAAGGAAGCAAGAGAGTGTGTTGAAGTGGAAGAAAGGGGGGAGAGCATTAGAAAGTTTAAAGGAAAAAAAAAAAGACCTTCCAACTTTTTTTTTTTGGTCAAAGGCAATTACAAGCTCTGGATTCTTCTAGAAGTTTTCTGTGTGTATGCAAATCTGAATAAAAATATGTCATATGAGGCTGAAGAGATGGCTCAGTAGTTAAGAATGCACGTTGCGCTGGGCAGTGGTGGCATACGCCTTTAATCCCAGCACTTGGGAGGCAGAGGCAGGTGGATTTCGAGGCCAGCCTGGTCTACAGAGTGAGTTCCAAGACAGCTGGGGCTATACAGAGAAACCCTGTCTCGAAAAACCAAAAAAAAAAAAAAGAATGCATGTTATGCATGTTGCTCTTACAGAGAACCTGGGTTCAATTCACAGACACCTAGAACCCCAGTTTCAGGAGAACTGACACCTTCTAACTGCCACAGTCACCATGCATCCAAGTGTTAGGCAAAACATTCATTCACATGAAATAAACCTAAAAAAATGTGTTAAAAATAGTTACGTTTATGTTATAGAAATTGTTCTTCTTATACCGGAGAGCTTCTACATGAGAAAATACAAGCCACTGCACTTTTCTTTTCAGTATCTGTAGAGTATTCCAGTATAATTCAGTCAATGAGGCACTGAGATAGGTACCAGCATTTGAGTCTCACATGCTCACACCACCAGCCCTTGGAAGAGGGAAGCAGGAAAGTCAGACGAGTTCAACACCAGTCTGCTTTACAAAGTAAGACCCTACCCTCAAACAAAACTATATCCTCAAGCGTGCGTGTGCACGCGCGCTCGCACACACACACACACACAGCTGGAAAAATGGATCAACAGTTAAGAACATTTGCTGCTCTTCCAGAGTACCTAAATTCAGTTCCAGCACCCATGTTAGATAACCTCTAACTACAGTTCAATTGTGGCGGTACATACATAAAATATTTTTTTAAATTATTCTAAGATTAGCCTGAACTGACAAGAATCTGCAAGCACGGGACCTAGGAATGTATGCTTGTTTCATAAGTTCCTGGAGTGACACTAACGAGGCTGTCAGGGCCCGCCCAAGCATCTGGATGGGTTAGTGGTTCTGTGTCATGTTTCATTATTCTTTTTGATTGTTTGGTTGTTTGTTTGGTTGGTTGGTTGGTTGGTTTTTCGAGACAGGGTTTCTCTGTGTAGTCCTGGCTGTCCTGGAACTCACTCTGTAGACCAGGGTGGCCTCAAACTCAGAAATCCACCTGCCTCTGCCTCCCAAGTGCTGGGATTAAAGACATGCGCCACCACCGCCCGGCTATGTTTCATTATTCTTAATCAAATCAATTCTTGTTCTGATTATCCCTCCTACAGTAGTAGGAAAACTAAGTAGCAATGAGGAGAGGATATTATTTTTCATTTCCCATGAATGCTGAAAAAAAAAAAAGAATCATTTATAGACACCAAATTAAAACCTACAAGGAAAGAGTCCTAGTGGAATAAAAACACATTTGAAGCTGGGTATGGTGGCACATGCCTTTAATCTTAGCACTAGGGACAGCAGAGGCAGAGGGAGCTCTGAGTTCAAGGCCAGCCAGGTCTACCAAGAGTTCCAGGATAGCCAGAGCTATAAAGAGAGAACCCTGTCTCAAAAAAAAAAAAAATGCATATGATTGCTCACATGACCGTTAATTTTTCTTTACCAGTTTAATGGTTAAGGGGGGAAAACCCTTCTACCTTGTTTTATTCTAGATTTTGATTAGTTCAGCAATATTAGAAGTAAATTTTCATGAGCTGTTTTTCTTCTATTAAGATTCTTTTCAGTATTTTGGCCCTTGGGACTGTAGTCACTTAGAAGCTTTAATCCCATGATCAGTTTCTTAAACTTCCCTTTCCACTAGAGTTACTGTGGTGCTTTGTATCTAAGTGTCTTCTGTTTGACCTTGTGATTTCTTTGTTGGTTTTAGAGCTAGACACTTATCTAGTCTGTACAAGGAACCACAAAACATTCACAAGTCATTTAACATATTTGTGGATTTATAAACACATCTTTAAAAGATTTTTTTCTTTTCCTTTTCTCCTCCCTCCTCCTCCTTGGCACAGGGTATCTTTGTGTAGCCCTGGTTATACTGGAACTTGCTGCAAGAACTGTGAAAGCACTTGCCTTTATTCCCTGTCAAGACCTATATCTCAGGTGAGAACGTTTATGCCTAGAAAGAGACAGTGTTTCTTTTTTGTTTGTTTTGGGTTTTTTTGTTTTTCGAGACAGGGTTTCTCGTGTAGCCCAGGCTGTCCTGAAACTCACTCTGTAGACCAGGCTGGCCTCCAACGAGACAGTGTTTCATAAAGAGACAATCATATGCTATCAATCATTACATTGCTGTTCTTCCATATTAAAATCTGGACCAAATATTAAACTGAGATTATTTTAATTCCCAACTATAATACTTAGGCAAAAGTTACCCTTTCTGAAAAACTGGTATCAAGTACATGTTTGTGGGTATTTTGATCTGTTAAAGCAATCAGAATACAGAATATAAATTACAACACAAATAGGAATGGGCCAAAAGAAATAGTAATTAGTAAAGATTCATTATTATCATGTATAATTATTTCACAGAAATCATAATTTCTCAGAAAATCAATTTTATTAAAACATTTCAAAACAGGTAGATAACTATTTTATTGATAAATAATTAATAAAGGTTCTTTTTAAATATTTTTTCAAAACAAGGAACAGAAGTGGACCTCAAGGAATAGAGTCCCAGGTACAACCCTCTAAATTAAAAAGAAATTGGCCAGGCATGGTGGTGCAGGCTTTTAATCCCAACCTCTAGCAACAGAGGCAGACAGACCTCTGAGAGGTCGAGCCAATGGTTTACATGGCAAACTCCGAGGGACACATAGTGAGACCCTGCCTGGAAACACAAAACCTAGAAAAAAGGGGAAAACTGTGCTTCTGTGTAAGGTTTTAAAAAGCTACAAAGGCAGTGTCATCTTACAAAGTTGTAAGGACCTTAAAAATGAGCTGGATATAGTAGCACACATCTCTAACCCCAGCACTGGGAGGCAGAGGCTGGCAGATCTCTGTGACTTGGCAAATTCCAGTACATTGAGGGGTTAGGGAGGAAGGAAGGAGGAAGGAAAGAGGGATAGAGGAAGGGAGGGAGAGTGAAGGGAGAGAGGAGAAAAATCTGAAAATGGCAATAATATTTTAACATGGAAAGCAAGCAAACTAACTTCCTTCCTTCCTTCCTTCCTTCCTTTCTTTATTTCCTTCTTTCTTTTTTTCTTTCTCTCTTTCTTGTGTTTTTTTCAAGACAAGGTTTCTCTGTATAGTCCTGGCTGTCCTGGAACTCACTCTGTAGACCAGGCTGGCCTCGAACTCAGAAATCCACCTGCCTCTGCCTCCCAAGTGCTGGGATTAAAGGTGTATGCCACCACCGCCCGGCTCACGGAAAGCATTTTCATAAAATATTTAATTAAAATTTAATTACAACTAGTTCTAAGAACTTAATAAAATCTGATAAAGTTAAGAAATTGCATATAACTTTTTTGGGGGGAAAAAAAAAGCAAAGAGTGGTAACAAATGGCTATAATCCCAAAACTTGGGAAGTAGAGGCAGGACGATCAGAAATTCAAGGCCAACCTCGGCTATATCAGACCGTGTCTACAGACAGACCAGAGACATGCCTCAGCAGGTAAAGTTCTTGCTGCTAAGCTTGACCACCTTAGTTTTGACATCCCACTCCTAGGTCCAACATGGTAGAAGAAGAGAATCAACTCTCCCAAGGTGCTCTCTAACCTACACACATACACTAGCACTCTTGGAAATAAAATGTACACAGTGGCTGACATCTGCAATCCCAGGAATCTCAAGGCTGAGAGGAGGTCCAATGTGTGTTAAAGGACAGCCTGGGCTTAAATGGTGCCTTTCATACAACAGGGGATGCAAAGTAAGACTCTGACTCAAGAAAAATCATTTTTTTAAAGCACAGTCTTTGTTTTCTAGAAATTGATAGTACTGTACTTACTGATTCGGATCTGATCCATAATCCACCAGCACATCGACTAATTTCACATGGCCCAATAATGCTGCAACAAAAAGTGCCGACTGGCCCAGAGTGTTAACTGCATCAATACAGACTCCTGGAAAACAAATACAGAGCAGTGCGAACATCAGGCTCATCCTGCGATAGAACTGGTGACATTTATATTGGGGGAGAATTCTGTTTTTGTGTTTTATCTATGTGTGCGGTGGGTGCATAAAATGGCCGGAAGAGGACATCCCACTCCCAGGAGCTGGAGTTACAGGAGGCAATGAGCTAGGAACCAAACTCTCAACCCACCCTCTTAACTACCAAGGCATCTCTACAGTCCCGTGTGCTTTTGACTCCTGAAACAGGGTCTCAGTTCAGCCCAACCTGAAACTCCTGATCCACCCGCTGGAATTACAGGCCTGTGTCAATGGACTACATAGGGAGAAATCTCTAATTTTTCTGTTATTTATCTCATTTGCTTATTTAACATAAAAGCCCTATGGGGACTGAAGAGATGGCTCTGTGGTGGTGAACAGCATTGGATGCTTTTCCAGAAGGTTGGGGTTTGGTTCCCAGAAGGTATATGGTCAGTCACAACTCTTTTTTTTAACTCCAGTTCCAAGGGATCTGATGACCTTCTCTGACCTCCTATGGCACTCCATCAACATAGTGCACAGACATGCATGCAGACCAGACTCCCATATGCACGAAATAACATGAGCATTTGAAAAAAGGCAAATGTTTGTGTGTCCAGGCTGGCCTGGTTGCCTCATCCTACAAAATAACTGGTAAATAACTGGCATTAGAAGCTATACCACCATAAACTGGAAGAAATAACCTTTCATAGGCAGGAGGATCGCTACAAGTTATGGACAAGCCTGGTCTACATGTTGAGTTCCAGGCCAACCAAACGATTCATAGCAGGACTAATCACTTTTCAATACTTTCAGGTTGTGCCTAGGATTTGTGGTTATGGCTTTTAAAGAGTACCCAGGTTCCATTTCCAGCACCCAGTAACCTGCAGTACTAGTTTCAGGAAATCTAAATCCATCTTTTGGCATGTGCTTTAGACACCTCTCAGTCCACGTGTGTAACTAGCAGGTGAAGCACTCATTCACCTTTTCGAGACAAAGTTTCTCTTTGTAGCCGGGTCTGTCCTAGAACAAACTCTGTAAATCAGGCTGGCCTCAAACTCTGGAGATCAGCTGGGCTCTACCTCCAGATTGTGTCACCACCGCCTAGCTTTCATTCATATAAATTACAAAGTTAAACAAAACAACAACATAAACCCCTTGTGTCTGCAACCTCAACCATCAAACCTGACAAATTGAGCTGAATCATCCTTACCCACATAAGACAGAATCAACTCTTGCCAGTTGTCCTCGGACATTCACACTTGAGCTGTGGCACGCATATCATCCCACAAATACACAAAATCAAGAACTTTGACCTTTGGGCTGCGGGGCTGAGTTTTTCTTTCTTTGTTTCTTTTTTTTTTTTTTTAAGGTTTTTTGAGACAGGGTTTCTCTGTGTAGCCCTGGCTGTCCTGGAACTCACTCTGTAGACCAGGCTGGCCTCAACTCAGAAATTCACCTGCCTCCCAAGTGCTGGGATTAAAGGCGTGCGCCACCACTGCCCGGCCAGGGCGGAGTTTTCATGTTTAATTTATTTCACTATGCAGCCATGCTGGATTCACCTACCGCTGCCTCTGGAGCAATGGGTTCATAAAGAGTTTTATGAGTGTAATCCGTTCGGAGGTGGCTCAAGCCTCAGGCCTTGCTTTTATGACCTGAGGCCACCAGTCAAGAGTTCATCAAGTCTAGTTTTATCAAGTAATGAGAATGTTGCAAGTCTTATTCTCACCGATGTAGGAAGCCGCGCATGCGCTGGCTGAAGCCGCGTTTGCCTGGCATCCGGGATTCTTCTTAGTAAACAAGTAAATTGCGCATGTGCCATGGTAAAAGCCCGCCAAAGTTAAAGCCCATCCCACGGCGTTTTGGCGCGCAACGAGTAAGCAGCCAATCAGAGGTGAATACACCGCTCTAAGAGTATATAAGCAGTGTTTTCCCGAAGGATTCTGATATGCTAAAAAAACAAAATGTAAACAGCAGAAGGAATGAAAACATGAAGACAAGTAAGTCTTTTTTTAAAAAGATAAAAAAATCAAGCCGAAGTCCACTCAGACTGCGTTCCCTCCCTCTCACTC
>NW_021604658.1:4129682-4134203 GCF_004785775.1 Grammomys surdaster | reverse complement strand
GTGAGGAACAAAACGAAAGATTGCACGCTCTGTTTAATAAATTCTGTGGGTAAAGGGCATGGTGGCTCACTGCTGTAATCCTAGCACTTGGGAGATGAAGTCAAGGGGTCAGGAATTTGAAGCCAATTTTAGGATTTTGAAGCCAGCCACACCTACATGAAATCCAGTCTAAAAAGATCAAACAACAAATCAGTGTTTAGAGAAAAGTGAAAATAGACAAAGCGAACTGGCCACGTTGTAATTACTAGCACAATTACTGGATACATACTTGATGGTCACTATTTTAATCTGTCATCCCATTTTATCATTTTACCAGTAGGAGAAGGGTTATTTCCTTTTCTTACAGATGTTGCATTGCCTGACATCTGTTTAACAAGAGATGGGAAAAAAAGTTGGGTCTCTTTTCTGTCTGGTACAAAAAGCAGTGTCTGACTTGTGGGGAGTGAGGAAAGCTCTGAGTGAGCGCATGTGTGTTATTGACATGGGCACATCCATGTCAAGAACCACTCAAACTCATGTAAAGAGATGGCAACCATCCTCTGGTTTATGTGTACATGTTGACAGTATGTGGAGAAATATCCTTTGCCTCTTCCCATGTATTTTACACCTGAAGATGGCTCCCATACCAACTCTGCTCTCTGCTCTCTGGTCCTGGCCTTTCAATGTTTAAGACTTTTCCATTCTTCATTCTCCCTTTTTGTTTTCTTTGCTTTTGAGATAGAGTCTCACTCTGGCAGGACTAAACCTTTGTAGAGCCGGCTGGCCTTGAACTCACAGAGATATCTCTACCTCTGGGCTGTACCACCATACCCCACTCTCTGAGACATCCCCAGCCCTTCACTACACATGCTATACCTTGGTCTTTGAGTAGATGCTCCAATAGCACACGAGTCTGAACATTTCTCTAACATGTTCTAAGATTTAACTTGCTAGACATGCTGGGTCATGCTATAATCCTGACACTCGGGAGGCTGAAAACAGGGTTAGCCACAAGTTTGAGGCCAAACTAGGCTACACACTGAGTTCTATTCAACTGGGTAAAAAGTGAGAATCATCTCCAAAAATAAAGAGTGGAAGAGATGGTTCAGCAGGTAGAGTGCTTACTCTCTACAAGAGTCCTCTCTCAGAGGGCTGGATCCTAGCACCTACAACAGGCAGGTCACAAATGCCTTTACCTCAACTATAAAGGATGCGATATCCCTTTCTGACTTCCATGGATACTTACACACATACATGTGCATACATACACACACAGATGCTCTTAAGAAATTAAAGGGGTGCATTCCTCCCTTGGAGCCCTTCCTACTCTTGAGAATTTTTCTCACTTTTCCTTAATAAATCGGGGCCTGTGGGTGGCACTTTCTACCAATACTGAAAACCTGAGTTTGATTCCCAGAAAACACGGCTAGCATTTCTTCGAGGCTCTGCCCCAGTTACCTGGCAACAGCCACAGGAATGCCTGACTCACTATAAAAGGGGCTGCTTGCCCTTCCTCTCTCTCTTACTCTCTTCCCCTCCTCCCTCTCTGTCCCTTCTCTCCCCATTCCCCTTCCTGCCTCTCTCCATGTGTTCATGGCCAGCCCCCCTCGCCCCCCAGCTTCCCCTCCCCATACCCTAATAATAAACTTCTATACTATACCTGTTGTGTCGTTGGTACCTCAGAGGGAAGGGATGCCTCAGCAACATACTGCACCTCTACCAAACATATCCCTGGCTTCCCTTTCTTTTTTATAAAACACAACACACATGGTGGAAGGTAAAAACCAATTCCCACAAGTTGCCCTCTGTGTAACAACATACACAATAAATAAATGTAAAAAAATTTAAAAATAAATCTACATTCATTCTGCAATGATAATTAAGCAAGTCAATAAAACAATACTATTTAAGATATTACTTCTCTGTAAGCCTTCCTTGACCTCTTCAGATAATAGTGACCACATTGTATTTTTTGTTTGTTTTTCAGACAGGTCTCAATATGGGGCCATGACTGTCTTGGAACTCACTATGTAGACCAAGCTGACCTTGAATTCACAGAAATCTACATGCCTCTGCCTCTGAGTACTGCAATTAAAGGCATGCACCACTCTGGTAAACCACCATGTATTTTGAGACCCCACTTATCTTTCTATGTACATGTGCACAGATCAATTGATTGTAAATATATTTACTTCCTTTATTAAAATGGGTGTATTTAAATTTTGGTTTTGGCTTTTGTGTGTGGTAGTTTGAGTCAGAATGGCTCCCATAGGCTCACATTTCAATTCTTGGTTCCTAGTGAGTAGAACTGTGTGTAAAGATTAAGAAGTGTGGCCTTGTCGGAGGACATGTGTCACTTGTGGTGGGTAGCCAGTCTCAGTAAGCTCTCTCTTTGTAAATGTAAGCTCCCAGCTACTGTCCCCATGGTCATGCATGCCTGGCACCCTACTCCCCTCCACGATGGTCACGACTTGGAAATTGTAAGCAAGCTCTAATTGAACTTTTTTTTTAAAAAAAAAAATTGCCTGGCATCTCTTTGAAACAGAAACTAAGAGAGTGTGCAAGCACATGTCCCACTTGGGTGTAGCCCTCCCTCACAGTCTACCTTGTGTGAAGCCGGTTCTTGTTTCGCTACCACAGACAGCTAGCTAGTGTAACCTTCCCAGGCTTGAGCAGGCCAAGCAGACCTTGAACATTTGCCAGGACAGGTCTTAACAATCTGGCCAGAGACATCTGCCTTGCCTGCAGTTACAAGTTTCCATGGGAACTTAGCTGTTTTGGCTGACACGCTGATCTTAATCTACAACATACTCCAAGCTGAAGCAGAGGGTGGGTTTTGTGGGTTTTCCCTTTATAAACACAGTGCTTACGATTAAACTTTGAGCCTTGATCAGAACCTTGTCTTGGCTTCATCCTTCTCTTGCCCCCTGCCCTCTTCATTTCTAGCCCTCCACTCAGGTGAACTCTGTCCTTTTAGCCAGTTTGCAAGCCTCCAGGAATTCTTTCCTCCCTAGTACACCTCTCATTGTAGGAGCACTGATACTACCTATGCATGCTACTGGAAGCAAACTGGGTTCTGAGGATTCCAACTCAGATCCTCACACAGTCAGGTCAAGTGCACTACCCACTGAGCAATCCTCACTGCTCACTGTAGAGGTCCTGTTTTTCATGTGTGAAGAGAACGTGTTGTGCAGCTCATCTCCTCACAGGCTCAAGTGATTCAGGCTCTCAGTTCAGTCTCCCACATAGCTGCTAGGACAGGAATGTGACACTGAGTGTGTTTTTCAACACACGGTTTCTCTATGTAGCCCTGGAAATCTTTCTCTAGACCAGGCAGAGATATGCCTGCCTCTGTCTCCCCAGTGCTGGGATTAAAGGTGTGTGCCACCACTGTCTGGCTATGACACTGTATTCTGACTGGAAGCCTTTGGTTTTTGGTTGGTTTGGTGTAGTTGAGGCTGGGTCTCACTCTTTACCTAGGCAGTGCTTGAACTTATGGTGCTCTGCCTGCCTAAACCTCTCACGTGCTGGGATCACAAATGGGAGGCATCACACTGGGCTTAGGTCTTTCTTTTTGTTTTTCTTTTGACTTTTTTTGGACACAGGTCTTTTATGTAGCCCAGGGTGATCTACAACTCAAGGTTCTCCTTCCTTTAATATCCCAGTGCTGTAATTGGAGGCATGCAGTACCCGCCTGGGAAAGATGATTCCTAGAATTGACGGTCAATATAATCAATCCCGTTTAAAGAACAGAGGAGAAAAGACTTAAGAAAAAAATGAAAAGTATGTATCATGTGATACAGGCACAGCCATGTGAAGGACCAAAAAGCCTTAGTCCCATGAAGTGACAAAGCTTTCCCTAGGTGAAACTCAGCAGGATGGCAGAGCATTCCTCAGGTTCCAGTTGGAATGCTGACAGTGCCCTTACATAGACTAGCTAGACCCGCCTTTGTTTATCTGTAATAGCCCAGTCTGTTCAGCTGTATGCAACAACCCCTCTCCCTGGGCAACTGTGTGTTATAGACATGCTGAGCTCCTCCGTCCCAGGGAGTCTGTCCATGTGTCTCATGTTTCTTTAGTAGTTATCATTTCTTTACTCTCTCATCATCAGCACCCCTGGACCCAAGCTGTTCAAGGATCAGGCAGACTGGCTTTGAGGGCTGTGGTCAGTGCTGGAAAGTCTACCAGAAGTAAGCCTTCATAACTCAACTAACTGAGAATGGAGCAGAGCAACTGAGAGGATATGGCAATGTGGCTGCTCAATTAAGTAAAAGATTCTAATTACTACATAATCAATAAACCAGAGGCAGAATAAACATAAAGAAAACTATCAAGAAACACAACTCAGGATTGTCACGGTCAACAGGAGAGCTCTATATGGACCCATAGATACTCATTTGTGTGTATTTTTGTCATATATGTGAATGTTGTTACTGTATTGTGCTTTAATCTCATAAATATGTTGTTACTGTATTGTGTTTTAATTGTTAATTGATTTGTGTGTCACTCCAGTAAATACTGAATTCCTTGATAGTTAAAAAA
>NW_021604658.1:4090661-4129282 GCF_004785775.1 Grammomys surdaster | reverse complement strand
ATATATATATATATATATATATATATATATATATATATATATATATGGCGAGAGGGGAGTCAGTCAGTCACCAGATGTGATGTAGGCCAGGTACTAGGTACTCAGGAGGAAAAAAAAAGAAGAAGAATCCAAAGTTCAAGAGCAAGAGAGGTGGAGCATGTCCACCATCTTAGTCCTCAGGACGGTGTAGCAAGAGGAATGCACTAAGTTTGACGGCAACCTGGACTAAAAGTGAGAACAGACCACCCTGGGCTACATACACAATGAAAAGCTCTTGAGAGGGGAAATACAGATGGTGACATGCCTGAGCAATTAAGAGCACTGGCTGCTCTTCCAGAGGACCCAGGTTTGATTCTCAGCACCCACATAACAGCCATAACCAACAGTAATTCCAGTTTCAAGGGATCGCCTATTTCCTCTAGCACCAGGCATACAGACAAACACCCATCCACTATGAAGCACAGCTTAGAAGAAACACTGGAGAAACCAGAACTGTCAATCGCACATGCCTATTTTCTTGAAAGCAAGGGAATGAATGACACCTCATCTCCTGGAGCACTGGAGTGACCAACAACCTTGTGACCCTCTGCCAGTTAGGAGGTGTTCTGGCAACAGCCAAGTGTTCTCCTCCCCACAGTTACCTGGCAACAGCCAGGTAGGCCTGCTCACTATAAAAGGGGCTGCTTGCCTCCTCCCCTCTCTGTTGAACTCTTGCCTCTAGAGTCTCTCGGTGCCCTCACCCCTCCCCTCTTCCCTTCCCCCTCTCCACGTGGTCACGGGCAGCCTCTACTTCTCTTCTCTCTCTGTCTGTCTCTCTCTCTGTCTGTCTCTCTCTGTCTGTCTCTGTCTCTTTCTCTCTCCCCCCTCCCCTCCTCCCTCTACTATCCTCCTGGCTCCCCTCCCTGTGCCCTGAATAAACTCTATTCTACACTATACGGGTGTGTAGCTGGTCCCTCAGGGGTAAGAGATGGCTCTGCATGGGTCCACTGAGACATCCCCTTCCCCCATACCTCTCCACACACCCACAGAACATATTATCTTTAGCTCTTTATCTTTTTATAATCAGGAGGCAGCCTCCACCTGACCCTCCAATGTCCTGAGCTCTGCCTCTCAACAGCTAAAACACACCCCTATGAAAAAGGCCCCACGTACTTTGCATTCTCCACCAATTCAATCTGTCTTTATGCTTATCACAGACCCTTCCTCAGAGCCAGCAGTTCTCAAACTGTAGGTCATATAATCAGATAGCCTTCATATCAGACATTTACATTTCAATTCATAACAGTAGCAAAATACAGTTATGAAGTAGCAACAAAATTTTATGCCACGGTCACCACAACATGAAAAACTGTAGTTAAAGGGTTGCACCATCAGGAAGGTTGAGGAGCACTGGACTAGGCCCTAGTCGTGAGCAGTATTATCAGCCAAAAAACCCCACTCTTATTGTACAAGGTCACAGGTGCTTTGATACTTTGCAAAGAAATGTCAGTGTAGCCATCCCTGAAGCTTCGATATAAGAACTGTCACATGGAGACTTTTCCCTCAAAGGTTTACTATGTTTAAATGTGTAAGGAAAGCAAACCAGTCCCTGAAGGGTATACTCCAGTTCTGCAAAGATGGTACTGTCTCCAGTCGCATTCTTCACCTCTGGAGGACTGTGTTAACACCTCCCAGAAGACTGGTAAGAGGGATGTTCCAGACATTACAGTAAGTATCTTTGAAAGAGAGATGTCTGTAGTGATAGTTCAGCATTTAGGAGAGCTTGCTGTAAAACAAGAGGACCAGATGTAGCAGAATTTTAGCAGAGCCATTGAATCTGGCATGAATTCTGGAATGATAGCAACTAGGCTTTGAAGTAGTCAGTGCTTGTTATCTGAGGTTTTATGGATTGTTCCTAAGGAGTCTCAGAGCCTTTGCCTAATGGAGTCCAGAGACATACCAGGCAAACTAGGAAGTCTCATAAGGCTGAGAACTCCTTAGATAATGATTCTTTCAGATAAGAGGTTTTAGTATTTGGATCGACTTGCTAAGGTCCCTTTAGTGAAACAATAAAAGGGCATCTGCTAAGTTGCCAGTGTTCAGGTGTCAGAGCTGGTCCCCTGCTGCCAGCAAGGCCCTAATGCATCCTGCAATATCCCTCTTTCCCAGAGGGTTTTGGTTTCTTTTCCTTCCATTACTGTTCCTCAGTCCTTCTGAAACCAAAGACCTCTTTTTCTTTGTATTATTGTTAAAAAGATCAGAGACTGCAGCACTCAGAACAAGGCAGGCACTAACCCACAAACACCTGAAACCCCTGCAGGACTGGGAGAGACAGATCACTGGCTGCTTGTTGGCATCCTGCCTAGCCAAAAGCAAGACATACTCCAAGTTCAGGAAGAGAGCCTGTCTCAAAGGAGGAACACAGAGAGAGAACACCTGCTGCCTCTGCCTGTGCACCCTCACACACTACATACAAATACATTTGAAAAAGAAAACTAAAGGACTGAATGCTTTGAGGCCTGGGTCAGTACAGAGAAGACGACATGGGAGAAGAGAAGGGGTGAGGAACACACCACAGGAAAGGAAAACCACCAAGGGTCAGAGGAGAGAAACTCTGAAGAAATCTAAAGAAAAGCAAAATACTGGAGATTGGAGAAATGGTTTTCTGGAGGACCAGAATTTGTTATCCAGCACCCACATCAGGTGGCTCAAAATCACCTGTAATTCCAACTCCAGGGGGTCTGACACCTCTGGCCTCTGATGTGCATGTATAATTTAAAATCCACTTACAAAACGAAAACCTTACTATTACATGGAGGGGAACACCGATTCAACTGTTGGAAACTATAGCTGCTAGGAGTCAGGCATGGCGCCACATGCCTAGAACTCAGCACCCAGTTTTAGTTTTTATTTTCTTTTTGGCTTGGTTTGGTTCTGGTTTTATTTATATTACTTTGTTTTGTTTCAAGACAGAGTTTCTCCATGTAGCCCTGGCTGTCCTCAACATCTGATGTGTAGGTCAGGCTGGCTTCACACTTACAGAGATCCCCCTACCTATGCTTCCCGAGTACTGGAATTAAAGGTGTGAGCAAAGGAGCCCAGATACCCATGGAAGAGAGGTGTCAGATTCCCTGGAGTTACTGTCACAAGCCATCATAAGCTGTCTAATGTGGGTCTTCTGAAATAGTATGTACTCTTAACTACGGGAACTGTTTTTTTTTGGGTTTTTGAGACAAGGCTAGCCTCAATTCACTAGATAACTGGGGATGACCTTGACTCCTGATTCTGGTTTCTCTACCTCCTCAGTGCCAGGATGAGAGGAAGGTGCTGACACACCTGCTGACACATGTGATGCTGAGAATGGAACTGAGGGCTCCATGGATGCTAAGCAAACACTGTTCCTGCTGAGCTGCACCCAACCCCATTTGTTTGTTCTGAAAAAAGAACTTTGCTGGGAGCTGGTTCAGTCATTAAGAGCATTGACTGCTCTTCTAGAGGTCCTGAATTCGACTCCCAGCAACCACATGGTGGCTCACAACCATTTTTAATGGAATCCGATGCCCTCTTCTGGGATGTCTGAAGACAACTACAGTGTACTCCTATACATAAAATAGATAAATAGTTCTTTAAAAAGAAAAAGGAGAAAAGAAAAAAAAGAGCTTTGTTGGCATTTTTGTTGTTGTTTTGTTTTTTAGACAGGATTTCATTGTATAGATTGGCTAGCCTCCAACTCCATGTTTTGAGGAAGCTGGCCTTGAACTCACAGAGAGATATGCCTGCCTCTGCCTCCTGAGTGCCAATTTTAAAAATGTGGGCCACCAAATCTAGTCTTGGCACTGTTTTAACCAAACACTGTTCAGAAATGTGTTGCCTCTGCCACCTTAACACGGTACTTACCTTTCTTCAGGACCTTCTTGACTTTCCCCCAGTTCCCTTGCTTGGCGTACTCGTGAAGCTGCGCCTCCAGGGAGTCATCGGTTAAGGTGCCAAGCAGCACAGGACACGGCACTGGAAAGTGAACAGCCCGAGACATTCTGCTGAAAAGAGAAAAAACACATCATTCTTACACCTCACAAATGCAAAGAAGCAAGGGCTTTCTTTCTCCTCTCTTCTTTCTACTAAAGGAAAATCCTCTCAAAACAACCCTCAACCCAAAATGTCAGGAAGTCTGCCATCCACGGAATTACCTGAAAACAGCTAACCCCCACCACACCCAGGAGCCCAAAGGTTACAGAAAGAGGCTATTTGATCTACTTCCTACCCTGCTGTTTCAAAACTCAGTTTAACCTGAAAAGTAGTTTCTAAGTCTGGCAGGGCCACCCCCTCTCTCTCCCTACTCTCAATGACAGAAAACTGCTCTCACACTCTTCTGCCTGTGCTGCTGGGTTGTGGGGCACCACTCTCAGATCCAGACAAGCCTGCTCTCACCATGGAGATCAAACTGAATTTCCATTCTTTTATTTCCCTCTGCCAGTTTAATTCTTGCATTTTTAAAAAAGATTTATTTATTATTTTATTTATGAGTACACTGTCGCTGTCTTCGGACACACCAGAATAGAGCATCCAATCTCATTACGGATGGTTGTGAGCCACCATGTGGTTGCTGGGATTTGAACTCAGGACCTCTGGAAGAGCAGTCAGTGCTCTTAACCACTGAGCCATCTCTCCAGCCCCTAATTCTTGCATTTTTTCTTACACTCCTGTGGTTGTTTGAATAAAAATGCCCACCATAAGCATCCTAGCAATTGAGAGGCAGAGCCACACAGATCTCTCTAAGTTCGAGGCCAGCCTGGTCTACAGAGTGAGTTCCAGGACAGCCAGGGCTACACAGAGAAACCCTCTCTTGAAAAAACAAAACAAAACAAAACAAAACAAAAAAAGAAAATATGAAAGAAAGAGAAAAGACAAGACCACCCCCACCCCCACAGACTTATATACTTGAGTGCTTAGTTACCAAAGAATGGAACTGTTCAAAAAGATTAGAAGGATTGGAACACGTAGCCTTGTTGGAAGAAGTCTGTGTGTCACTGGGTGTGGAGTGTCACTGGGTGGACCACTTCCTTCTTGATGGTGCAGGGAACTGAGCCCAACTCCTTACACGTGCTTAGCAGTGCTCTACAACTGAGCTAGATTATATTCCCACACCTTTCTTTTCCTATTTTATGTTTTAAGACAGATTTTAAAAGTTGCTTAGCTAGGTCTCACCTCTGTAACTCAGGTAGGCCTTCAACTTTCAATTCTTCTGCTTCAGTCTCCAGAAAGAGCTAGGATTACAGATATGTACCACCAGACCCAGTTTTAGATTCTTTCATACTTAGAAAGCTATCTTCATTAACATAGTTGACCCTCAATATCTGAGGAAGAATGGCTCCAGGACTGATAGATGGCAACTCAAAGTCAGAGATGCTCAAGTCTCTTATACAAAATGGAATAGTATTTGCATGCAATCTATGCATATATTCCCAGTGAACTTACAATGCTGTCTATATTACTTGCAATACTGAAGATGAGTCCTATGCAAACAGCTGTTAGGCTGCATTGTTTACAGAGTAAACAATGTAGGAAAAAAAGCTTGTACATTTTCACTACAGATGCGATCTTAGGGTGAAGCAGGATGATGAGCAGTATTAACTGTTGACCTGACAGAAACTAGAATTACCTCAGAGATGCACACCTGAGACAGATCATTTTCATTAGGTTAATTGAGGTTGGAAGACCCACCCATGGCAGAGAGTGCTGTTTCCTGGACTGGGATGCTGGGCTGAATAAAAAGGAGGAAGTGAGGCGAGCACAGGCATCAAGAAATCACCCTCCTCCAGCACCTCCTAGGGATTTCTCTGCAGTGATAGGTCAGACCCCCAAACTCTCGTCTTTAAGTTGCTTTTTTTTTGGTTTGGTTTTTCGAGACAGGGTTTCTCTGTGTAGCCCTGGCTGTCCTGGAACTCACTCTGTAGACCAGGTTAGCCTCGAACTCTCAAACTCAGATTTAAGTTGCTTTTGACAAGGTATTTTAATCATAGCAACAGAAAGAAAAAAAAAACAAAAAAACAAAACTAAAAAAAAACCAAGACAGGTAAGTTGAGCCAGGATCCCACTCTATAGCTCAGGCTAGCTTAAAAGACGCTAGACAACTCAGACGACATGGCTTCAAACTTCAATCCTTCTGCGTTAGCCTTTTAAGTGCTTGGATAACAGGTGTGACTTACATAGCTAGATTTTTTTTTGTTGCTGTTGTTTTGAAGGTTTTATTTAGACAAGGTCCAGTGTAGCTCAGGTTGGCCTAGAACTATGAAGCTGCAGATACTCTGAACTCCAGATCCTCTTGCTTTTACCTCCCAAAATCTGGGATTACAAGGCAAGCACAACCATGCCAGGCTTATTATTTATTTGACAAGGCAGGGAGGGGATCTCACACTGTAGCCCAGGCTGGCCACAAACACAAAGCAATCTGTCTGCTTTAGCCTCTTAATACTGGGATTTTGGGCATAGCCATGTAGGAAACCAGATGCAATTAAAAGCCATTTTTTTTTACAGTTCTAGCAATTAAGAACATTTACTATTCTCACAGAGGACCCACATGGTAACTCACAAACCAGCCACAATTCCAGTTCCAGGATGTTCACTGCCTCTCTCTGATCTCCTTTGACACCAAATACACACACACACACACACACACACACACACACACACACACACACACAACACAGACACACACACACTACACAGACACACACACACTACACAGACACATCTGCAAGCAAAACAGCCAAACACATAAAATAACAGTATTTTTAAAGACTCAGCCGGGGGCTGGAGAGATGGCTCAGTGGTTAAGAGCACTGACTGCTCTTCCAGAGGTCCTGAGTTCAAATCCCAGCAACCACATGGTGGCTCACAACCATCCGTAATGAGATTTGATGCCCTCTTCTGGTGTGTCTGAAGACAGTGTACTCATAAGTAAAATAAATAAATCTTTAAAGACTCAGCCGGGCAGTGGTGGTGCACGCCTTTAATCCCAGCACTTGGGAGGCAGAGGCAGGAGGATTTCTGAGTTCCAGGCCAGCCTGGTCTACAGAGTGAGTTCCAGGACAGACAGGGCTACACAGAGAAACCCTGTCTCGAAAAAACAAAAACAAAAAAACAAAAAACAAAAAACAAAAAAAAAAGACTCAGATAATTCTGAAGAAAGTCTCCTGAAGACTCAAAATAAACAACTCAAAAATCTCAGGAAACTTGCCAGCTGCATAAAGCCCCTCCTTCCTCAAGTCCTTCCTCAAGCAGCAGGACTGCTAATGCAGAGAAGACTCTTGCAACTGTCCAGCTGCATTTAAGGTGTATAGAGAACTCCGGGGCTCCAGCTTTTGGGAGGATCACATGCCATGGGGCAGACTCTTTGTGACGCAGCCGTCTTTGAGTCTTCTGTGCTCCTGTATATGAACCCTCACCCACATTCCTGTAAGCAACCCAATAAATGCATTGGTTCACCAAGTTCAACTCTGGTGATAGCATTACCCTAGTGTTTCGTCAGTTCTCTAGATACTGTGGGTAGACATTTGCTCATGTTTCCCAGGAACAGTGTCACACTACAGACGGGAATAGAGGTATGGGCCTATAATCCTAACATTTGGGAAATGGAGGCAGAAGACTCAGAAATTCAGCAAATTTGAGGCCAATCTGGGCTACAATGGGATCCTCCCCCCACCCCTCTGAAAGGTTAAGATGCAAAAGCAACTATTCCATTGCTGAGTCAATAAATGAAAGACCATGTTCCCAGTTTATTCTAAGATCTTGGCATAGCTCTGTTACCTTTCCATGTAACTGGTAAGAACAGGATAGGAAGCAACCAGGTAGTTTTAGAGCAGAAGGCCACTAAAGTAAAGTTTCTCTCGACCAAAACCACTGGCCCGTGGGCAGTTCTGTCCTTGCCTAATTCTAGAAACATTTAAGCCAAGATGTCTTTGGTTCCGCTCTGGCCAGAAGTAAAGATACCACAAGGGAAGTCTCTTTTCTCTTCATCTCTCTCCTCCACATGAGCACCTTTCTTGGAACTGTATATGAAGACATGACAAAAACTGAGAGAGACTCCTGGACACTTCATGTTTGAGCCCTCTCCCTTCCCATTCCTCACCCCAGTTTCTGTTCTGTACAAAACCGCTCTATTGGAAGGTCAGTGGCATTCCACTTCTGAGAGCCATTCTGCCCCACAGCAGCTCTGCCTACTTTCTCTCAAGCTCACACCTATGAGTCTATACCAAAACGTTTTTTCTAAATCAATTCTTCTATTATCCATGAATTTCAACATAAGAGTCTGGGGACAGTTGGGAGCCAATTTCTAGCAGACATGGCTGCCACCTTTGCAGCCATCTTGGGCCATATATGTGCAGGTTGATACTATCCCACCCTGACAA
Source organism: Grammomys surdaster (assembly GCF_004785775.1). Taxonomy (NCBI): domain Eukaryota; kingdom Metazoa; phylum Chordata; class Mammalia; order Rodentia; family Muridae; genus Grammomys; species Grammomys surdaster. The sequence continues at coordinate 4,120,895 of NW_021604658.1, read as the reverse complement.
GAGACTTGTTTTTCTAGCATGGTATTTTTGCAAACAGCCCACAAAACCTGAGCACACTCTGATAAACATCTTGTTTTTCTCAGACATATATCCTGGACTTGTTTAGTGCCCCCAGCTGCAAGGCACTCATGGTTAAATGTCTCCAGCTGCACTCCCCTGCTTGTGCTAATAAACCCATAAATTGCCTTTCAATAAACAAGACTTGATCAGACCCTGTCTTGTCTCCATTCTTCATGTCTCTTGCCCCTCCATCCCCACTCTCTCCCTTGGAGACCCTGTTGACTGACCCGCGGGCCGGGTCAGGGGGCCACTGACTCTATGTTTTCTGTGACTATGAGCTTCTGGAATCCTAACTCTTGAGCTAACAAGCCACCTGGGGAAGAGGAAAAGTCTCTATCAAAGTAAAAGGCAACCCACTTTCTCCATGTTATCACCTTAGAGCAATGATTCAGCACTGATGAAAATGCTCAACTTCTCCATCCACTAAGGAGGATAACAATAACCAGGGAGTTGTTGAGAGGTTTAAATGAGCTAATAGGTGCTAAAAACTTAGAACTGTCCCTGGTACCAGTATGTTCTCTATAGCTGTTAATGTGCTAGAAAGCATGTGGTGGTTTGAATACTAATGTCCCTATAAAGATCACTCATGTTTGCATGCACAGTCCCCAGAAGATAAAATGTAATCTCAGTTTTTGGAAGCTAGATCTCCAATGTAGAGGTGTTGGGAGATAGAACTTTTAGAGGTGTTTGGGTCAAGGGGCACCACACCTATGACTAAATTAAGGCCTTTTTTTTTCCCCCACAAAGAGGTTTGTTATCAAGGGAGTGGGATGTACTGTTCTAAACAATAGTCAGCACCCAATTTCTCTCTCTCTCTCCCTTTCTCCTCTTTTCTGTCTGCCTTCTTTCTTGGAATAAGGCAAGAAAACCTTCAGCTAGATGCAGCTCCTCTAGACTTTTAACTTCCCGACCTGTGAGAAATAAATCTCTGGGTATGGCGATTCACACCTGTAATAACCCCAGCACTTGGGAGGCAGAGGTATGAATAACACGGTGAATGTTGATGCCAGCCTGGGATACATATACAGTTCCAGGCCAGTCTGGATTATATGAGAGCTTGTGCCAAAAACAAACAGTGGGGCATGGTGTTGCACGCCTGCATTTCATCACCTGGAAAGTAGAGGCAGGATCAGGAGCTCAAGGTCACAAGCCTGGAGGCAGGAGACTCATCTGCTACACATGTTCAAGACCAGCCTAGGCTACAAGAAACTCTACCCTCCTCTGACCCCCAAATAGCAGAGTGTTGCAGTTTATGTTGTAATTCTAATCCTCAAGAGAATGAGGCAGAAGAATCAGCAGGTATGTGAGGTTACACTGTCTTAGTTACTTGTTTGTTTGTAGACAGGATCTCATTATGTAGCTCTAGTTGTGGAACTCACCATGGCCTCAAACACGGATCTGCCTGTCTCTGCCACCTAAGTGCTGGGATCAAAGGTGTGCACCACTATGCTCAGCTGTCTTACTTTTATATCACTGTGACAAAACACCATGACCAAGGCAATTTATAAACGAAAGCATTAACTGAGCTTCTGGTTTCAGAGGTTAGAGTTTATGGTGGCATCACAAAGGCATGGCAGCAGAAATACCTAACAACTCACATCTTGACTTCATGTAGGAGGCAGGCAGAATGGCACCAGTCTTTTGGAACATCAAAACTCACCCCAGTCACAAATGGTCCTCCAACCAGAACACCTTTTAATCTTTTCCAAACAGTTCCACCAGTGGATACCAAGCAGTCAAACATAGTTTAAGGAGGCCATTCTCATTTAAATCACCACACACAAAGAATTTTCTACTTAATATAAATTATATATTCGTTTATTATAAATTACGTAGCTATACAAAATAAACTAAATTGCCCAATGTTGTCTTAACTGACAGCATGAGACTCTGAAAACTACACCATTCTCATTTACAATGCTCAGTTTAAGGAGGACAAATGGCAACCTGTGTTCTACAAAAATAACCATGAATCAACAAGCACAAACATCAAGGGCAGGACGACTATGGACCACTATTTGAAGTGTAATTAAGGATATAAAATGAGGCCAGATTAAAATTCAAATACAATTTTTTTCCGATTTTTTTGTTTTTCTTTTTTTCTTTTCTTTTTTTTGTTTTTTTTTGTTTTTTCGAGACAGGGTTTCTCTGTGTAGCCCTGGCTGTCCTGGAACTCACTCTGTAGACCGGGCTAGCCTTGAACTCAGAAATCCACCTGTCTCTGCCTCCCAAGTGCTGGGATTAAAGGGCATGTGCCACCACTGCCCGGCGATTTTTTTGTTTTTCGAGACAGGGTTTCTCTGTGTAGCCCTGGCTGTCCTGGAACTCACTCGGTAGACCAGGCTAGCCTCGAACTCAGAAAACCGCCTGCCTCTGCCTCCCAAGTGCTGGGATCAAAGGCGTGTGCCACCACCGCCCGGCCAAAAACAATTTAAATATAGTAATCCTTCAGTCAGGAGGCATGAGATTGTAGGTCACTTCTGAGAAGTATCATACATCCTCTGACTAAATGTGAAGTGATTTTTAAAAAATCCTAGTGTATCAACTGTCTCTATATATGTAAGCTTTTGTAACAAAATGCCACTCCCCTCTCTACTTTCTTATATTCCCAGATACTAGAAAAAAAAGGGTTATTTTCAGTATAATTTGAATGTGTAAATGTAGATTGATGCCTTCACCCTTTTGTGTATTAAAATATTACCTCTGGTACTTCAAAATGTGCACGGTAGCCATAATGTATTTAAAGAGATTAAAACCGGCAAGGTGGGAAAAAAGAGAGCAAGACTGCTAAGAAAAAGACGCTTAGTTACCCAATAAGTAGGGCATCTACTAAGCAGTATACCACAAACTAGGGTACTTCGACCAAACACATACACAACGAAAACATGCTATGGCCAACACAAACAGAAAATATGCTATTACAAGCATAAGGTTGACTCACTAGACAGATTACAGGGAGACATATGAAGATGCAGATACTGTAGGAAAGCACATGGGTAAGAAGCAGGGAAGGCATAGACTCCAAAAGCCATAAGGAAACTAAGTCTCTTATTTAACCATAAAATCAGGGGAGAGCGCGAACGCAGTCCCCCACTACCACAAATTATGCAGTCGAGTTTCCCGCATTTGGGGAAATCGCAGGGGTCAGCACATCCGGAGTGCAATGGATAAGCCTCGCCCTGGGAAAACCACCTTCGTGATCATGGTATCTCCCCTGCCAGGTAAGTATGAGTTGTACAGCCCACAATATTACCTCACCCTGATCAGCAACACACTGTACAGTTATGGTCAATTATACTACAATTTCTTTTGGCCTTGTTTTCAAGACTATACAGTTTTTTATATTACACAGATGAGATTACAAACTTCTAATTACTTGTTGAAAATACTCCGTCCAAAAAAAAAACCCCAAAAATTTAAAAAAAAAAAAAACAACCAGGGACTGCTTTGGTCTATTTGCATATCCCCGCCCCCTTTAATGACGTCTCAAAGGTTTTTTCCCTTTCTCTTCCGGATATATTAACTCTTAAACCACTCCTTGCTACTATCACAATGCTAAGGCGATTTTACGTTTTTCCTTGCATCTTTTGTTATAACAGAAGTTTTAGCTTGGGTTTGTCATGAGCTGTCCGTGGACTACTCTGAATAAGGCAGCAAGATAGGCTGTTTCAAATCAATTGCTACGGCATTTAAGAGAATCGATTAAATTCTTCGCTTCTACTTCTCAAAATTGCAAAGAGAATTCTGTCAACAAAATTCTGGGAGGACTATGTATTTATTTGTAAAACGTTGCCTGGGTTTAAGTTGACTTTTGTTCTCACAAAGTATGTAGCCTTGTAGTGTGCAAGCTAATGTGGGACTGAAGACATGCTTGTGTTACTGCTGGCAGGAAGTCAGTCTGGTTCCCAGCAACTTCGATTGACTGCTCACAGTTCATCTTTATAAAAGTGTACAGGACTGTTTGTGAGCCTAGAGTGCCCTCAGAGACCAAGAGAATACTTCTTCCTGTTGCAACCAGAGCTAGTTAGCAATGGTTTAAAAAAATGGCATAGCCAACTATATATATATTATATAGCTCTCAAGTGAAACTGAAAAGGAACAAACTTCAGAAGGCCTTGTCAACAGTAACCTGTTTTTTTTTTCTACGAGGGAGGGTTTATTTAAGGAAGAGGGCAAAGGTGGGGGGAGAGAAACAGAAGAAGATGGTGGAGAAAGAGGAGAAGTAGAGGCTGGCCATGACCACATGGAGAGAGGGGGAAGGGAAGGGGGAAGGGAAAGGGGGCAGAGAGAAGCTAGAGGCAAGAGAGTAAGAGCAGTAACCTGTTTTCAAAACTAAAACTGTCAAGGGAAAAACATAAGCACAATCCCTCCCCCACCACCACAAGTTTAATCCTCACAGCTTTCAGGTAAGAACTAGAATTGTCCTCTCTTCATGGATGAAGTATTAGCAATGTAGTGATGAAATGACTAAGTAATGCATGCCTGGTTACGTCTCAGCTTTCCACCCCACAACAGCCTCCTCAACCTTGGCAATGCTTCCTGGACTGGCCATGATCCAAACGTATCAATACATAGAGTCTAGAAGATGCAGCTGAGCCTTGCAAAGAAAGTAGATCTTCCAGGCCACTAAATCCCTCGCTGACATAACTTATCTCCCCTGAGCACTGATGTAATAATTATGGTTTGTCTTTTAAAATGTTATACCTGTAAGCCTGGGCACCAAAGAGGCTTTTCAGAGGCAGGAGGGGCCTCTTGGTCTAGCCATTAATAAAACAAGGACTCAAAATTTCTTGTTAAGTTTTATTTAATGTCCATTGGTGTTTTGTCTGTATGCATGTCTGTGTCTGTATGTATATATGTTTTGCCAGTATGTATAAAGGTGTCATAACTGGACTTACAACTGTGAGCTGCCATGTCTAGGCTGGGAAGCGAAACCTGATCCTCAGCAAGAGCAGCCATAGCTCACTCTTAACCACTATAAGTCATCTCTTCAGCCCAGGACTCAGTTGTTTAAATTGGCTGAAAACAGTGTGGATGTCAGTAACTATCTCTTTAAGACCATTTCAAGTGAGATCCTACCATTAAAAAACCCGATAGTACATCTTTTTTTGTTTGTTTATTTGTTTGTTTGTTTTTTGTTTTTTTTGGAGACAGGGTTTCTCTGTGTAGTTCTGGCTGTCCTGGAACTCACTCTGTAGACCAGGCTGGCCTTGAACTCAGAAATCTGCCTGCCTCTGCCTCCCAAGTGCTGGGATTAAAGGCGCAAGTCAACACTGCTCTTAGAATTTTTTAAAGAAAACTGAGTACTGGACAGTGAGGCCTATACATGTGTTCACATGTTACACTTTAGAAGTGAGCAGGCTGTTCAAGGATTTGCAACAGGGAGACTAGGTCTCGGCAAGATGAGATATGGATGGTCTGAACTGAAAAGAATATTGTAGTAACGAATATGGATGCATCAGAGTCATCCACTGAACCCTAATTTGTGGAAATACCACTGAATATTGCACACACTTAAATATGTTAATATAATTACTGGTGCTGAGCTATGGCTCCGCCCAGGTATGTCTAGGTAACTTGTTATGTGGAAGAGGAAGACTATAATTCACGAGCCGTCTTCGTCTACTTTCCTGGATTCTGTACTACAGCCGTGCTCTCCTAACACCTAGCTCTATTAGACTATCCAACAAGCCAGCGTGTGGGGCTGAGGAGACGGTCGGCTCAGTGATTACCAGCACTGGCTCTCGTACAAGAGACCAGGGTCCAATCTGGGAACCTACATGATAGCTCAAACACAACTATCCATAACTCCAGTTCCAGAGTATCCAATGCCCTCCTCTGACTTTCTTAGGTGTCAGTCATGTATGTGGTGCACCTATATACATACAAGCAAAAAAAAAAACACAACCCCTGGAGTGGTGTTGCATGCTTTTAATCCCAGCACTTGGAAGAAAGATCTCTGTGAGTTCGAGGCAGCCAGGGCTATTACACAGAGAAACCCTGTTTTGGCTGCTTCCTCACTCCCTTCAAGCTCACAAAGAAACAAAACAAACAAAAACCTCAAGCAACACACACACACAAAGTTAGAACTCATAACTTGAACATGCTAGGCAATAGTTCTACCAACCTGTATCTTTTCCTTCAAATTTTGCTTATGCTTCACAACAAAACACAAAACCTGGTACTCTGTATGTAGACCATGTAGGTCTCTTCCCTGCCTCTGCCTTCCAAATGCTTACAAACTAGTTTTTTGGTATTTGGTTTATTATTTCTAATAAGTACTTAAACTTATAAGTCGACTTAGAGATCACATTTTATTCAGTGGGAACAATATACCCAGAGTTCTAGAGACACTGTAAATATAGTTATATTACTAGGGGAAAGCCCTGAGTAATACATCCAGATCCGATCCTAGGTTCTGTAACATTCAATTCAACTGACTCAAAACTCACGCTCTCAGGCTAACAGTTTTAAAAGGAGAGCTAGCTACATTGGTATCCAATAGGAACACAGGTGTAGTAAGGATAGGGAGGTAGTTCAACATACAAAGGAAGCATTACAGAACACACACACACAAATCCCTTCCAGAAGTAACAGCAACAAACTCACACCACATGAATTAAACTGAAACAGAGATTAACAACCACCAGGCACAGTAAGTTCTTTTCCTTAAACCAAACAAACCAGGGGAGAGCGCGAACGCAGTCCCCCACTACCACAAATTATGCAGTCGAGTTTCCCGCATTTGGGGAAATCGCAGGGGTCAGCACATCCGGAGTGCAATGGATAAGCCTCGCCCTGGGAAAACCACCTTCGTGATCATGGTATCTCCCCTGCCAGGTAAGTATGAGTTGTACAGCCACGCAGCCAGAACAGCATGATATGCGTATCATTTCATGGATATGGTACAAACTTAAGCGCTCATTAAAAATCTCTATATCTTTATATACAGTAGCTCCCCATATTTCAAAGCACTTAGAACTGGTAGGCAGGGAGTTTTTACAAAACTACACTCTAAAAAGTCATAAATATTTGGAAGCAGTTGCTTTTCCCAGTTTGCTCCTGAATTCTCATCTACATAGCACCGCCTCCATAGCGACTCATTTCCTGTACTCGGAAACCACCTTCCTGTCAATGGAAAATACCGTTGAACCTAAGCAGATGGTAGTTTGCTTTGTCTTTTGTCCTGTAGAACAGTAGGCATTTTCTTTCATACACAGAGTCAGATGCACCGCCTTTAGTGTGAATTAACACTAAGAGTAACAACAAAAACTGCCGCACCGTGAAAACCGGTACAGAAAGGTTAGTTTTAAAAGCACATTAATTTGTGGATTGTCTTATTCTGCCTGATAAATCATAAAAATGCTCAGACTGATGACTCATGAACAGTAAGGGTGTTTGCCTGCAGGCCTGGAAAATGGGGTTTGATTCCAGAGACCTACACTGTAGGAGGAGAGAACAAGTTCCGTTTGTTTGTCTGTTTGTTTGTTTGAAAAACTTGTTCTGCAGTCCTAAAATGGCCTCAAATTATGCCAAGCTTCAGATCCAAGTGCTGGGATTATAACTGTGCACCAGCATACCGAGCTTGAGGCACATCTTAAAGATTGAGAAGACACTGTATATTATTTCTGAAAGAATCAAAGTTTTGGAGAGAATGAAAGGATAACTAGAATTTGGGTGAGAGAAGAAAGTGCTTCTTAGTAGTGTTTATTCATTACTTAATCTATTGTATAATTACAATAAATGTTAAAGGAAAAAAGAAAAAGTGGGATAGGATTTGGCCATGTAAAGATGCTCACTGTAGACAAAGAGAAACATGTCTTACCTACTACACACTAAACACTTTGGTCTTATAGCTGAGAAGGGTATCTAGAAATAATCTCTTATAAGCAAGACCTGTCAATAAAAAAAGCTATGGCCAATGAGCTGAGGCAGAATATAGGAGGTGGAACATCTGCCAGGGATAGAGAGAATTCTGGGAAATAGAGGGGTCAGACCTAAACCAGCAAGAGGCTAGCTGAACCCAGGTTAGAAAAAGGGATAGTAAGTTGAGAGCAAGTAGAGAACAAACAAGTTTATGGCTGAGGCAATTATTAATAATTAGTCTCAGAGTTGTTATTTCTGGGAATCAAAGTGGACAGGAGGAAAAATGATTATTTTACAGGTATCTAGTTCTGGGTAACCGGCTCAGGAAAAAATAGTAAGGCAGGGTAAAAAAGGACTCTGAATGCCAGTCTTCAGCTTAGACTGACTGGGAAGGTCTCCCTGAGGAGAAAGAAAGGACTCTGTTCATAGTACTAAACATAGTTTAAAAGGACAAGTGAAATAAAAACCTGTCGGAGATTAGCCAGAAAAAAGGAGAGACTTATAGCCTGGGCTCCTGAGTTTGGAAGCATTCCATAATACTGAGTTGGTTTTCTACTGTCCGCCTTTTTTTCTCATCATGCAGATCTTTTCAAATTTAAGATCCTTTTTCCTCAGCTTCCGAGAAAACAGCTGAGCTGCCTGGAAGAGGTTTAGACCAGAGACAGTCACTTGGAAAGGACGCTCTCCAACCTGTTGAGTTGCCTGCAGGCTGTGCAGTATGCTCCAGGTTCCCAGCTCTGTGAGCTGTCATCCATGCTGGGGTGAGGTCTCTGTACTTCGGTCTTTCAAAGGTTCCCTATCTGGAGTGAGAAGGTCTATGTGTTCTATCTCCCCAGGTCAAGTTCTGACACACAATTGAGCAGTTTAATTTTATAAAACACAGATTAAAATTCCAATTTGGAAAAAATATAATGGAGGAAATAATACATGACTTTATTTTCTCTTAAAAGTGTGAATGAGGGGTTCCTAGCACCTGTGTCAGAATACTCATCATCAAATAGAACTCCAGATCCAGGGAATCCAATACTCTTGTGGCCTTTGTGGGCACCTGTACTCATATGTGCATAATCCCACATACAGATTCTCACATATATACATAATTAAAAATAAAAAATTCCAACGAGAATGACCACAATCCTTAAAAGTGGGGTTTGGACTTTAAATTAGTGATAAAAGTGCTTATCTAGTACTCATAGGATATAGATTTGATCCTTGACACTATATAAATAGCTGGCAATACACCTTAACTTACTGGCATACACCTTTAATTCTAACACTTAAGAGGTAGAGGCAGACAGATCTTCTCTCTAAGATTGAGGCTAACCTTGTCTAAGTAGTAAGACCCTGTCTCAAAACAATAAAACCAAACCCTATCAAGTAAAAAAAATCCCCCAAACTTTCAAACACTAACATTTTGGCCTCTAGTCTCTCCACTCATGTGCACCACATGTGTATACACACAAAAGGCTCCTTTGATCTGAGAACTTAGGTAGGCAGAATGTTTTTTCCTGTCTAGCATGCAATGGGTTTGATCTCTAGTACTGTGTATAGTAATGGCCGCCTGTGATCTCAGAATCTCAGTACACATGAAGAGGCCACACTAACTATAATGTGAGGCCTTCCTGGTATATATGAGACTGAGTCAAAACAACAAAATATATTTCTCTCAGGTGTTATTAAGGATTTGCGATGGGGAGATTATCCAGGTGGGTCTAAAGTAAATCACAGAGCACGCAGAAGGGCTAGAGAAATACAAAGATAAGAACTGAAGTCAGAGACAAGATGCTAACTCAATTGCTTAGCATGCTTGCAAAGTGGACTTAAGTGATGTCATACGTAAGTGATGTGGAAGCTTAAAAGGTTAAGGTAGTAAATCCCTCCTAATCCCTAGAGCCTCCAAAAATTCCTGGAATGCAGCCCTACTTTCTGGCTGTAGGGTGACACTCAACTGAACAACAATACTACTATACTTCCCACCCATCACAAGTGTGATAAATTTACTTCAATCAAACCATTAAGCCTGTGGTAATATGTTAGTAATAGTATCAAACTGTGGGGAGAAAAAAAAGCAAAACATAAACTTAAACACAAAAGATTTCTGAACTACTAACAGGTTAATACGGTTGTTTGGTTTCAGACCCAGGAACAAGGGACTGAGCTGCAGATTTTACATATCAAAGCAGACCTGGCCTCCAGGTTCTCCCAGCATCCCCTACTCCCTAGCTGGCATACCCTGCCCCCAACCCTAAACTTTCCAGCCATGGGCTGAGCTGCCTTTCCCTCAGAGATTCTTCCCTACATAAAATCCAGACTCTTTGGTGTCTCCGGCTGTTCCTTTCCCCACACTCCCCAGCGCACGCTTGCTCTCTCTCTCTGCCTTCCTCTTCCTCCCTGGAGGAAAAATAACTTAACAGTAAGTATCAAACAACTAATATCTCTCATGTCTTATAAAGCCTGCTCAGTTTTAAGAAAATGCAGGCTCCATTTTTTTAAAGATTTATTTATTTATTACATATGAATATACTGTAGCTATCTTCAGACACATCAGAAGAGGGCATCAGATCTCATTACAGATGGTTTTGAGCCATCATGTGGTTGCTGGGATTTGAACTCAGGACCTCTGGAAGTGCAGTCAGTGCTCTTAACCACTGAGCCATCTCTCCAGCCCCCGCAAGCTCCATTTTTTAAGCAACCTGAAAATCAAGGAGAGCATAAACTACAGCCTCAAACTACCACAGTTTGGTGCTGCACATTTAAAGAAATCACAAAGCTCAGCACATCTGAAATGCAATGGATAAGCCTCACTGTTAGTATTAAACAGTCACTTGGCAACAGCCAAGTAGGCCTGCCCACTATAAAAGGGGCTGCTTGACCCCCCCTTCTCTCTCTTGGTCCCTTGACCTGCAGGTTTGCTGTCCCCTCTCCCCTTCCCTCCCCCCTCTCTCCACGTGGGCATGGCCCGCCCCCACTCCTCTACCCCCCCCCCCCTCAATAAACCTCCCCTCATGGAACCATTTGGTCTCCTGTTGTCTGTCCAAGCTACGTGCAACAATCTTTCACTCACTCCAGGGAAAATACCTTCATGCCCATGATCTATCAGCTAATTCTAAGCTTCTACTTCTTACTCCATAGAATCTTTAAATTCAGATCACTCCAAACTTTTCTCAAGAGGACTATGAACTTTTTGATGCAAATCATGGTTTTTGACATACTTGGGAAAGGTGTTTTTTCTTCCCCAAGACTGAATTTCTCTATGTGGTCCTAGCCATCCTGGAACTTGCTCTGCAGACCAGGCTGGCCTTGAATTCAGAGATCCATCTGCTTCTGCCTCTGAGTGCTGAGATTAAAGGCGTGCACCACCACTGCCCAGGAGGAAGAGGAAACCTTAAGTGAAGGAAGAGCTTTCTCCATCAGACTGGCCTATGGATGTATCTGTGGAGTATTTTCTTGACTGCTAACTAATGTTGGATCCTGTGGACGGTACCATAGGTAAGAAAGTGGGTATGGACTATGTAAGAAAGGACCATGAGCCTGGGAACAAGACATTAAACAGTGTTCCTCCACGGTTTCTGCTTTAAGTTCCTACTCTGACTTTCCTCAGTGACAGACTATAACCTGTAAGATGAAATAGACTTTTCCCACCATGTTGTTCTTGGTCATGGTGCTTTATATTATTATATCCACCAAAATATTATGAACTCTAGGCCTGTACACCTGGGGTTGTAGCTCAACTGGTAGAGTTCTTGGCTAGCATGCACAGAGCTGTCTGTGGGTCTGTCAGCATGGGCTGTCATGCCTGTAACCACAGCACTCAGGAGGTGGAGGGAGGACAATCAGACGTCATCCTCAGGTATATAGTTAATTAATTAAACATAAATCTTTAAAAACCTACAAAGAGAGAAACAGAGGCAGTGAGATGGGTCAGCAAGTAAAAGCACTTGCCACCTACCAAGCTGTAAGAGGGCACAGATTCCTCCAGTTCTCCCAGCTGGAGACATCTTTGATTTAATATGAAACTGACCTCTTTTGCTACCTATGCCATGATAAGTCCCTTGGGAAAGTACCCAACACTGTTCTAGAAACTCAGGGTTGAACTGCCCCAGATTACTGCAAGGTTTTGGCTACTGTTAAAACTGCGTGTTTGCGTTAATATGCCTCTGCAACCACCAACTTGGCTGTAGTTTTTCTATGTGTTTTGTCTTTAAAAATTCTCTATAATATGCATTGAGGCTGCTCTTGGCAATTGTTTTTCTCCAGGCAGTTACCCATCTTAATATTAGACTCTCAATTCAGATTTTGGTTTCTACCTCACAATAAAGCCTGCTCCTGGGACCCACATGATGAGAAAGAACTCCCCACAAGGTTCTCTTCTGACCCCTACATGTGTGAGACTACATACACACAAAACAAATTGTGTAGTTTATTATTCTTTTTTTCTTTTTTGAGATAGGGTTTCTTCATGTAGTCCTGGAGCTTGATATGTAGATTAGCCTAGCCTCAAACTCACAGAGATTTACCTGCTAGGATTAAAGGCATGGGTCACCAAACCTGTTATAATGTACATTAAAAGTTCAGTTTCAAAGAGAGAAAACAGTATGTGTGTGAAACAATGCTTTTAAGAAAAAGTGCATGGGTGCTGTGTATACACGGATTCTGTGTACCACATGCATCAAGTGTCCTCAAAGACCACAAGAGGGCACGAGATTTTCTGGAACAGGAGTTATGGATGGCTGCAAGGTACCAAGTCAGTGCTCTTAACCGATCAGCCATCTCTCCAACCTAATAGTGCTGTTTTAAACATCTTACTAAAACTAAAAATGAAAATTAAAAAAAGAAGTGTCTGACATGGGAAAAAAAATAGGGACACGGAGTTGGGGGACCTTTCAAGTGCAAGAAACTGAACTCTGGGGCTCACACATGCCAGGCAAGTGATCTACTTTCAACAGTTTGCTAGTTGTTTCATATTAATTAATTAATTAGTATTTTCAGAACAGGGTTTCTCTGTGTAACAGAGCACTGGCTGTCCTGGAACTCACTTTGTAGATGAGACTGGTCTCTGCCTCTTGAGTGCTAGGATTAAAGGCATTAATTATTTTATCTCTATTTTTATCTTATTTTTTGAGACAAGATTTTACTAGCCTTGGCTGCCTGGAACTCACTATGTAGACCAGGCCAGTCCTAAACTCACACATATCTGCCTGCTTCTGCCTCTCTCTTGAGTGCTGGTATTAAGTATACATACATACATACATACAATCTATCTCAAGGAAAGTATATGTTGTATACATATACAGATATACCCTATATACACATGTACATATATACAATTTATAAATAAAGCATCACCTCCCTGGTATGGAATAAATATTAAGTGCTTGCTCTAGCAACACAGATAGTTAACACTGGAATGATACCAAAAAAAAGATTATCATGGTCCCTGTGCAAGTATATGAAACTCTGTGAAGCATCCAGATTAAAAAAAAATAGAAATGTCAAGATACTTTGAGCCTTTAATCCCAGCACTTGGGAGGCAGAGGCAGGCGGATTTCTGAGTTCGAGGCTAGCCTGGTCTACAGAGTGAGTTCCAGGACAGCCTGGGCTATACAGAGAAACCCTGTCTCGAAAAACCAAAAAAAAAAAAAAAAAAAAAGATACTTTGAAATCTGGTTTGCAACTAAGCATGAAAGGGAAAAGGGAGTTACATGTGAACTAAAGTACCATTATGAAAAAGTTCAAAGCTTACATACTAGTTTTAGAAGTTTTGTGACTTGAAAATCTTTTTTCTTGTTAATATTTGTTTATCCATTTATTTACTTATTGTGTGTATGTGTGTGAGCAAATATGTGCCAAGGAACAGTGTGTAGTCAGAGGAAACCCCATGGGAGTTAGTTCTTTTCTTCCACCATGTGATTCCTTTTTTTTTTTTTTTTCCTTCGAGACAGGGTTTCTCTGTGTAGCCCTGGCTGTCCTGAAACTCACTCTTTAGACCAGGCTGGCCTCGAACTCAGAAATCCGCCTGCCTCTGCCTCCCAAGTGCTGGGATTAAAGGCATGCGCCACCACTGCCCAGCCACCATGTGATTCTTAAGGATTAAATTCTAGTTTGCAGATTTAGAAGCAAGCATCCTTACCTAATGACCATTCATACTGGTCCTAGGAATACCTTGTTTACTTGTCTGTCTGTCTGTCTGTCTGTCTGTCTGTCTATCCACACACACACATACATATACATATGTATACACACACACATATATATTTGTTGTTGGGTACGAAGGTGCCATGATGCACATATGGTGATCAGAAAAAAACTTGTGGGTCCTGGGAATCATACTCAGGTTGTCAGGTTTGGCAAGAAAGTTCCTTACCCAACAAGCCATCTTCCTGGCTTCCTATGCATACTTTTTCGTTTTTTACATTTAATTAGTAGATGTGTCTGTATGCATGAACTTGCATGCAAGTGGCACAACTCATGTGATCCCTCAGAGGGGAATCAATTGGATCTTTCGTTCCACCAGGTAGGTCCTGGGAAACAGAACTCAGGTCCTCAGGGTTTGGCACCAAATGCCTTTTCCATTGAACAATCAGACCTGTCCCCAGCAATTCCTCCTTAAACTAATAACATAGTGTCCTCAACAGGTCCACAGCCTTCACGAAATTCAGTTATAGTATGTCACAAGATGTTCATCATTACTGGCATACTTATGCATACAGTCTGCCTTAGGACAAAGAAGGGGCTTTACCAAGCCAGGCATGTTGGCTGAGACCTGTAACTCCAACACTCTGGGAAGCCGAAGAGCAAGGACTGCTTCAAGTGTGCAGCCAGTCTATACTGGATAAAACGTTATGGTAACCTAGGCTACAGGGAACCCCTTTCAAAACCAACAAACCAACCACAATACCCACAGAACATTAGTCAGGCCTGGCAATGCATACCTGTGACTCCACTACTCCAAAGGAGCCAAGAAGATTATAAATTTGAGGCCAGCTTTGGAAACACAGAGACTTTGTCTCAAATCTGAATAAATAGACTGCAGATATAGCTCAGTGGTGAATCGCTTCTCTGGCATGTGTGAGGCTATAAACTCCCAGTACTAGGAAGTGACAGATTATTTCTCCACTGGTGAAATGAGCCAATTCAAGCCAGATTAGCCTATATTAAAAGCACTTTTATTGGAAAGCTGTTCTCAGGGGGGCTAGTTCACTGGTTCCAAGGACCAAGGCCAGGTAAGTCACCATGGGGAGAGTGGGAAATGAAAGAAAGGGTGTGAGCCCACAGAGAAAGAGGAACAGAGAGGAAGAGGGAGGGAAGGGGTGGGAACTCAAACACACAAGCATGAGAAAGGGACAAACCAAAAACCAAAATGATGTCTGGATTATATAGGGAAGAGCCTCTGGGGGAAGGTCAGCTCAGTCCCTAGGGTGGAAAGTTCAGGGTTGGGGGCAGGGTATGCCAGCTAGAGACTGAGGGATGCTGGGAGAACCGGGAGGCCAGGTCTGCTTTTGATATTTCAAATATGTACCTCAGTCCCTTGTCCTGTCAAACAGAAAGACTTATTTTGCAACTTTTTGCAATTACATTTTTTTTGTTGTTTTTTTCAAGACAGGGTTTCTCTGTGTAGCCCTGGCTGTCCTGGAACTCAGTCTGTAGACCTCAAACTCAGAAATCCGCCTGCCTCTGCCTCCCAAGTGCTGGGATTAAAGGCGTGCGCCACCACTGCCTGGCGCAATTACATTTTACATATTTGTTTTCTGAAAAGGCAGCCATGTGTAGAGGTCAGAGGACAACTTTCAGGGGTCAGTTCTCCTTTCACCATGGGGGCCTGAGGGATCAAACATGGTCATCAGACTTGGAAGCAGGCTCCTGTTACCCAATGAGCCATCTTCTTAGCCCCTTTTTGCTTTTCTGTTTTGTGTCATTTTTGAGACAGGATCTCACTATATAGTCCTGGCTGGCCTGGAACTTGCTATATAGAGCTCACAGGTCTATCCCTTGCCTCCCTAGTGCTTAGATTGAGGGTATAAAATATATCTGACCATTTTCAGTTTTTTTTTTTTTTGACAACAGTGTTGTTATATAATCATGGCTAGCCTATTACTCAGTACATATACCCTTAAATTTGAGACAGTTTTCCTGCCTAGGCCTCTGAATGCTGAAATTACACATGAGACACTATGGGACAGTGGGTTGTGTCAGGAAACTTGGTAAGGTAGAGCAGGTCAGAAATCCCAGTAACCAGGTACCCAGCTGAGTAGGTAGCCTCCCAGCTCTCTACTAGATTCCTGGCCCCAAAGATGTACACACTCCCCACGTTGTTCATGTATCCTAGAACAGAGTTCTCCATGCTAATGAGGCATTCAGACTCTGAGGGTTTAGCCAATAAGCTTCCCTGCCCAGACATTCCTCCCTGCAAAAGGTATTTAATCTCTGGTCCACCCTGAGGATTCATTTTCCACGATGAACAACCAATAAAGAGTTTGGAACCAAGGACTATCTCTTTCATCAAGAACTGCTGTGGGGAGCATGGAGAAAGCCTTTGACTACTGAGCTGCTGCCTAAGTCTACCACAGAAGGCCTTTCTTTGTTCCCAGACAACTGTTGCCAAGCTAAGGACTTTCCACAATGAGCTAAGCCATGCTCACTCCCCCAGTCCCGGGCTTGTTGTTGCCTAAGCCCACAGGGCCCCAATTCCATTCCCAACTCTTCTTGACCCGGCACTGCTGGGTTGCCTGGATGTCCAGGAGTTTGGGGCACCCAGTCCTGGCCTCATTGCAGGCCAATGGACCCTGCCGCTTCATTCCCAATTCCACTGTGCAGTACCCCAGCAGTGACTGTATTCTTGGGAATCAGGGAACCTCAACTTCAGCCTTCCACATGCTAGACTGCATTTTCCCACCCCAAGTGGTGTCTCGACACTTCCTAAAGCCCAGCAGTGATGTTTCCACACCCCAGCAGTGGGGCAAAATGAGGTCTCACAAAATACCATGCTTTGCCTTGATATAATTTTTTTTTATCATAATATGTGTGCAGGCATGTATTTGTGTCAGGGAGTTTGGGCACATCAGTGCCATAAAATGCATATGGAGGTCAGTGAACTACTACTGGCCATCACCTTCCACCTTGAAATTTGTGCTGGCTACTTTTTTGTCAACTTGACACAAGTTAAAGTCATCTGAGAGGAGGGAACCTCATTTAAGAAAATGCCTCCCTCCATAAGACTGAGGTATAGACAAACCTGTAGGACATTTTAACTTAGAGACTGATGGGGAAGGGCCCAGTTCATCATTGTGGGTGGTACCATTCCTGGGCTGGTGGTGCTTCAATCTATAGGGAAGCAGACTGAGCAAGTCCTAGGGAGCAAGCACCCTCCATGGCTTCTGCATCAGCTCCTGTTCTCCTGGTTTCTGCCCTGCATGAGTTTCTGTCCTTCCTAATAAGATGAACTGTGATGTGAAAATGTAAGCTAAATAAACCCTTTCCTCCCCAACTTGCTTTTGGTACTAGTGTTTCATCACAGCAATAGTAACCCAAACAAAGATACCATTGCAGATGCCAGGCCGGCCTGGCCTACAAACTTTCAGGGAGTTCCCTATCTTTCTCACCTCCCTCCCTCCCTCCCTCCCTCCCACCCCCCCTCCCTCCCTCTCTCTCTCTCTCTTTTTCTTCTGTGTTTTGGTTTTTCGAGACAGGGTTTCTCTGTGTAGTTCTGGGCTGTCCTGGAACTCAGTCTGTAGACCAGGCTAGCCTTGAACTCAGAAATCTGCCTGCCTCTGCCTCCCAAGTGCTGGGATTAAAGGCGTGCGCCACCACCTCCCGGCTTTCACATCTCAATATAGGAACACTAGGATTATAAAGTGCCACTATGCTCAGTTTTACAAGCATTCTGGAGATTTGAACTTAAGTTTTTATGCTTGCATGACACACATTTTACCCGCTGAATTATCTCCCTAGTTCTGGTAACTTAAAACAAACAAACAAACAAACAAAAAAACACCCAACAAACACAGATATAAAGGGCTGGAGAGATGGTTTAGTCAATAAAAGTATTTGCAGTTAAACCTAAAGATCTGAGTTGGATTTCTGGGACCCACACGGTAGGACAGACTACAGGAAGTTGTCTCTGCAGCACACATGATCACTTGCTCTTGCTTTCTCTTCTCTTTCCCTCTAGTTCACACACACACACACACACACACACACACACACAGAGGGAAATTCCGATAGATGTTACCACATGGATTAATCTTAAGAACATCATCCAAGCTGGGCGGTGGTGGTGCACGCCTTTAATCCCAGCACTTGGGAGGCAGAGGCAGGCGGATTTCTGAGTTCCAGGCCAGCCTGGTCTACAGAGTGAGTTCCAGGACAGACAGGGCTACACAGAGAAACCCTGTCTCAAAAAAACCACACACACACACAAAAAAAAGAACATCATCTAAGTGAAACAGACCAATCACAGAAAAAGAATTTCTGGATTATTCTACTTGCATGAAGTATGTATTCATGAAAGGTATGCTCAAAACTGAAAGTAGAGCCCTGATTGACAGGGACTGAGAAGTTCTATATTCAAAATTTCAGCAGAGAATGATGAAAATTACACACACACACACACACACACACACACACACGAGTGGTTTTGTGTGTCTCTGTGTGTTTTTTAGTAGCGGGAATTGAATCTAGATCCTCACATTCAAGGTAAGCATTCTACAACTGAGACATAACCCTAGCCTTCTTTCTACTTTTTGTGATTAGGTTTTATCTGCCCTAACTAGTCTTGTGTTCACTCTGTATGCCAGGGTGAGCCTTGGACTTTTAATCATTCTGTCTCAACCTCTCGAGTAGCTGGAAGTACATGTCTGTGACACCCTATTGAAAATGAGATGGCAGATTAACAGCATCTAATTGCCCAAGTCACAGTCAAGTGGCTTAACTATCCAAGATGAAATAAAAATCTAAAAAGCAAATCCACTGCATTTGACCGAACTAAAGATGTATTACTACTTGTAACTCCGTTTTCTTGTTTTTATTTTCTTATTTTATTATTATTTTAATAATTCATTTTTCATTTTACATGTATTGCTGCTTTGGTGCATGTATGTCTTTCTGAGGTCGTCCAATCTCCTGGAACTGGAGTTACAGAGAGTTGTGAGCTGCCATGTGGGTGCTGGGAATTGAACCTGGTCCTCTGAAAGAGCAGCCAGTGCTCTTAACCACTGAGATATCTCTCCAGACTATTTATTTTGTTTTTGTTTTTGCTTTGAGACAGGGTTTCTTTTGTTTACTCTTGAGTGGCCTCGAACTCAGCAATCGAACTCAGGAATCGGGCCTGCCTCTGCCTCCCACATGCTGGGATTAGAGGCCTACCTATGCCACCACCACCTGCCCCTTAGAATTCTTTTTTTTAACTTCTCACCTAAGAACCCAACTGCTTTATAAACATTAAGCACAAATTCTTCCTGGGGATAACTAATAATTACTGAATGCTCAAATATAAATCTTACATAAGCTAAACTGGATGAAATATGGTTTATGTACTTACATAAACCATATTTCATCCAGTCTTACCAAACTTTCCCCAAGTCATCAAATGGGATAAATACATTCTCCTCCCCCCAGGAGGGACACAGAATTCGGAGATTGCTCAGGATAGTAAAAAGAATTCTAAGTTCAAATTTTAGTTTCAAGAAAATGGTGCTGTTTTTATATCCTCACACTTTATATGACATGTGTATGTACATTTAAGATATATGCCATTCACTAGACTGTTCAACACGTTGCTACCTTCCTTAGTATTTGAAAGACTGATTTAGCTGGGCGGTGGTGGTGCACGCCTTTAATCCCAGCACTTGGGAGGCAGAGGCAGGCGGATTTCTGAGTTCGAGGCCAGCCTGGTCTACAGAATGAGTTCCAGGACAGCCAGGGCTACAAGAGAAACCCTGTCTCGAAAAAAAAAACCAAAAAAAAAAAAAAAAGAAAGAAAGAAAGAAAGAAAAAAAAGAAATAAAGACTGATTTGGAGTATTTAAAGCTTAAATCCCTGAATAAAAATCCAGGCTAAGAATCACTGCCAAGGGAGGGGAGAGGTAGTTTAGCAGGGAAAAGGCCTGGGTGCCAAGCCTGACAGTCTGAATTCCATCCTCAATACCCACATGATGGAAGCAGAGAGCCAATTTCTCTCACCTCCACTAGCCTTTCTAATCCCACTACTCAGAAGGCAGAGGCACGTGAATCTCTCTGAGTCCGAGGACAGCCTACGCTACAGAGCCAGTTCTAGGAAAGCTAAGCAAGAAACCTACACAAAGAAACCGTCTTGAAAAACCAAAAGTTAAAATAAAAAGAAAGCTGTTGCCAATACGTAGTGCACAAACGGGGAGAGCCGCGTATTCCTATATCCCATAATTTATAAAGTTTAGATGTTGTCTTCAAAAAAATGTTAGATAATTTTTTACATGAAATGTAGGGTACGACACACTTTTTTTTAATATATATCATCCTCCGTATTTCTTGCACAAAGCCACCTTCCAAACTGGCAATCTCCCCAAAAGTTCTGTTTTGGAAGCGGTCACTTCCGCTACATGAACATCCCTGGTCAACTCTACTAAAGAGGTCCAGCCCCTCCCTCAGGACACCAGAGACCGAGGCGAGACTACTAGACGACAAGGACACGATATCTTACTTTTCCAGCTACTTCTTATTCTAGGCAGGCCTGCGGACATTAATGCTCTCTGAAACCGCCACGCTCCGAGTGAGCTCCCGAGTCCCCGGTTACCCACCGGAAGCTGTGCGTGCGTGGGCGAGTGCGTGGACGCGCGCGTGGGCGCCAACCGCTCCCTAACGCAACCCCCCCAGGTGGTGGGGACTGGCCCACAATCCCTCGCGAGGGCGGGAAAAGCAAAGGGTCACCCAGGAAGGGTCAAGGGGCACCATTCTTGTGGGGACACACAACAGGCCTTCTTCGAGGCTTTCTGAATTTTTCACAGCAAGAAACTGCCAAGTGATCAGTATTCGGCTGCTGCTTATACTACAATTTCCATCCAGGGGGATGACTCCTTTCAAAGATTCTTGAGGAACCCGTGAAACAGGGCAGAGCGTGGCAAGGAAATAGGCCGCATGGGATCCACTTGGCCTGGTTATCATCCTCGTGTCTCCAGCCTCGTCTTTGTTTTTTTCCACTGTTAGGCTATACCCGAAACGCGACTCGGACGAATGACACTAGAAAACAACGCTAAACGGGAATAGTTTGTGGGATTTCCTCAGCAGCAGCAAGGCCTCTTGAGTCTAGGCCGCGCGAGCCCCGCCCCTTACGGCACACGCATGATGTCACGCCGCAAGCCCCCCCCCCCGAGCGGGCGGGGTTTGGGCTGGTAGGGCTTTCGCGCCTCTCGCTTTACGTCATAGCGTGCGTAAGCGCCGAGCTTTCAAAATGCAGCGGGAATTGGTGGGTTTTCCGCTGTCTCCCGCGGTGCGCGTGAAGTTGGTGGCTGCGGGTTTTCAGACTGCCGAGGATGTCCTGGAGGTGAAGCCCTCCGAGCTCAGCAAAGGTAACGACTTCCGGCAGCCAGCTGATGCCCCGCGGCCGCTTGGCGCCGCCTCCGTCTTCGTTCTCCCGCCTCCGCCAAGCTGCTTTTTGACTCCGGTGTAATTCTCTTATAGTTGTGCTTTCTCCGTTCCCGCGCCCGCTAGGTTCTTTGAGGAGTGCCTCACTTAAAGAAGTTTCCTCTTGAACCAGGGTGTCCAGTCTATAGATGAAAGAACCGACTTCTCATCTTGAAGTTTCATGATTGACTGAGTTGGGAAACAGTCACAAACCATGTAATTCTCGCTGTTCAAAGATCCTGCGGGGGTGGGAATTGAATTTGAGGAATGAAGGATTAGAGTAGGACTAGAGACATTTCAGTGAGAAAAGCTATAGAACATTCCCTTAGGCTAGGAGGAAAAAACTCTAGAAAAACTTCGTGATTCACAGGGAATACTCTCCCTCCGACTTTTTTCAGAGTTCTTCAGGTTACATGTAAGTGGGAACCGCCGCATCCTTAATGTCCACAAATCCAAACTTGGCTCTGGCCACCCACTGTGCCAGTAATACTATGGGTATCTCTTTGCTGGTTGCCCAAGAGGACAGAATGGAATCTGGTTTGGTTTTCGTTTAAGCGTTGTGTATTGAACTCATGGTTTTGCCAATGTTAGATCAACACTCCACCACAGAGCTACACCCCCTAATCTAATTTTAAGTTCTACATAGCAGTGAAGATGCTAACAGGGCAGTAGCAGAACGATAGAGAACTAGCTAGCTGCTTGTGCTCAAGGCCCTGGTTTAGATCCCCAGCTGCTAAATAACTAAGTAACTGGGTAATTCACTTCCGTGTTACACTTTTGTTTGTTTCAAGAAGAGGTTTCTCAGTGTAGTCCTGACCGATCTGTAGACCATGCTGGCCTGCCTGTCTTCCTGGTGCTGGGATTAAAGGCATGGGCCACCATGCCAGACTCTGAGTTACACTTTTTAATCTCTAATGTCAGATTTTTCTTATTTTATTTATAGAAGTTGGGATATCTAAAGAGGAAGCCTTGGAAACTCTACAAATTCTAAGAAGAGAATGTCTCACAAATAAACCAAGATGTGCTGGTACATCTGTGGCAAACAAGAAGTGCACAGCACTGGAACTTCTAGAGCAAGAGCATACCCAGGGCTTCATAATCACCTTCTGTTCAGCACTAGATAACATTCTTGGGGGTGGAATACCCCTAATGAAAACGACAGAAGTTTGTGGTGTACCAGGTGTTGGAAAAACACAGTTATGGTAAAATAGGACGTTCCCTACTTAAGGGTGGACTTAATGTAACAAATAGAATATTCTGCTGTGAGTTTGTAGTCAGGAAACCAAGAAGCATACATCACTACTTTGTATTTACACCCATCATCTTGTCACTTGTATCATCCAGGTACCCCATCTTCTTGATAAAGTTCTGACATCAAAAATGTTTCTTTTGGAACATAGCCTGGTCACCAAATACATGCACTAATTAATTGGCTTCTGAGATATATTTGTCAAATGTTTAAAAGATGATTAATGTATGGTAAGAGTTCTGAACCAGGTTTGGTGGCACACTCATAATCTTATCATTCAGGATACTGAAGTAGGACTTATTCATAGATGATGTTTTGGACTATATAACAGTATAGACCAGCCAGTGATATATAGCAAGACCCTGTCTCCCCCCTCAAAAAATACTTTCTACCTGGTTATGGCACACTTCTATAAACATGGCAGTAGGGGTAAAATGGAGACTGAGATAAAAGGATTGAGAGTTGAAGGATCAGCCTGGGCTACATTCATTGCCTGACCCTGACTAAAAAGGGAGAAAATATAAAGCATTCAATTCCCAGCAACCTAAAACCCACTAAGACTTCCTTAATCATAGTTTTGTACAACACTTTATTATCTGTTGATTCATATGTATTTGGAGTTATGGAGAATTAGCCATATCTTTTGACATAGGATATTTATTTGCGTTTAGAAAACTTGATCTAGCTGATGATTATATGCAGTTTACAAAAGACATTTTAAATGGTTATGATAATGACTTGGTCATTTCCTTTCTTGACAGTATGCAATTGGCAGTGGATGTGCAGATCCCAGAATGTTTTGGAGGCGTAGCCGGTGAGGCAGTGTTTATTGATACAGAGGGAAGTTTTATGGTTGATAGAGTGGTAAGCCTGGCAACTGCCTGCATTCAGCACCTTCATCTCATAGCAGGAACACACATGGAAGAAGGTAAGTTAAAGACAGTTTGTATTTGTGCATATCTCAGACCTCAGTAAGAGATTGTCCCAAACTGGAAGCTTAACTAGTTCAACTCCAATACTTTTGTTACAAAATATTATACAGTGCTCTCCCCATAACCCAGACTGTGTGATTCTCTGTCTTAGTCTCCAAAATGCTGGAATGATAGACCCATGTCATACCCAACTTGCCAGCTATTAACTTTTTTTTTGAATTTTTTTTTGAAGATTTATTTATTTTATATATATGGGTACACTGTAGCTGTCTACACACACACACACACACACACACACACACACACACACACACCAGAGAAGAAGGTGTCGGATCCCATTACAGATGGTTGTGAGCCACCATGTGGTTGCTGGGAATTAAACTCAGGACCTCTGGAAGAGCAGTCAGTGTTCTTAACTGCTGAGCTATCTCTCCAGCCCTTTTTTTGAAGATTTTAATTAAAAAAACCACAATATTTTAGGGACTAGAGAGAGGACCTGGATCCAGTTTTTAGCACCCACATGGCAGCTCACTCCTGTCTGTACCTCCAGTTTTCAGACTTCTGACACCCTCATACATACATGGAGGCAAGACATGAATGCACATATTAAAAGAAAATTATAAAAATATATTTTAAAGTAAGTGTTGCGTGTGTACGTATGGACATGTGCATGGATACAGGTGCCCACAGAGGCCAGAGGCAACAGATCCTCCTGGAGCTAGAGTATAGAGGTTGTGATACGGATACTCAGAATCAAACTCAGTTTCTAAGGAAAACCAGTTCATGTTTTTGTTGTTGTTGTTGTTTTGAAACAAGGTCTTCTTATTATGTAGCTTTGGCTGTCCTGGAACTCACTCTGTAGACCAGGCTGGCCTCAAGACTCACAGAGTTCTGCCCGCTTCTGCTTCCTGAGTGCTGGGAATAAACATATGCACCACCACATCTAGCACAGTTCATGTTCTTAACCACTGAGCCGTCTCTCTGGCCCAACAGCCATTACTTTTATAAGTAATTGCAAAGTCAAGCACTTTGGCCATTGAGATTGCTCAGCAGGTAAAGGTGCTTGCCACTCAGCTTGATGGTGTGAATTTGATCCCTAGAACCCATATGGTAGAAAAAGAGACCTCACTCCTGAAAATTACTCTCTGATATCCACAGACATACTGTGGCATTTGTATAAGAGTACATACACACACACACACATACACACACAATTTGTTAAAAACAAATTCATTGTTTGTATATATGGTTTTTTAGTAGTATTTACAGGACTCAGACCAGAGATACTGGAAAGGTAGAAGACAAAATTCTTCTGTCTAAAGAGTCTTACCCTTGGCACAATCTGTACTTTAATAAACACCTTAAAATCTTGCTGTACATTCAGTAGGTCTACTGAGGCACTGGGATGTGAAGGTTTTAATGATTGGTTTATGATTAAAGCTAAAGTTTTTCTGGTGACTATTTTACTAACATTGAAAGAAGCCAATGTTTACTAATCTAAAATGCAGTTCCTCAATATCCTTATACTGCTATGTCCCTGTGGATGACCTTTCTAACTGGAGCTTTCTGCCTCCTTTGCCCTCCTGCTGGGTTACAGGTCTGAGCTATCCTGTGCAGCTAGTTTCTTTCTTTCCCCCTTTGTTTTGTCCTTTGTTTTTGTCGTGGTGAGGATCAAACCCAGAGCCTTGTAAATGTCAGGCAAGCAGTCTGTCAATGAGCTTCATTCCAGTTCTTGTTTTCTTTTTTTTTCTTTTCTTGGTTTTTTCGAGACAGGGTTTCTCTGTGTAGCCCTGGCTGTCCTGGAACTCACTCTGTAGACCAGGCTGGCCTCGAACTCAGAAATTGGCCTGGCTCTGCCTCCAGAGTGTTGGGATTAAAGACGTGCACCACCACCGCCCGGCTCAGTTCTTGTTTGCTGTGAAGGTCTGTATGTATTTGTGCATACACATGCTGGGCTGAACCCAGGGCTTGCTCATAGTAGGCAAACACTTCCAACTCCAGCCCCTTGTTGGTTTTGCTCTATTATGTTAAACTGTAAGTACTTTTTTTTATTTGGCTTTTTTGAGAAAGGATCTTGTTCTGTTACTCAAACTGGCCTGGAACTTACTGTGTAGCTCAGGCTGGTCTCAAACTGGTAGTTTAAAGAGTTTCTGATTTTTAAATTTTTTTTAAAAATCACACTTATCATTACGTAGAGATGGCTCAGTTGTTAAAAGTACTGCCTTCTCTTCCAGAGGTCCTGAGTTCAATTCCCAGCACTCACATAGCAGCTCACAACCATCTGTAATGGGATCCAGTACCTCTTCTGGTGTGCATATATACATGCAGACAAAGCATACTTTTACATAAACAGGTCTTTTAAAAAAAACATTATTTAGTGTGTGTGTGTACATATGTATGTATACATGCCACTGCACATATGTGAAGATCTGAAGATAACTTGCAAGTTGTTTTCTTTTTCCACTGTGTGGGTCCTATGGATTGAACTCAGGTTATCATCTTGTCATGGATCAAATACATCATAGGGGCTGAAGAGATAGTTTATTTGTTAAGAACTTTTGCTGCTCTTGAAGATAACCCAACTTTGGGTCTAAGCACCCACATAGCAGCTTATACCTGTCCTCGGCCCCAGTTTCAGGGGGTCCGATGCCCTCTTCTGGCCTTCATGGGGACTGTGCACATGCATGGTACACTTATGTGGAGGCAAAACACCCAATAGCATTAAAATATTTTTTAAAACATTCTGAAATGTAATATTAGTTTTTCATTTCAAAACCAAACTTTATATTCTTTGATTTTTATATGTTTGGGTGTTTTGCCTGAATGTATGTCTGCACTATGTGTGTTACAGGGAGTTGTGAACTGATGTGTAGGTTCTAGGAATCAAACCCGAGTTGCTCTGGAAGAGGAGCCAGTACTCTTAACCACTGATCATCTTTCCAAGCACTCGTCCCCCTTTTATTTTTTGAGACATAGTGTCACCATGTAACTGGCTGAGGCAAGGCGTGTGGAGGACACGTGATATTTGGAGGGTATAAATAGGACTGAGTGACAGAGACAAAGCTTGGCTTGCTGGTACAGCCAACACTTGTGGGTCTTGAGTCTTTGCTGATCTTCACTTCCCTGAGAGGCCTAGCCGCCGAGAACTGGTGTTCTATTGGTCCCTCCTGATGACTCAAGCAGAGGCTGAGGCCCGGCTGTCGCTGCTAGGTCATGTCACCACTGTTGCTAAACCAACTACTTAACTGGACTGCTGGTATATCCATGAGGTGTTTGTGCGTAGATTGAGATGCTGCTGCCTGCTAACCTGTGAATGAACTACAGCAATTGCTAGTTGTTACAAAGAGCCTTTCTATGGAATGGTTTGGTTTGGGTTTTGGTTTGCTGGTTGGTTAGTTGGTGGGTTGGTACTTCTGAGACAGAATCTCACTCTGTAGTTCCATCTAGCTAAAGCTCACTATGTAGACTCCCCAAATGCTGGGGTTATAGATGTGAGCTACAAAGAACCTTTCTAAACAGGTCCACTTCCCCGTATCTTTTCTTTTTCACCACCACTGGTGAGTGGTGGGCTACAAGGGAGGTTAAAGAACAATCATTAAAAATAGGATTTGAAGCCGGGCGGTGGTGGCGCACGCCTTTAATCCCAGCACTTGGGAGGCAGAGGCAGGCGGATTTCTGAGCTCGAGGCCAGCCTGGTCTACAGAGTGAGTTCCAGGATAGCCAGGACTACACAGAGAAACCCTGTCTCGAAAAAAACAAAAAAAAAAAAAAAGAAAGAAAGAAAAAGAAAGAAAGAACGAGAAAAAAACATAGGATTTGAAAAAAATTAAAGTTATGATAGGACAGCAATCATCAAAACTCAGTTTAAAGTCATTTTACAATAGTTTTGTTGTCTTTTAGAAAGTATGTTTTACAATGATACAAAGGTATTCCATTTTGTTATTAAAAAATAACTGATTATTTATGATTGGCACACTATTAGAACAAGAAAAACTAAGCTATTTAGGATTGCTTTGTTTGTTTCAGAACATCAGAAAGCCTTGAAGGATTTTACTCTTGAAAATATTCTTTCCCATATTTACTATTTTCGTTGTCACGATTACACTGAGCTGCTGGCACAAGTCTATCTCCTTCCAGATTTCCTTTCAGATCATTCAAAGGTATGGACCATACTACTGAAATAACTTCTTTGAGAGTGTTAATAATACAAAAATAAACA
Source organism: Grammomys surdaster (assembly GCF_004785775.1). Taxonomy (NCBI): domain Eukaryota; kingdom Metazoa; phylum Chordata; class Mammalia; order Rodentia; family Muridae; genus Grammomys; species Grammomys surdaster. The sequence goes on along the minus strand of NW_021604658.1, from coordinate 4,092,977 downwards.
GTAGCAATAGTATAAACTTAATACCAGTTCAAAAGCCTCTTCTTTCCCTGTCCTACCACTTACTTACTTACTTTGCACATTTATGCTGTTCACATTTCAAAATATTGTATATTCATTGTATAGTCTTAAGATTGAAATATCTGAGCCAGGTGGTGGTGGCGCACGCCTTTAATCCCAACACTTGGGAGGCAGAGGCAGGCGGATTTCTGAGTTCGAGGCCAGCCTGGTCTACAGACTGAGTTCCAGGACAGTCAGGGTTACACAGAAAAACCCTGTCTCGAAAAAACCAAAAAAAAAAAAAAAGATTGAAATATCTGTTGATGACAAATACAAACGTTCTGGATTCTATTCTATTGAGCTATGTACCTATTCTTGTGGCAGTTGTTTTTTTGTTTTTTGATTTGTTTGGTGTTTTAAGACAGGGTTTCTCTATGTGTAGCCTTAGCTGTCTTGGAATTCACTTTGTAGACCAGGCTGGTGTCAAACTCAGAGATTCAACTTCCTATGCCTCTGGAGTGCATGCACACCAAACTTTGCTGACCTTGACTTCTCAGTCACCCTGTCTTCATTCAAGTGCTGGGATCTAGTCTTGTGCTACTGTAGTCAGCCTATTGTATCATCATTATCATCATTATTGGATTTTTTTGGAAACAAGGTTTCTTTGTATAGCCCTGGCTGTCCTGGAACAGTGGCATATGCATCTAATACTAGTATTTAGGTAATAATTACTGTAAAATCGTTGGATAAATATTTTCCAAAAGAAAGCCTTTGAAGGGCTGGAGAGATGGTTCAGTGGTTAAGAGCACTGAGTACTCTTCTGATGTCCTGGGTTGGATTTCTAACACCCACATGGCAGCTCATAAACATCTATAAATCTGGTTCCAGGAGATCCTTGCCCTGTTTGACCTTCACAGGTACTAGGCATGAACATGATACACAAACTTACATGCAGGCAAAACACTAATACACATAAAATAACAAACTGAAGTTTAAGAGAAAACCTTTGAAGAGATAAAAATGAAGCTGTAGGAGGAGGGCTCCAGCCCGCTCATTGGTAGAGTGCTTACCATGCATGGACCACAGCTTTCATTCCCAGCATTATGAAAGAAAACTCTTAATTTTCATTTATATTTACTTAATTTGAGTTAGACTCTCACTGTATAGCCAAGCCTGGCCAGAAACTGATGAACCTCCTGCCTTACCTCCTGTGTGCTGAGATCATAGACACATACTACCATGCTCTTTTTTTATTTTTAATTGTATAAGTGACTGGAGGCCAGAGGAGGCCATTGGATGCCTTAGAGCAGTGGTTCTCAACCTTCCTAATGTTGCAACCCTTAAATACAGTTTCTCATGTGGTGACCCTCAACCATAAAATTATTTTCATTGTTACTTTATACTTATAATTTTGCAACTTTTATGAATTATAATGTAAATATTTGATATGTACCCCGTGTGGAAGGGTCAGTCAACCCCCAAAAGGATTGTAACCCATAGGTTAAAGACCAGTGGCCTACAGAGATCTGGGGTTAAAGGAAGTTGTGAACTGCCTGACATGGGTGCTGAGAACTGAACTCTGATCTTCTGTAAGAGCAGTATGCACTTTTAATTGCTGAGCCATCTTTACAAAGAAACACCCAGCTAGCTAGCTAGATTTCTTTCTTTTTTCAGCCCAAATTTTAAGATTTATTTATGTAATGGAATGTGCTTCTTTATTATAATTTTAACTCCAAACCTAATTTCATCCTCTCTCCTGTCTTTAGGTGCAGTTAGTGATAATAGATGGAATTGCTTTTCCCTTTCGTCATGACCTTGATGATCTGTCCCTTCGTACTCGACTACTAAATGGCCTTGCCCAACAAATGATCAGCCTCGCAAATAATCACAGATTAGCTGTAAGTATCTTTAGTCAGAAGAATTTCATAGTTAAGACTATGAAATATTAGCCGGGCGGTGGTGGCGCACGCCTTTAATCCCAGCACTTGGGAGGCAGAGGCAGGCGGATTTCTGAGTTCGAGGGCAGCCTGGTCTACAGAGTGAGTTCCAGGACAGCCAGGGCTACATAGAGAAACCCTGTCTCGAAAAACAAAAAACAAACAACAAAAAAGTATGAAATATTAATGTCTAATTATTAATGCCTAGTCATTAATAATTAATGTCTAATGTCAGATTCTGTCTGACTAAATAATGTGAATATGGTTTGGTGGGTTTGTGGTGTTGGTGATGGTGGTGGTGGTGGTGGTGATGGTGGTGATGGTGGTGGTGGTGATGGTGGTGATGGTGGTGGTGGTGGTGGTGGTGATGGTGGTGATGGTG
>NW_021604658.1:4071830-4090561 GCF_004785775.1 Grammomys surdaster | reverse complement strand
TGGTGGTGATGGTGGTGGTGGTGGTGATGGTGGTGGTGGTGGTGGTGGTGGTTGTCTGTTAGAGATAAAGCTTTGATAAGTAGCCTGAGACTTGATAATGTAGTCCTGCCTGTCGTTGAACTCTATCCTCCTACCTCAGCCTTCTTAGTGCTGAAATTTCAGATGTGTTACTATACATAGCTTTTAATGTAGATATTTTTTAGAAAAGCCAGGTTTGTTTTTGGGGTGTGTGTGTGTGTGTGTGTTGTAATAATAGGGATTAGACCCAGAGCCTCATGCATGAATTGTAGGTAGGCAGGTATCTACTTCTGGGCTGCTGCATCTGTCCTAGAGCTAATTCTAGATTTGAAATATGAAGGGAGCAGTAAAGATGAGGTTAGGCGTACAGGGACAGCTGTTTGCCATTCTGCAGCCACATCCTCCCACTGACAAAATACACTTGTCAAAGAGAGTGGAAGATAAAAATGCTTTTAAGTTAGTCTTTTTTGTTTTAAGGACGTTCTTAGCACGTGCCTGTAATATACCAAACACAAAGAACTTCCTCTATAAAATTGAAAGCATTTTATTTTCAAGATCTTATTTTTAAGTTATATTTTATTTATTTTGTGTGCATGTACATGTGTTGTTGCATGTATCATAACACACTATCAGAGGACAACTTGCAGAAGTCAGTTCTTTCCACTATGGGGTTCCAGGGGTCAAACATCTGTTGTCAGTCTCCATGGCAAGTGCCTTTCACTGAGCCATCTTACAGGCCCTTTTGTCATATTCTTTTTGCCAAAGCATAGTGCCCTTTGAATTATTTCTTACTGTTAATTGGAATTTAATCTTGTTAATGATGGCATTCTGAAGGTCCTCCAGTAGAGGGCACCCAAGACAAATAGGCTGTATAGAGTCAGTTGCTTAGGTTTGTTGGCTTGTTGTTGATGCTGTTTTTCTTTGTTGTTTTGTTGCTCCTGCTGCTCCGGCTGAGGACTTCAGACACACTAAGCAAACATTCTGCCATTGAGCTACATCCCCTGCCCTATTTTAATTTAGTTAACTTGCTTGTTTCTCTCGCCATTAAATATATATAAATTTTGACTTGTGTGTGTGTCCATGTGTACATGTAGCCACATGTACAAGTATGCATGGACTTGTGGGGCCAGAGGTCAGCATTGAGTGTCTTCCTCAGTCGTTCTCCACCTTATTTTTAATTTTTTAAAAGTTTTATTTCTTTTGTGTGCCTCTGCATGTGTATGTGCACATGCCATTGGTGTACATGTGGAGATGTACTCTGTACTCTTAAAGACAGGGTTTCTCTATGTAGCTCTGGCTGTCCTAGAACTCACTCTGTAGTCCAAACTGGTCTCAAACTCAGAGATCCACCTGCCTCTGCCTCCCAAGTGATGAGATTAAAGACACATGTGCAGGCTTGGAGATTTAGCTCAGTGGTGGAACATTTGACTAGCAAGTGCAAGGCCCTGGGTTCAGTCTTCAGCTCAGGGGACCAAAAAAAAAAAAGACAAAAGACAGATGTGCCACCACTGCCCAGCAACCCTGAACTTTTGATCTGCTTTTCTTTTTAATTTGAGACAAGGTCTAACTATGTAGCTTTGGCTGTCCTAAAACTCATGTCACCAGGACAAACTCATGTCAAACACACAGCAATCTATGTACCTCTATTCCAAGTGCTGGGATTAAAGGTGTCCCCCACTCTGCCCAGCTGCTTACTTTTATATTGATGTGACAAAACACCTTGACCAAGGCAGTTTATAAATAAAATACAAGACATGTAAATATAAAATATAAAAGAAAGCATTTAACTGGGCGTAAAAGTTTCAGAGGGCTTAAAGGTGTGTGCTACTATATTGAATTCCAGGCCTGCTTCTACTTCTTTAGTGCTATGATAAAAGGCATATAAAGTGAAATTTAAATTTTGAATTTGTTTTGTTTTGCTCTTTTTGTTTTTCGAGACAGGGTTTCTCTGTGTAGCCCTGACTGTCCTGGAACTCAGTCTGTAGACCAGGCTGGCCTCGAACTCAGAAATCCGCCTGCCTCTGTCTCCCAGGTGCTGGGATTAAAGGCGTCCACCACCACCACTCGGCTAAATTTTGAATTTTAAAAAGTGAAGTTTCAAAGGAGGGGTACTGGAGAGATAGATCAATGGATAATGTGTTTGCTTTGGTAGCATAAGACCTGAGTTCAGAGCCCCAACACCTCCATATGAGAATGGACGTGCACTCCTGTACCCCCAGCACTGCTGAAGTTCAGGATGGGGAAAGGATTCCCACAGGGGCATCTGTGGGTTTTGCCAGCCAGCCAGTCTAACCAAAACAGGAATTCTACATTCAGTGAGGGACTCTCTCAAAATAATGAGGTAGATGCTTGGAGGAGGAGTCACGTACCTTTAATCCCAGCACTCAGGAGGCAGAGGCAGGGAGATCTCTGAGTGGGAAGGCAGCCTGGGCTACAGAGCTAGTTCCAGGACAGTCAACTATACAAGGAGACCCTGTCTCAAACTATTTCCAACACCCCCCAAAAAACCTAAATCAACCAAGAATTCTTTGTTCCTTCAGATTTTTTCTGGTCAGTTATATCATGTATTCTGGTAACATATTTTTTGCAGATAAGTACAAATTTTTATTTTTAAATTTTCAAACAAGAGCATATTCCCCTCTTCTCTTCCTTTTTAAAAAAGATTTATATTTTTTGTATATGAGTACACCATAGCTGTCTTCAGACACACCAGAAGAGGGCATCAGATCCTATTACAGATGGTTTTGTGTTACAATGTGGTTGCTAGAAATTGAACTCAGGACTCTGGAAGGGCAGTCAGTGCTCTTAACTGCTGAGCCATCTCTCCAGCCCCTTCTCTTCCTTTTTCATCAGAAAAATTTATAATTTTTAGAGAGTTACTTAATTTTGTGTGTATATGTTTTGCCTGTGTGCATGTCTATGTACATATGTGGGCCTGGTGCCAGAGGAAGCCATAAGAGAATATTAGGTCTTCTGAATCGAAAGTATAGATGGCTGTGAGATACCATGTGAGTTTTGGAAACTGAATCTGGGTCCTACAACCACTGAGTCATCTTCCAGCCTCTAATATATTTTCTTTTAACTTATTATATTCAGAATATTAAACTCACAAGACTGTTTATATATAACTTTTATGCCATAACTTTCTTACATTTTGTTTTTATAGGTTATTTTAACTAATCAGATGACAACAAGGATTGATAAAAATCAAGCTTTGCTTGTTCCTGCATTAGGTGGGTAAATGAGTGAGATAATCCTTTTTTTCCTCTCAATTTGGTTAAGATGGCTTCTCTGTGTAGTCCTTGAACTCAGAGATCTGCCTCCCTCTGCCTCCCAAGTGTTAGAATTTCTGGCAGGCCTAGAATTCAATATGTAGACCACTATACCTGGCTCTGAGATAAAAGATTTTTTAACATTTTTTTCTACATTTTCATTTGATGTTTGGTGGATACTATAAGCTTTTGAAAATAAAGACTGTCTTATTCACTGACCACATTGATTACATAGCTGCTGTCTGACACATATATGTCAGAAATCTGAGGTATAAATATTCAAAATAGGTTTCTAAACATTAAAACCCCAGTCTTAGACAGGAAGGAGAATAAGTCTATTTAAAGACAAATCATACTTTGTAAACAGGTATGACTATTTCTAGCATTGTGGTTTTATTAGAACACAATGCTTCAAGATTTATCTCCACTGGAATTCACTAATATTCTCTGTGGCAAAGATGGTGATGCAGACGTAGCCCTAGCTACTGAGGAAGCTGAAGTAGGAGGATCTCTTCAGCCCTGAAGTCCAGGACTACATAATGAAACCTGCATGGCAGCATGTCTTTAATCCCAGCACGCCAGAGACAGAAGCATGCAGAGTTCTTTTAATATAGGCCAGCCTGTGCTACATACTGAATTCCAGGCCTGCCAGGACTATAGTGAGACCCTGTTTCTGGGTGTCAGAAAACTCGATTACTCTTAGGATCTTACTCATATACAACAGGTTTTGAAACATAGAATATTCTTATTTTCAATTTTGTAAAGTAATATTGTAGTTGACCAGACATTCTAAGCAACTTAGAAAATTCTAAAGGTACTTTATAGTAATTTTTTTTTCTTTTAGGGGAAAGCTGGGGACATGCTGCTACAATAAGGCTAATTTTTCACTGGGAACAAAAGCAAAGGTCAGTATAGAAATAAGTTCATAATTTCAGAATATCAATTTAATTATACTCAACACTTAGTGGTTTGTTAACATCGGTCCCCAGCTTGAGGTTTACAGTGACCCATAAACCACTTCTGTTGTTGCCTTGTTTGACATCAGAGCAACATAGAAACACGTTGTTAATACTGCACATTCAGCCACACAGGGAATTCTTTGTATATTTAAATGATGGTGTGAATGCACCTGGAACATGTAGGTGGCTAAGGAATTGCTGCCTTCTGATAGTCTTTGAAATCACATCTTAGCCATGAAGGAGGAGGAGGTACCCTGTGTTCCCAGAGGAGTCTGAAAGAAGAATAAATCAGGACAAAAGGAAAACTTTGAGGTTAGTGTTAGGACTAATATATGTGGAAAATGGGAGAGTTTTTCTTAGTTGCTTAATATAGTTCTTGCATGAAATTGTGTCTGCCATTTTTTCCTTTTATTACCCATGTATTTACCTGCCTTTCACAGTATTGTTCTTTAAAATAAAATCATGGCAGCATGAAGCCTTTGTATTTGTTTCTAAAGCTGCTGAGCAAGTGAATGAACCAGCTTTCCTTTTCTTTAAAATAGGCCATTGAAAGCTATGAAGTCTTTTATTCTGAACTTCAAAAGCTGCCAGATTTATGCCAGCCTTTCTGCTTTGTGATTAATTGACATAACCTAGAGAATTTGGTATAGAAGTGCTCTAATAAAGGGGGAAACTGAGGCAGTATGTAGGGCGATATTTAGCTCAGTCAGTGATACTGCTTTGGTTTGTTTGTGTTTTTAAACTGTATTACATGCCACCTTCTAATATTCTTTGAAATCCATACTGTAACTAGCTAGGTATGTTGGCGCCTGTCCATAATTCCAGCACTCAGGAGACTGAGGCAGAATAGCCTGAGTTTGAGGCTAACGTGAGCTGCAAAGTTCCAGGCCAACCTAGGACAGAGTGAAACTGCATAAAAAGAAAAGAAAGCCATATCATGAAATTAGTTTATATACAAAAATCTTGGGGGGCAGGAGGGTTTGATACCTGGTCTCTCTGTGTAATCCTGGCTGACTTGGAACTCACATAAATCTTCCTGTCTCTGCCTCCTGAGTGCTGAGATTAAAGGCGTGCACCACCACTCCCAGCTGTATTTAATTTTAAAAATAAATTTATTTTATGTGAGTATTTTGCCTGACTTTTTGCATGTAAGTCTGTGCAACACATACGTGCCTGGTGCCCACAGAGGTCAGAAGAGGGTATCAGATCTCCTGGGACTGGGGTTCCAGATGGCTGTGGGCCACCGTGTGAGTGCTAGGAACTGAGCCCAAGTCTTCTGCAAGAACCTAACCTCCATCTTTCACTAGAACATCTCATTTTATGTTTTGCTTTTTTTTTTTTTAAGATTTATTTTATGTATGTGCATACACTGTCGCTGTCTTCAGACACACCAGTAGAGGGCATCAGATTCCACTACAGATGGTTGTGAGCCACTATGTGGTTGCTGGGAATTGAACTCAGGACCCCTGGAAGAGCAGACAGTGCTCTTAAACACTGAGCCATCTCTCCAGCCCTATATTTTGCTTTTAAGAGAGGATCTTACTCTGTACCTCTGACTAGTCTGGAACCTACTATATAGACCAGGCTGCCTCTACCTCCCCAGCACTGGGATTAAGGGTGTCAGTACCACATGTGTGCAGTAACACCTAATTTTTAACCTCTGACAAATGACAGAATGACATTCCAACAATTCCTAAATGATTTTGTCAGTGTCCTTATATTATGTGGGTTCTCCAATTTGCATATTCATGATAATATGAGGCCAAGATTGTTCTTTGCCAAGAAGATCTGGTGGTAGAGTGGAGTAATGCATCACGCCCCCACACAGCATTTCCTATGTGTGCTCAGCTTTAGAGCACAAATTGTACTTCTGTCTTGTTTCTTCCTGACCCAAACTCTGTAGTTCAACCATATGTTAAGCTTCTTCTCACTAGGGCTAGGAGCCAAGTGATTCTTTTTGGTTTGGTTTAAAAAGATCTCTTGAAGAAAAGATCTTTTGAGATGCAGACATGACATACAGATTTTTTTACCTAGAAATTTGAAGAGGATTTTCTAAGTTGAAAGCTTAATCAACTCCCTTTTGACTTTATAATGTATTTTTCCTTTAGAAAGCCCAGCCTGGCCTAGAACTCTTAGCAGTCCTCCTGCCTCCTTCCTTATTAGCATTATAGGCATAAGCTACCACATCTGGTGTTCATTTTGGATTGATACTAACTTTCTAAAGCCTTCTTAAAATTTTACTACTTTTTTGCTTTGATATGGTATCCTAGACCTGTTCTTGAGGGGAAGGTTGTGGGCTCAAGACCAGTCTGAGGTATGTGGTAGTACTCTGTCTCAGTTTATCGTTCCCTACCATCAAGAGTGAGTGAGCAAGAAATTACTGCTTGTTAATAATGTTAATAATTTCTTCAAAACATTCAGATGTACTTGGCACTTTTTTGGACATATTTGTATTGTAAGATGACTTACAAGATGAGCTAGTTTTTATTGAGTCAAAAGTAAGGATTTTTCTTTATTGTATATTTACTTGTTTACATATTCTCTCTCTCTCTCTCTCTCTCTCTCTCTCTCTCTCTCTCTCTCTCTGTGTGTGTGTGTGTGTGTGTGTGTGTGTGTGTGTGTGTGTGTTTAGGAGTTGGCTAGTTGGTTCTTTCCCTCTACCAAATGGGTCAAGGGAATATTGAACTCAGGTGGTCAAGAAAAAAGTGATTCTTTTAGGACTTCATGTGTAGTTCAGTGGGGTAGTGCTTGTCTAGCTTGTGCAAGGCCCACAGTTTACTTTTTAATACTGCCCTACCTTAAGAAAATGAAAATTCCCAAACTATGACTTTTCTAAAAAGGATGATTAAAATATATTTTGCCTCTGAAATACTGTGATTAAAGATATCTGTCATTATATCCAGCTAAAGAGAAATGACTTTATTTTTTGTGGTATTGATAATTGAACCTAGGGCCTCTTGCATGTCAGGCACACACTGCACTGTTAAGTCATATTCATAGAACTTGTTGGATTTTTGGTGTTGTTTGTTTGTGTTTTTTTTTTTTTTTGTTTTTTTGGCTTTTCTTTCTTTCTCTTTTTTTTTTTAGAATTATTTATTTATTTTATGCATATGAGCACGCTGTAGCTGTCTCAGACACACCAGAAGAGGGCATTGGATCCCATTACAGATGGTTGTGAGCCACCATGTGGTTGCTGGGAATTGAACTCAGGACCTCTGCAAGAGCAGTCAGTGCTCTTAACCGCTGAGCCATCTCTCCAGCCCATTTTTGGTTTTTCTAGACAAATTTTTTTCTGTGTAGCCCTGACTGTCCTGAAACTAGCTCTATAGACCAGGCTGGCCTCAAACTAAGAGATTTACCTGCATCTGCTTCCCAAGTGCTGGAACTAAAGACCTGAACCACCACCCCCTGGAGCCCTTATTGTTCTTATATGTGACTCAGCAGTTAGTTTTTATGTTAACTACAGAATTTATGGCATTTTGGATTCTGCTGTTTGTTTTGTTGTTTTGTTCTGTTTTGCTTTGGTTTTTGGTGTGGGCGGATAGGTGTTCTACCTGCATGTGCAGTGCTCTCAGAGATCAGAAGAGATACTCTGGAACTGGAGGACAGAAGGTTGTGAGCTCCCATCTGGGCACCAAGAATAGAATTTAGGTTCTTTGGAAGAGAAGCCAGAGCTCTTAACTGCTGAGCTATCTTTTAAGCCCCAATCATTTTCAAAGTAAAAGTCTTTGATTGTTTCTCTCATGACTTATGCTTAAGGAGAGGGGCATTTTTGAAATTAGGAAAGTTAATAAATAATTAATAAGATGTTCTTTATAGTTTAGTTTTGAAAATAAGCTAGGCTTGGTGGTGCATGCTTATAATCCTGGCATTTGGGAAGTGATGACAGGAAGATTAGGAATTCAAGGCCATCCTTGGCTACATAGGACATTCAAAACTAGGCTAACCATATGAAAGCCTGTCTCAAAAACAAAAACAAATGAGTATTATATTATATAGAAACTAATAAAAGTCTATGATTGTTTCCTGTTAAGTTAGAATCTATATTACATAAAACTGCAATTAAATAGATATCGAAGTTTTAGCTATATTTATACAGCTAGCTGGCATTAAGTACATTCATATTCTTATATGACCTTCACTACCATTTATATCCAGAACTTTGTCATCTTCCTTTTAGTGTTAAATAATAGTGTTGTCCCTGGCAACCACTGTTCAACTCTGTCTCTGATTTGATTATTCTAAGAACCAAATATAATTGAAATCATACAATATTTGATTTACTTATTTCACTTGGAATAATGTCTTCAAGGTTCATTTTGTAGCCATGTCAAAATTTTCATCCTAACAATGAGAGGAATGAGAGAGGGAGAGGGAGGGAGGGAGAGGGAGGGAGGGAGAAAATGTGTGTATTCCATATTTTATTTATCTCCTAGTAGACATTGTTGCTTCAGTCTTTTTGCTGTTATGAATGACATAAATATTTTAGAAATAATTGTAGAATGATAACTGAGTAGTGAAGCACTTTCCTAACTTGTATGAGGTCCTGATTTTTTTTTTTTTTGAAACAAGGTTGTGTATCTAGGGTGCCCTCAAAGTTATATGTAGCCTAGGTGGTCCTTGAGCTTACAGCGACCCTCACAGCCCACTCCATCTGCTTTAGCTGCAGGTGTGCACCACCACATCAAGCTCCTTATAGAAACTTGAAAGGTTTTCATGTTCTTGCTCTGAACACTATTTGAATGTAGTTATTAAGAGTGTAGATTGTGGAGTTGAGATGGTGACTCAGGCCATAAAGGGCTTGCTGTGCAGACATAAGAACAGGAATTTGGGTCCCCAACACCCACATGAAAAAGTCATGATGCTGTGCACTTACAGTCCTAGCACTGGTGAGGAAGAGATAGTAGGATCTCTAGGACTTGCTGGCCAGCAAATGTAGTAACTGATTGAACCCTAGGATCAGTCAAAGAGCCTATCTGAGAAAAACAGTAAAGAGATACGATCCAACCTCTGGCGTCCACGTGTATCTGCACACGTACAAACAGAGCTTTAGCTGGGGGCGGGGTGGGGGAGGGCGGCACAGGGGAGGGCAGCACACACCTTTAATCCCAGCACTGCAGAAGCAGAGTCTGATTTCAAGGCCAGCCTGGTCTACAGAGTGAGTTCCAGGTGGTTACAACTGTCTGTAACTCCAGATTTCCAGGGGATCTGATGCCTCTGGCCCCTAAGGATGTTTGCACCCATGTATACATACCCACATATAGACACAAACCCCTGCACATAATTAAAAATAATAAGAATACATCTTTAAAATCATACATGTGTATGCAAGCTTACTTACTTTTTAGGGGAAGGGTAGGCTATGATGTAGTCCAGAGCCTCAAACTCTCCATATAGTGAGAAGGACAGCCCAGGCTGTCCTGCCTGGGACTCACTCTGTAGACCAGGCTTGGCCCCAAACTTAGAGATTCAACTGTTTCTGCCTGGGATTAAAGGCCTGTGCCACCATACCCAGATTTTTTTTTCTTTTCTTTTCTTTTTTTTCTTTTTTTGGTTTGGTTTTTTGAGACAGGGTCATACCCAGATTTTTAATTTTTAATTTTTTTTAATTATTTTTTTTTTAAGACTCAGGCTGGCCTTGAACTCCTGAGTTGAAAAAAAAAAAAATTGTGCCTCTGCTTAACTGAGACTGAAAGCACCCACAGCACTGCTCTGTGAGGAGAGGTTTCATTTTGCCTTTTTCAATATATTTCTTTCCATTTTTTGTGTTCTTGAGAACACATGATGCGAGCATAGTATAGGACTCTGTACATTTAAATTATAAAACCAGTCATGTGGCCTAATTGAGGTAATGTGTTTATATGTATTTTTTTCTCCAAGCAGATTTGCAACATTGTACAAGTCACCAAGCCAGAAGGAGTCCACAGTACCATTTCAGATCACAGTCAGTATTATTTCATCACAATGGGGTTTTGCGGTTGTTGGGCAGTAATTATCTGAAGAGGCCATGTACAAATCGTTTCTGTTAATTTTGTAAGCAGCAAGCATATTTGAGGATAGTTTAGATGTGAGAACATCATCAAAATAGTATTTACACAGTTCTGTAGTCACAGTTGATCTTTGAGAACAGATGAAATATTTATATATGTTCCATGGCATATGTAAAATCTCCTACTAAGGATTTTTATGTTAAAAGTTTTTCAGAAAGGAAAATGTATAATGGGACATGATGGCATGTGCCTGGACTTGGGAAGACTGAGGCAGGAGGATCAGTCGTACAAGGCTAGCCTAGGCAGCATGAGATCCTGTCTCAAAAATATGTGTTTCTACACTAGTATTAATAATTTTGATCTGTAAATGGTGGAAACACTTTGAAACAACATTCATTTCCTGAGTATTTATATCATTGGAATCTAGGCCCAAGTTGACCTCAGACTCACTACAGAGCTGAGCGTGACCTGGAGCTTCTTTGTTTTGTTTCTTTTGAGACAGGATTTCTCTATGTAGCCCTGGCTGTCCAGAAACTCACTCTGTAGACCAGGCTAGCCTTATACTCTGATATCTACCTGCCTGTGCCTCGCAAGTGCTAAGATCAAAGGCATCGCCACCACACTCAGCAGTCTCTTATTTTTATAAAGAGAAAACTAAAAATGGAAAGCAGTTCTGAAAGTGAATTTCCCACTTAGTTTTTACACTAACCTCACTTAACTACATTAACCTGTTCTCAATTATTTCGTCTTGTTTGAGAAGAGGTCTTGTTATATAGTCCAGGCTGGCCTTGAACTTTTGACCCCCCTGCCTCCACTGCCTAAGTGATGCTATTACAGATGCATGCCACATGCCAGGCAGAATAATTTTACTATAAAATGATTTGTGAAGTGCCTACGTGCGTGGCCGTACACACTACTTCTTTCTATTTCTCCCTGCTAAGACATCATAAGGCTTCTTATGATTCTTTCTAGAGAGCTTTTTTGTTGTTAACTTAGACATCACCACAGGTCAGGGCTTAGAGAACATCCTTATGCAGTGTTATTTTTATGTAATATATGCTCTTTATAAAAGAGCATATATTAAATGCTCTAATAAAACTCTGGGTTAGAATACCTGCAAAGTTTATCCTCTTTATTCAATGATTAATAAATCCTCTCCCAAGAATAACATAGCTTATTTAAAGACTATTTGGAAAATTAGTCTTTTAAATTATCTTTTAAGTGTGTGTGTGTGTATTTCTCTATCCTGCAGCCTCAGGGATTTAGAGACGCTCTTGTCACTGCTGCCTCATCACAGAGAGAAAGTTCTTTGAATTTTCGGAAACGGCCACGAGAACCAGAGGAAGAATGCTGACCAAATACTAATGTCAATGCATCCAGTTAACTGATGATGTGATATCCAGTGTATAATGTATGTATGTATATATGCATGCATGCATGTATGTGCACTATGTATGTGCTGGTGCCTACAAAAGCAAGCTGAAGGTGGTGGATCTTGTGGAACTGGAGTTACAAGTAAAACTGAACCACCATGGAGGTGCTAGGAACCAGAACCTAGTCCTGCAAGAACCAAAAATGTTGCTAACTGCCGAGCCATGTCTCCAGCTCCTCCACCCTGACTCAGGCAGGGTTTCTTGTTTTGTCTCTTCAACCTCCAGGTCCTCACACTTTGGCTACTTCTGGTTTTGCCTCTTGTCTCACTAGGAACACTGGGATACCGGTGTGTAGCAACAAGTGTGGGCTGTGGGTCTTGAACTCAGGTTGTCAGGCTTGTATAGCAAGTCCTTTTATCCACTGAGCATCTTTCCAGGCTCTCCACCTTAAATTTTAAGAAAAAATCTCTTACTGAACGTGGAGCTCACTGACTTAGAGGGCCACTTGTCTACCACCAGCAACAAGATGCACAGATATGCTGTACTGTACCTGCTTTTATATGCTGTCCTTATGCCTGCATGTCAGGCGCTTTGCCCACTGAGCCATTTCCCTAGCTCCTGAAAAGATTTTCTGAAGCACTGTTCTATAATTATATTTTAATGTGTTTTTATTTTGAGTAATGTGGAAAGCTGACCTTATGTTACCTATCTGGATTTACCACCCAGAGTGGAAAATTTCTTTGTCAATTGCCTAAAAAATAATAGAAATAAAACACTATAATACATTTTAAGTGTGTGTGTATATGTGTATGTGTATGTGTCTGTGTGTTGCCACTTGTATGGAGGCTTTCAAAGCCTGGAAGAGGGTATCAAGTCCCTAGCACTGGAGTTATGTGTGGTTGGCTGCCAGAGATGGATTCTTTTTTTTTTTTTGGTTTTTTGAGACAGGGTTTCTCTGTGTAGCCCTGGCAGAGATGGATTCTTAAGAAGTAAATGCTGAGTCATGCCCCATCCCATCTTAATATTCTTACTTATTCTTAAATGTAGCTTTGGGGGCCTAGAGAGAGGATTCAGTAGTTAAGAGCACTTGTTATGTGAAGGACCTGGATCAGTTACCAGTACCTAGTAACTCCAGTTCCAGGGGATCTGTCCTCCATGGACACTAAGCATGTTTGTGGTGTACATGCATATGTGTAGGCAAAACACTCAAACAAATATGAAATAAAATTAAAAATAAGCAAATATAGCTTTGAAAAGAATTAGCATATCACTGTTTAGTTAGTTGGGTTGGCAGTTCAGTTTGCCAACTCCTGGTCTGTGTGTCTTCCTTGCTGCTGGGTTGCCCAGAGCACCTCCTGCAAGCCATTGTTGGAAACAGAACACAGTCTGTAATGGAGGTTGAAGGTCTGTGTCTCCCCTTGGTGTCTATGCACCAGGGGAAGGCTGAGCCCTAGAGAGGGGCAGACGCCTGTTTGGTTCCAAGTCAGTGCCAAGAGTATGGGAGGGGCTAGAAGAGAAGGCCTCCTGGAGATTTAGGCCTAACTAAGCCCCTCCCCACGCTGTGATCCTTGATGAAGAGATGGTTCTTGCTTGTCCAAACTGTTTTCTTTGATGGTGGATGTGATTGCATACACCTTACTCAGGGTAAACCAGGGATTATTACCTTTTGCAGGAAGAAATGCTCAGGAAGGGAAGCTCATCAGCTGAACACTCAGGGCCTATGTAGATACTTCATTAGCATGGAGAACTCCAGGTTCTTATGCTATGTGACTGATTGGTCTTATGATTACATGTTCCAGAACAGATAAAGCTTGCCAGGGACCTGGTTTGACTCCTGCCATTTTCAACTCTGAAATTCCCTGGGGTCTGAGCCTGTTGAACAGTTCCGTCTGGTGGCACAGTCTGCTTGCCCCACAGTTGGCTGGTTGTGGTGTATGTATGTATGTGTGGTGGTTTGAATAGATTTGGCCCACATAGACTCATGTATTTGAATGCTTGGCCTTTAGGGAGTGGCATTATTAGGTGTAACGTTGGAATAAGTGTGGCCTTGTTGGAGGAAGTGTGTCACTGTGGAGGCGGGCTTTGAGGTCTCCAATGCTCAAGTCATGCACAGTGTGACACACAGTCTCCTGCTGTCTGTGGATCAAGATGTAGAAACTCTTAGCTCCTTCTCTAGCAACCTTATCTGCCTACATGCCACCATGCTTTCAATCGCAATGATAATGGACGTTTAGGCAGCCCCAAATTAACTTTTTTTTCTTTATAAGAATTGCTATGATCGTGTTGTCTCTTCATAGCAATAAAACCTAAACTAAGACTCTGTGTGTGTGTGTGTATCTTATGTTCCCTGACTGGCCTGGAATTCACTATGTAGACCAGGCTGGCCTCAAACTCAAGTGATCCACCTGTCTGCCTTTGGAATTGAGCAGATGAAATTAGTTTTAATGACCTCAGTTTGTTTAATTTTTGTTATTTGTCATTTTAAAGGGAAAATTTTGTAACTGTGTGTAGCCATTGAAACATATCCTCCACAATAGTCAAGTTGTGGTAAACTTATATTTACATTTTTGAAGTATAGTGTGAATAAATAAAAATTCTGAGTCAAGTGGTGGTCCTTTAATCCCAGCACTTGGGAGGCAGAGGCAGGTGAGTTTCTGAGTTCGAGCTATACAGAGAAACCCTGTCTTGGGAAAAAAAAAAAAAAGACTAGAAAGATGTCTCACTGGATAAGACCACCTACTGTTCTTCCATAGGACCTGAGTTCAGTTCCCAGCATCTATGTCAGCAGCTCATTTCAGCTCCAGGGTTCTAATACCCTCTTTTAGCCTTCTTGAGAACCTATATACATATGACATGCACTCACCCAGATACATACACAGAAATAAAATGTTGTGGTTTTTTTTTGTTTTGTTTTGTTTTGTTTTGTTTTGTTTTGTTTTGTTTTGTTTTGTTTTGTTTTGGTTCGGTTTGGTTTGGTTTGTTTTGTTTTGGTTTGGTTTGGTTTTTCGAGACAGGGTTTCTCTGTATAGCCCTGGCTGTCCTGGAACTCACTCTGTAGACCAGGCTGGCCTCGAACTCAGAAATCTGCTTGCCTCTGCCTCCCAAGTGCTGGGATCAAAGGTGTATGCCACCACTACCCATCGAAATAAAATGTTTTAAAACATCTAAAAATGTTGTAAGATATTTGATAACACTGTGAACCCCAAAATTGCGTTACGTACTGAACAAAACTTTGTAGGTGTGGTATGGCTTGGTCCTAGCACTCACCTTTAATCCCAAGCAATGAAGGTAAAGTTTGGTGCTCTGTGGAGGGAGAAATTCTAATTTTTTTTTTTTTTTTTTTAGTACTGGAGTCAAACCCTGAACTTGTGCATGCTGTATGGTACACAAGCACCCTACCACAGAGCTACATCCCAGCCCCAGAAAAATATACAATTGACTATTATATATATCTGACAGTATTTTCAACATTTCTCATAATAGGTGGTATTTTCTGTCTTAAGCTAAACACTACACATAGGAAGTTCTTCATTGTGACTCTTGTAGAGTTTACATATAGGCTAACTATACCTTACTAGGTGTGTGCATGGAAGCAGAACTTGTAACCCTCACACTAGGGCAATCTCAAGCATGCTTGTGGTCATCCTAATCACACAACTAGTTTGAGATAACTGCTTTAGCAGAATGGTTGATTATAATGGCATTAACTGATTATCATTAAAAGTTACCCGTGATTTTGTATTCTCTCCATTCAGGTATCGTAAAGCCAAGAGCGTCAAAGTGTTCTGAGTAGTAAACACTGGGTTTCTTCAAGCACTGGGTAATGTGGATTCTTGCTTTTTCTTTCCTGTTTTATCTTGTTTGAGACAAGGTCTTGATACAGTCAGGTAGATTTGACTTCACATTCGTGTCTTCATTGTCAGTGCTAAGACTGTAGAGGAATGCGCCTCCATACCAGGGTTCTGCTTTTCCTAAGTGTAATGATTTTCTTTTATAGGTTATCACTGTGGTATCAGATTGCCATACTGAAAAAAAACCCTAAGACCCTGATTATAAACAAAGCCAAGTACTTAATGTGTATAATGCCATTATAATAAATTTACATAATAGCATTTAAAGTTCCTATTGCTGAAATATGTTTTTCTAGGGAAAAAAAACCCTAGATTTCCTATATATCTTTTTTTAAAGACTGCAACTGCCACAGACTAAGTGACTTTTCTAGCCAGGCATGGGAAGTGGAGGCAGTTCAGTCACCTTCAGCTCGATAGCAAGTTTGATGCTGGCCTGAACTACATGAAAGCCTGTCTGTCTTGTACACTTCTAGAGACTAGAAATCTGATGTCCAATATAGTCAAGTTTTGGTGAGAGCTTTCTCCCTAGCTTGCTTGAGGAACATCTATCCTCGATACCTGTGTATGGAAGTCACCAGTTGTATCAGAGTAAGAGAAAATATTTTTGTTTTGTATGTGTATGAATGTTTTGCCCTGCAAGTAGGTATGTGTACCCATGTGCCTGTCTGGTGTTTGTGGAAGTCAAAAGAGCCTTGCATTACTAGTGACTGTAGGCTGTGGAATCAAACCAGGTCTTCTGTAAGAGCAGCAGGTGTTCTTAACTTCTAAGCTAGCTCTTTACTCCAGGACCCACTCTTATGACCTGATGATTCTCAGTTAGCTCGTAAAGGTTCCTATCAAAAGACTAGCTAGGCCTAACCGTGTTTAGCTTCCAAGATCAGATAGGTTAGGTGTGGTCAGGGTTGTATGTGACCTCTTGGGATTTTATTCTGCAGTGAAGAATGACAGACACCTTTGCCCATGAACCATCTCAGCTTGCCCTGTATTTGGTGTTTTTACATTTTTTACATTGTCTATGTATCCAGTGGATGGGGAGGCATTCCATGTTGTTTATGTGAGGCTCATTCACCCACTTGGAAGAGTTGGTTCTCTACCAAGACTGTTCCAAGAGTCAAAGGCTCATTAGGTTTGTTGCCAAGCATCATCTTGCTAGCCTTTGTATTTTATTCCTTTGAGAAGGAAAGGAGTCTTTGTGTTCTTGAACCGATATGTAGCCAAGGATAACCCTGAAATAATCCTGATCTTGCATTCACCTCCCAAGTGCTAAGATTATAGGTATGTGTCCCCATTCTCTATGATGTAACCTGCTCTTAAGAAATCCTTGTTACGCTGGGCAGTGGTGGCGCACACCTTTAATCCCAGCACTTGGGAGGCAGAGGCAGGCGGATTTCTGAGTTCGAGGCCAGCCTGGTCTACAGAGTGAGTTCCAGGACAGCCAGGGCTACACAGAGAAACCCTGTCTCGAAAAACAAACAAATAAACAAAAAAGAAAAGAAAAGAAATCCTTGTTAGTATTCTGTCTAGACTCCACCTCCATGGTTATCTGGCAACACCCAGGTATGCTCCTCCTCACAGTTACCTGGCAATAGCCAGGTAAGCCTGCCCGATATAAAAGGGGCTGCTTGCCCCCTCCTCACTCTCTTGCTCTCTTAATCTCTTGATCTCTTGCCTGTAGCTTTTCTCTGCCCCCTCCCCCCTTCCCTTCCCCCTCTCTCCACGTGGTCATGGATGGCCTCCACTCTTCTACTCCTCTCTCTCTTCTTTTCTCCCTCTCTGTCTCTGTCTCTCTCTCTCTCTCTCTCTCTGTCTCTCTCTCTCTCTCTCTCTCTCTCTCTCTCTCTCTCTCTCTCTCTGCCTCTAGTACCCTCCTGGCTCCCCTCCCCTGAATAGACTCTATTCTATGCTATACAGGTGGGGTGTGTGGCTGGTCCCCCAGGAGGAAGAGATGCCTCAGCATGAGCCCGCTGAGGCATCCCCTTCCACCATACCTCTCCACACACCCACAGAACATACTCTTTATCTCTTTATCTTTTTATAAACACAACAATCCTAACACAGGCTGGAGAAATGGCTCAGTGGTTAAGAGCACTAGCTGCTCTTCCAGAGGTCCTGAGTTCAATTCTCAGCAACCACATGGTTATTGGGAGCTGACTCCTAGCAGAAAGCGGCTATCATCTTTGCAGCCATCTTAGGCCATATACCCTGACAAGAGACTTGTTTTCAACAGCCCACAACAGCTGAGCACACTCTGATAAACATCTTGTTTTTCTCACATATCTTGTTTTGTTGTTTAGTGCCCCCAGCTGCAAGGCTCACATGGTAAAGCGTCTTCAGCTGCACTCCCCTGCTTGTGCTCATATATACCCATGATTTCCTTTCAGTAAACAGGACTTGAACAGACTCTCTCACTTGTCTCCATTCTTCGCGTCCTTTGCCCCTCCATCCCCACTCTCTCTATTGCTAGACCCTGTTGACTGACCCAAACGGGCCGGGACACACGGTGGCTCACAACCATCTGTAATTGGGTCCGATGCCCTCTTCTGGTGTGTCTGAAGAGGCAGTGTTACTCACATATATAAAATAAATAAATCTTAAAAAAAAAAAAAAAGAAATCTTAACACTTTTTGGAGTTATAGTTGTCACAGTACATTTAGTGTAAGAAATTTAGGGCTGGCCAAGCCTGACAACTTGAGCTCAATCCTCACAATTCACACGGTGGAAAGAAGGAACCAAGCCCAAGCCCTGCCAACTGTCTCCTAACCTCCACATGGCCATTGTTATACACAGACATACACCAAAAGATGAAAAAGAAACAATGCTTTTAATAAGCATATAATTCCATGTTGAATTATTTGTATTAGTTTTCATGCTACTACTATAATAAACATTTAATCATAATGGTTTAAAGTCTACAGGTTTGTAGGGCTGGGAATCATAGCTCAGTGGTAGAGTCTACCATATTACCCCTTGGGTTTAATCCCCAACAATAAGAAACTATTAAAAAGTATTATTTTGTAGTTTGGAAATCGGAAATCAGCCTTACTGGCCTAAAAATAAAGTGCTACCAGTCCTTTGTATCTCCTGAAGGGTCTGAGGGAAAACCCAGTCCTTTTCTCTTGCTTCTTTTTTTTTGTTTTCCTCTACTTTCTATGTTCTGGAGACATGCTAAGCAAATGGTCTACCACTGAACCAAATCCACCAGGCTGCAGCTATTTGAAAGCTTTATTTTATTTTATTTTATTTTATTTTATTTTATTTTATTTTATTT
>NW_021604658.1:4062458-4071820 GCF_004785775.1 Grammomys surdaster | reverse complement strand
TTTATTTTATTTTATTTTATTTTATTTTATTTTATTTTATTTTATTTTATTTTATTGGTTTTTCGAGACAGGGTTTCTCTGTGTAGTCCTGGCTGTCCTGGAACTCACTCTGTAGACCAGGCTGGCCTCGAAATCAGAAATCCACCTGCCTCTGCCTCCCAAGTGCAGGGATCAAAGGCGTGTGCCGCTACCACCCGGCCAAAAGCTTTATTTTTCAAAGATGGTTATTCTCTGTCAGTTATTTAAATGCAGAGTTCCCATAGCGTTTTCTGTTACTTGGTTTGAACTGGTGATAGTTTATCTATTGTCTCCAGTTTATACGAGCTTGTTTCCCAGTGCAAGATGAGTGAAGTAGCTAAAAGTCTAGAGAGCCCAACTCTAGCACCTAGAAGGTAGAGCAGGAGGATTAGAAATCCAAGGCCATCCTCAGCTACATAGAGAGTTGGAGACCAGCTTGAGCTACATGAGACCCTGTTTCAAGTTCATTTTGACAAACAGGTCTACCTGGCAGACAGGAGATGCATTTGGATTTCATCTTGGGGTTAGATTGTATGGTCAATTAAAAAAATCAGATTTCCTTTTATTTCCTGCCATGGCTATGATTCTGGTAAGGTCATGATGTACATACATGAATATTGATATAATGTGACTGCTAAGAACCCATCAAAGGTTAATGTGGCTTAAAGTTTGTTTCCCAGGGGATATTATTGGAAGGTAGTAGAAACTAAGAAATGGGGCCTGAGAAGTGAGAAACCTTTAGATCATTGAGTGTGCACTTCAAAAAGTGTGATTGTGGGACCCCACCCCGAGTCTCCATTTTCTCTTGTTTCCTGGGGTGAGCAGTTTAGTCCTATCATGTGTGTATCTGCTATTGCCATCTGGCAAACCCACCAGAGGTCTGGAAGCAATAAGTCTGTCCAATCGTGGGGTACAACCTTTAAAACTAAGCCACAATAGCCCGTAATCTCAGGTGTTTGTTAGTAATGAAAGTCAGCCCAAGCAACAGTCCCAAGATTTATGATTTATGAATGCTTGACTGTGTATGTATGTATGTACTATGTGTGTCATATGAAGCTCAGAAGACAGTGTCAGATCCCTTGGAACTGGTGTTACAGGCAGTTCTAAGATACCATGGAGGTGCTGGGAACTGGACCTAGGTCCTCTACAAGAGTAGCCAGTGCTTTTAACTGCTGGAGCATTTCTCTAGCCCCCAGTGGTGTTGCTGTTTGTTTGTTTGTTTTGTTTGCTTGCTTTTGTTTTTGTTTCCTTCTTTCTTTCTTTTTTTTTTTTTTTTTTGGTTTTTCGAGACAGGGTTTCTCTGTATAGCCCTGGCTGTCCTGGAACTCACTCTGTAGACCAGGATGGCCTTGAACTGTTTCCTTTTTCAAGACAGTTTCTCTGTGTACCTTGGCTGTCCTGGAACTCACTCTGTAGATCAGGCTGGCCTTGAACTCAGAGAGATCTGCCTGCTTCTGCCTCCTGAGTACTGGGATTAAAGGTGTGTACCACTGACACCTGGCTGTTATTTTAATTAGCATATTCTTTTTGTTTGTTTGTTTTTTGAGACAGGGTTTCTCTGTGTAGCCCTGGCTGTCCTAGAACTCACTCTGTAGACCAGGCTAGCCTTGAACTCTCGAACTCAGAAATCCGCCTGCCTCTGCCTCCCAAGTGCTGGGATTAAAGGCGTGCACCACCACTGCCCGGCATTTCCTGAAGACATTTTTATTATAGGTATATCATTACTCATTCCCAGTGTTTTTATGTCATGCCTATGTTTTACCATGTTTTAGACGTAACTAGTACAACATAAGCTTACTTTAAAAACTCATTTTGGGAAAAACAAATACCAGAAATTTACACTGTTTATTGCTGTACTTGGAAAATCAATTTGATTCCAAGTTTAGGTATTTAATATGATAAAATATAAAGTTAAAAGCTCATATAACCTAATTCAGCACCTGGTTTTGTTTATTTTTAGGATATAAGTTTAACATTTTAAATATAGTTATTACATATCTACATTGCTAGGAAAGAGATTATTCCACCTGGGTCCAGGGAGATACTTCATCCAGTAAAATATTGCCATGCAGGTATGAGGGTTTGAGTTCCATCCATGGACCCCACATGAAAGAAACAAAATACACAAACCGTGTGTGCTTGTGGTCTCAATACTGAGGAGGCTGAGACAGGCAGATCATTGGAGTACATGGGCCAGTCAGCCCAGCAGAATCTGTGAGCCTGGTCCCATGAGGCCGTCTTAAAAGAGCAGGGTGTACAGCAACTGGGGAATGACACTGAGTTGTAATCTAGCCTCTACATGCAAACACACACATACACACAGACACACACACACACACACACACACACACACACACACACACACAAGAAAATCATAATCCAGGTGATAGTGGCACATGCCTTTAATCCCAACACTTAAGAAGCAAAGGCAGGTGGATTTCTGTGAATTTGAGGCCAGGCTGGTCTACAGCATGAGTTCCAGGATAGCTAGGGATACACAGAGAAACCCTGTTTAAGAAAGAAAAAGAAGGAAGAAAGGAAGGAAGGAAGAAAGGAAGGAAGGAAGGAAGGAAGGAAGGAAGGAAGGAAGGAAGGAAGGGAAAGAAAGGAAGAAGGAAGGAAGAAAGGAGAGAAAAGAGAAAATAAGGAAAAGAAAAAGGAAAGGGAAAGAAAAGAAAGAAAGAAAGAAAGAAAGAAAGAAAGAAAGAAAGAAAGAAAGAAAGGAGGAGGAAAAGAAGAGGAAAGGGAGGAGAAAGAAGAGAAGAAGAAGGAGGAGAAAATAATAATAATAATAATAATAAGAAGAAGAAGAAGAAGAAGAAGAGGAGGAGGAGAGAAAGTTCTACCAATATTTTTCTTGTGTGATCCATGTGTTTGTATATACATTTGTATATGTGGGTGAATGTGTTTGTATGTGATCACAGTCCAGATGGGGTGGTTAGAGGACCTTGTGGTTGGTCCTTGTGTTCTATCTTGTTTGAGACAACATTTCTGTATGGTCCAGGTCAACTGGTCTGCAAGCTTCCAGGGATTCTCTTATCTCTACCTCCAGATTCACCACAGGAGTGCTAGGGTTACAGGTGCTTGCTCTTAGCCTCTGAGCATCTCCAGACCCACTGTGTTTTATTTTTGTCAGTAATGTTTTTAATCTTTTGCAGTTGGTGGTGAAATTATAGCATAATGTGATAGAATGATCATAGGACTAAAGGTGGAAGACCGCATCTCACTCTGCCTGAGACTTCCAGACACCAGTTTGGGCATCTTCATTTTTCATGTCTCAGCCTTATTCACAAGTGAGGTTGTTTATAAATCATTGTTTGATACCATGGCTTTTATTTTTACAGAGACATTATGAGGCAGTCACTGGAAATGATCAGTACTGGAGATATTGGAAAGAGAGACATATTTACTTTCAAGATCACAGAAGTATGGTCGCTGCTTACCTGTAATCCCAGCACTTAGGAGGCTGAGACAGGAGGATTGCTGCTAATTTCAGGCTAGCTTTAGCTCTACACCAAGACCTTGTGTCAAAAACAAATAAAACACAATAAAAATCAATATTGGGTTTACTACTGGAATATATTGAATTTCAGTTTTGAGACAAAGCTGGTATTCTATTACTTTCAAAAAACATATTGAGTTACAGGAAAGAGGCTGACTGTTCATAATATGTATTTTTAGTTAACATCAGTGCCTAAATTTACTGTTACTGTTAAAATTTACAGAACATTTTGCTCCCTTAGAACTGATTTTGGCATAAAATATGTTGACAAGAGTCCATGTATTTTTGACCGCAGTCTATTTATTTCTTTGCTTCTTTTTGGTCCCAGCTCACCTTTGACAGAGGGTTTTTGAGATTTCAACTGTCCATTTGATTCCCATCATGTGTAGTGAGATGTGAGTTTTAAGTTCACTATTACTTTAAATACGGTTTTATTTGTGTGATTTGTTTTTATGAAGATAAAAAAGTTGTACTCGAAAGGGATGTAGGGAGAACACAAGATTACATCCTACCTACTTTCAAAAATAAGAAGTTGCAAAATAAATAACAAAAACCAAGCAGTAATGTAAAGAGAATTTATGTCCAGAAGCCACAAAAATTGAGGCTTCAAGAGAAAAATAAAATTACAAAACTAACTGGTTCAATTATAGGAAGTATACTAGTTCTTAGAAAGAAAACAATTAAATGAAGACAAAAATAAATAAAATGGCTTAATAAGCTCCCCTCTTCAAAAAAAGAAACAAAAGGAAAACAAGAAAAAGTGTCTTATGACTTTCTTTCTAGTTCTTTTCTTTTGTTACAGGATTTAAATTTGAAAAGCACTAGATTTAAAGAAAAGTTTTTTTTAAATCTTTAGTCACTTAGTTCTCTCATATATGTATACTCATATATATATATTTTATACATCTATAAGTATAATATGTATATATTACTCATATATATATATACACATATTCACACACATATACACTTTTTTTGAGAAAGACTCTCATCATGTATCTCTGGGTAGCCTGGAGCTCACTGTGTACCAGGCTGACCTTGAACTCACAGAGATCTGCTTGCCTCTGCCTCCCAAATGCTGGGATTAAAGGCATTTAATGTCCCATCACTTTGGAATTAATAGTTCTCACTGTGATTCACATACTTATTGTGGGTTTTATGTATTGATTTCCTGTAGACTTGTTAGCACTCGATGATATCCTAGGTAATTAAGTTCAGAACACATTTATTTTTTTTTTTGTTTTTTTCGAGACAGGGTTTCTCTGTGTAGCCCTGGTTGTCCTGGAACTCACTCTGTAGACCAGGTTGACCTCGAACTCAGAAATCCACCTGCCTCTGCCTCCCAAGTGCTGGGATTAAAGGCGTGCACCACCACTGCCTGGTTCAGAACACATTTCTGAGCTCCTAAGTTCAGGTTTCTGAACTTTATCATAAACTCATGAAGATAAACATTGCAGTACTTTAAAATAAATTACTTGGCCCCTTTTAACAGAAGGGGCGCAGTAGGTCCTCTTTAGTCTAAAAGAGGTCTAATTACTGACTTGACTAGAACAGTCCCATCAAAAGAAGTGACACTGTTACTCACGAGGCTAGTTATTACAAAACTATGCTCCAGTCCTTCATTTAGGACAGTCACTTCCTCATCTCTTATTTTTACTTGTCTTACTGCATGTTGACCCTAAGACCTAATACCATGTGCCCTACCACTGAGTTACATCTTCAACCTTCAAACAAACAACAAACAAACAAAAACACCCAAAACCAGCCTTCTCAAGCCAGGCAGAGACAGACAGATCTCTGAGTTGAAGGCCACCCTGGTCTACATAAAGAGTTCCAGGATGGCCATGGCTACACAGAGAAACCCTATCTCAAATAAACAAATGAATAAACAACCCTCACCCCCAGTACCCAACAATTTTCTTAACTACATTGCCTAGGTTAGCCTTAAGCTGGTGATCCTCTTATTTTGGCCTCCTGAGTAGCTAAGCTTATAGGCTTGTGTGGCCCGGCCTGGCTAGAACACTTGCTTTTAAAGTCCTAAGTCACATGCAAGAAGTTTGTCTACTCTAGGCTGTGTTACAGATGTTACACGTAGCATGTTACAATGGACATCATTAGCTAAACTCAGTACACAACTAGGCAACTAGTGCCAGCTTAGCCGTGAGATCAAGTTCTTATTTCTCACCTATTCACATACTGGGAGGTGGTACGGTGGCACAACTGAGAACCCAGCACTAGGGACTAGAAGGAAGGGCTCAGCAGTTAAGAGCATTTGCTGCTCTTTCAATGGACCTGGGTTCTCAGCACGCACATGGCAGCTAACATCCTTCTGTAACTTAAGTTCCAGGGATCCTACTCCCTCTTCTGGGCTCCATAGACACCAGGTACATATGTGGCACACACACATACATGCAGACAAACACTCGTAGGATAAAAACAAACAACAAAACAACGGAATTTCAGCATTTGGGAGTTGAAGGCAGAAGAATCAGAGTTAAAGGATAGCGTTGAGTACATAGGACATTGAAGTCAGCCTGGGCTAATGTGACCTGTCTCACCTCCTGTAATGAGTGTTTCCAATATAAATGAAACATAATGGGAATACATTATCTTCAACATGTGACCTTTGACACCTGCAAATGAGAACTGTGAGCAGCTCAGTCAAGGCTGTGGAAGAAGCCAATCTCAGTTCTAGTCACTTAAGTTTAGCACGGTTTACTTTGATGCAGTACAAAACCTGCCTAGCCACCTGTGAGCCTCTCTGGGTGGACTGCTAGATCGTCCCAGTGCTGGGTTCAAAAGTGTGTGCCACCACACCCAACGCATGACAAGAGTTTCTAAAAGCTCAGTGCTTACCACATTGGTTTGCATTGTACATTTTTTGATAGTGCCTAGAAGAAATAATTACAAGTTTATTTCCTTAGATATAATCTTGAACTCTTCCCAAAGGTTGTATTCTTAAAGAGTTTTTGAAATTACTGGTGTGTACTTCCAGTGATATAAAAATTCAGATTTTTTATGTGGTAATTTAACAGGCTATTTGAAATATAATTGGTTTTTAAAATTATGTGTATGGGTGTTTTGCTTGCATCTATGTTTACGCACCATGTACCACATGTGTGTCTCATGCCACTGGATCTTTTGGTACTGAGCTTGTGAGCCACTATGTAAATACTGGGAATTGAACTAGTGTCCTCTGGAAGAACAGCTAGTGTTCTTAACCAGTGAGCTATCTGGTTGTTTTGTTTTGTTTTGAGACAGGGTTTGTTTGTTTGAGACAGGGTCTGAGACTCTGTATAACTCATGTTAGCCTGGAATTTTCCTGCCTTTACCCCTAAGTGCTGGGATTACAAGCAAGGATCACTATGCCATTATTAGAAAATAGTTTTTGCGTTTGAAAGGCACATGCTTATTTTGGACATATACTTTGATTGCTACCTTTTTGCAAATAACTACCATGTTAGGTATGTAGTAAGGGCTAATAAGATTAAGCCTTAGCTTAATTGCTGAAAACAGCGTGTGCTGTCTTGGTGCCAGATATGTCATTTATAGATCACTCTTTCACAAGGCAGCAAACGACTTCATATGCCCAAGTCATTTCCTTCCTGGAAAAGATGCATTGTGTCAGCATGGTCACCATGTGTGGTAATTGATAACGTCTGTGCCACATGGCTTGCTTCTACTCTTGTCGGACGCAGCTAGTCTACCACCTATGATTGCCATATGCCGAGGTACTCTAGGTTAACAGAGTCATTTCATCTTCTCTTCCAGTCACAAATGGTACCGTGGCTCGATTCCATCAACGACAAAGGAAGTATTAGCAAGATCAAAGTGTAGAAAACATCTTTGTTAGGAATTTTCAGATTTAGTTGCCTGTTCCATTTTTATTGAAAAAACTGCTGCTTTGATGTTGGGTTTTTCCTTTGCTTTATTTTAGTTTTAATAGATGCTGCAGAGTGATGGGCGTCTGCTAGCTGACCTAACTAGGAGGACATGTTCACGATCATTAGGAGTTTTCCATGTACTCATTCTAAGTGAATATATAAAGGTAATTAAAATTAGATGATAATACAAGTAATTTTTTATTACTAAGAAGCACTTTCTGGTCTTGTATATTGAAAATTAGTCAGAAAATATCGATGTGGATATTTTAGTAGTCAATCCACTTTAGAAGAATCATTCATTATGGAAAGAACATGCCACATGCCAACATTTATAGCATCAGATTACCATCAGACCCTGCCCTCTTCATCTGGAAGTATGTCCTAAGTCCATATTTTGGTTGGTCACAGAAGAATGCTAGATAAAAAAAATTTTTTTTGTTATCTATAAGTATATGTATAACTTTAAAAAACAGGCTAGAACTTATTTGGGGGCACATATTTGCCTTTAAAACTGGTAAAATTTAGTTTATATGGCTTGTTACTACCTTGAATAAATTTTAATTTTTGTAGCGTTGGCCCATTCCTCCAAATGACTATATAGCCTGAAAGAGGAAAGGAATTAAAAATTATTATAGCAAGCATATTTTTGGCTGCAAATGAGGATGATTTTAAAAACACAGCTATTAATCGAAGTCCTATTTGAAATAATTTCTGTTATACTCAGTCTGCTGTCAGATACTCTGTGGTACTCTACTAAGGTGATTTGATGACACTATTTTTTTTTTTTTACTAAAATGTTTTAATTAAATTAATTTTAGAAGTTTAAAGATTTTTAATTATGTATCTTGGGGCTGGAGAGATGGCTCAGTGTTTAAGAGTATGTATCACGGGCTGGAGAGATGGCTCAGTGGTTAAGAGCACCGACTGCTCTTCCAGAGGTTCTGAGTTCAATTCCCAGCAACCACATGGTGTCTCACAACCATCTGTAATGGGATCCGATGCCCTCTTCTGGTGTGTCTGAAGACAGCTAAAGTGTACTCATATACATAAAATAAATAATAACATTTAAAAAAAAAAAGAGTATGTATCACCCTTTCAGTGTTTGCGGGTGTGGGTGTGGGTGTGGGTGTGGGTGCGGGTGTGGGTGTGGGCGTGGGTGTGGGCACAGAGCCTGTGGAGACCAAGAGAGGGCACCCAGTTTCCTTGTTGGTGCTACAGGCGCCTGTGAGCCTCTTGTCACGGTGTTTGGAATCAAGCTCAAATCCTCTACAAGAGACAGCAAGTGTCTTGACTGCAGAGCCACTTCTCCAGCCCTACACATTAATTTTTTAAAAATTATTTATATATTATCCTTCTGTTTTTAACTCAATTATGTTAAAAACATTGCAAATTTGAAAAAAAAATTAGATAGGTGGTGGCGGCCTATGCCTTTATAAACTCCCAGTACTTGGAAGAGAGGTACAGGGGGATTTCTGAGTTTGAGGCCAGCCTGATCTACATAGTGAATTCCAGGGAAACCAGGGCTAAACAGAGAAACTGTGTTGTGGAAAAAAAAACCCAGTTGGTAGATGACACACATCTTTAATCACAGTACTCAGGAAGCAGAGGCAGGCAGCCTGGTCTACAGAGTGGATTTTAGGATAGCTAGGGCTACATGCAATGGTACATGGAGAAATCCTGTCACCAAATAAATAAATAAATAAATAAATCAAGCAAAACCAACCAAACAACAAAAAACTTTCACACACTAAAATTAACCAGACCCCAAAAACAATACAACTCAATGAACTTCTCTCAGTTACAGCAGAATTAGAAAAATAATTAGCTTTCTATTCTTTTTCATAGTTCATATTTATTTTTTCAAAGATCCTATCTATCTATCTATCTATCTATCTATCATCTATCTATCATCTATCTATCTATCTATCTATCTATCTATCTATCTATCTATCTATCTA
>NW_021604658.1:4047673-4062448 GCF_004785775.1 Grammomys surdaster | reverse complement strand
CTATCTATCTATCTATCTATCTATCTATCTATCTATCTATCTATCTAATCTATCTAAGAGACAATGTCTTTCTATAGAGCCCTGGCTGTCCTGGAACTCATTTGTAGACCAGGCTGGCTTTGAACTCATTGCCTTTGCCTCCTGAGTGTTAGGATCAAATGTGTGCATCATTATGCTTGGCCTTTTAGAAAAATTTTAAAAGTTTATATGTGTGTATGCCACATGTGTGTAGGTGCCCTCAGGGATCAGCAGAGGACACTGGATGCCCTGGAGCTGGAGTTACAGGAAGTTGTGCCCAGCCTGAAGATGGTGCTGAGAACTAAACTCAGGTTCCCTGGAAGAGCAAATGCTCTAATCCACTAGGCCATCTCTCCAGCCCCAAAATTCAGTTTCAAAAATAGTAAAAAGACCACATTTGTCATTAGGCCTAGCCTTAAACATTTGCATAAGCATTGACTTGTAGGCCTCTGGACAGGAACTAAATGCATATCTTATTGTTATTCTGTTTTCTTAAAAATATAAAAACCACTTTGAAACATAAAGCATGTTTTATTATTTGAGATATGATATTAGCTTCAAATCATTGACTTTAGAAATTAGGAATATAACAATTGAGGTTTTTAAAAGCAGTATCTCTATTTTTCCCTATAAACAGATAAGGAAGACATATTTTAGAAAAGATAGAACATATAACCTAGATTTCCACAACTAAGAGACCATCAACTGGAGATAAATTAAGAAGTTACAGAGTTTTAAAAGTTACATGTCTTAATTATTCATATATCAAACATTAAATTTAAAAATAATGGAGTATTTTTAGAGCATATTTAAGTTGGGATATCCCAACTTGTCTGTTAAAAGTTGGGGTAGAGTTAGCATGTTTGCTTTCTTCCTTTCTCCCTGTTTCTAACATCCTGTGTTACTATGATACGGTGTTTTTAACTGATAAACCACCACTGGTTTGTTAGCATTATCCACTGATGCCCATATTTACATCAGAGTTCATTCATGCCTATTATATAGAATACTGATATGCATCTACTATTTCAGAATTGTTTTTAAAACCTCCCTTTGCCTTTCATATTGCACCTGATAATATGTTCTTCTAATTTTAGGAAATAATCCACTGCTAACTTTGTTTTAGGTAAACTCTGTTCCAATACAATCTTCAAGACCTAAAATTGCTTTAATTTCAGCTTAATCCACTTGAAATTCTGTCCTATATAATCCTTGCATAGTTTAAGATATTGTTATTATATCATTTTAGTTAAAACACATGCAGAAAATTATTTATACAGTGATAAAATTCTATAAGACGATTTCTCTAATTTCTCTAACATTAGGAACCTGGAAGCTGCCACCGTCCCTAGGTTGAAGGAAAAAATGGAAGATGATGCTTCCAGAGTTCAGGAACTCAGGTCACTAGCCACAGACTGAAGTCCTGTGGACGTTTAAGGGGAGCAAAATACAAAGGAGAGAAAACAGGCTCAGGACTGAAAAAAGCGACGCTGTGGCTTTTTTGTCCTCCTCACTTATAATTTCTTGTCAGTGCCTCCCACTGGGCAATGACAACTGAAAGGCAGCTGTCAGTAGAGCCTGGTGGCCACAGCCTAAATGGGTCAGCTCCGGGGAATACAGAGTGTAACAAGGGAGGGAAGGTTGGGGAGGGCAGCTACAAGGACAAGGGTCAACACCGAAGTCAATGCTTTAAAAATCAACTTTATTAAGGTATAATTTATGTACAATATACATACTTTAAGTGCACCTTTTACACACTAGGCAAGTGCTCTACCAATGAGGTACATCCCTATTATCTTTAATGTATACTTTGATAATTTAGTAATTCATAACTCATATAACCACCCAGTTAAGTGAAAACGTTTTGTTTTGTTTGAGACTATGTAGCTTTCTCTGGCTTCCTGGAATTCACTCTGTAGACCAGGTTGGCTTTGAACTCATAGATCCATTGCCTTTGCCTCTTGAGTGCTGATATTAAAGGTGTGCTCCACTACACTTAGTGACAGAGAACATGTTAATGAACTCACAATACTCACTTGAGCTACTTTTCCACAAATTTCTACTCAGCATTGGTTTCACGCAAAGAAAAGCCTGTTTTCTCACATCTGGTTAGTTCAGCCTTTTTTGCTGTTGTTTGTTTGCTTTTCTTAAGACGTTCTAGCTATGTAGCCCAGATTGACCCCAAACTTGCAATCCTCCTGTCTCAGTCTCCTGAGTGCTGGCATTATAAGCATGTACCACCCACCATACCACATCTGGTTTAGTCTTGCCTGTTTTTTTTTTTTAAAGGATGTTATCATCCTAGTGGATATATCCTATATGGATAAAATCATATAATACAAATTCTTCTGTGCAACTGAAACTATTTTTATTTTATGTGTATCATGTTTTGCCTGCATGTATTGTATGTGCACCATATTGCTGTCTCATACTTGCAAAGGCCAGAAGAGGGCATTGAATTCCCAGGAACAGGAGTTATAGAGGCTGTGAACTGCTGTATGGGGTCTGGGAATCAAACCCATGTCTTCTGCAAAATAAGTGCTATCAAGAACTGAGCTGCAGGGCGGTGGTGGCGCATGCCTTTAATCCCAGCACTTGGGAGACAGAGGCAAGAGGATTTCTGAGTTCGAGGCCAGCCTGGTCTACAGAGTGAGTTCCAGGACAGCCAGGGCTACACAGAGAAACCCCGTCTAAAACAAAAACAAAAACAAAAACTGAGCTATTTCTCCAGATCCTCTTTTGTGTAATTTTTGTGTCTCCGTATGTCTCTATGTGTTTGTGTCTCAGTATGTTTCTGAGATATATATATATATATACATATATATATATGTATATATATATATATCTCATACCTGGTGTCCAAAGAGGCCAGAAGAGAATACTGAGAGAACATTGGCTCTCCTAGAACTGAGCATCCATGTGGGTGCTCTAAAATAAACTTAGGCTCTCTACAAGAGAAGCAATGAGAAGCTCTTAAATGCTGAGCCATCTTTCCAGTCCTCTCAACATGTTTCTGAGGTTTATCCAGTGTGTCTGGTTTTTTGTTTTGTTTGTTTGATTGTTTTGACATAAGAGGATCTCATGGTAGCCCAGGCTGGCCTTTAATTTACTATGCACCAAGGCTTGGCTTCAACTCTTTCTTTCTCCTCTCCTCTTCTCCTCTCCTCTCCTCCCCTCCCTCCCTCTCTCCTCCCCTCCCTCCCTCTCTCCCTCCCTCCTTCCTCCTCCTCCTCCTTCTTCTTCTCTCTCTCTCTCTCTCTTTCTCTCTCTCTCTCTTCTTTTCTTTTCCTGAGACAGGGTCTTACTGTATATCCATGGTGGCCTAGAAGTTGCTGTGTAGACCAGACTGCCTCAAACTTACTGAGATTTACCCGCCTCTGCTTTCTAGTGAAGTGGGATTAAAGGTGTGTACCACCACATCTGGTTCAGTTCTTGATCCTGTTGTATTCTGAGTGCTGAGATTCCAGGCATGTAACACTACATGTAGCCTAGTTCTTTCTTTGTTTTTATGTTTTTTTTTGTTTTGTTGTTGTCGTTCTTTGTTTTGTCTTCTTTCTCTCTCTCTCTCTCTCTTTTTTTTTTCAAGACAAGATTTCTCTGTGTATCCTTGGTTGTCCTGGAACTTGCTATTTAGGCCAGGCTGACCTCAAATTTATAGATTCACCTGCCTTAGTCTTCTAAGTGCTGGGATCAAAAGTATGCCCTACCAACTGGCAGGCCTTAGTTCATCTATTTTTATTGACAAGTAGTATTCTGCTGTGTGAATATACTACAATTATCCATCTTACCTGTGCATGGATATGTATATTACTTCCAGGTCCAAGATGGTATAAATAAAACTGTGAACATTTATGTATAGGTTTTCATGTATGTTTTTGTATGTATGACAACTTAATTCTCTTGGGTAAATATCAGAGGAAAATGTCTGGTTATACAAGGAACTACTAAATTCAATATTTTTCTACCCTTACAAACATTACCATAAAAATTTATGAGAGGACATTGTGCATTTCCTTCAACAAGCTAAGGTCTTAGAGCACTTTTTGTAAGAGAGATATCTCAAAATCACTTTACATTCTATATACATTATGTTTTTCCATAGCTTGTGTTTTTAATAAAAAATTCATTACATATTTCAGCAAATCCTAGAATCATATCAAGTGCTAAAAACAAAATTTGTTTTAAAATACAATGGCAGTAATGTGTGGTCTTATTTTCCAGAGAAGATGGACACAAATACGAAGATGAGAATAAAGAAGGAACTATGCTAAGAGCAGGGAAGGATGTTCCGGTGATCCGAGAAAACCAATCAAATGTAGAAGACGACTGTGAGAGTCTGAGAACGTGTCAGGTCTCATCACATTTTCTATTAGATAAAAACACAATAGAGTGGACTTGGAGGTACGAGGAGAATGGGGACCACAGCGATGGGAAGAACGGACTGAGACTTGACATCAGCAAGCCCACCTACACAGCCACTTTGAGATCCCACCACTGCTGCCGCAGCCGCTGACAAAGCTTCCTTGCTAAAAAGAACGCAATAGGATCCATATTGATCTTTGTAAAGGAGTGTCTTCATTAATATAAGCAAAGACGCCTCTCATTTCCAGCAGCAGAGGTGTGGGCTTTTTCTTTTATTCTTAGAAGTACTGTTTCACCAACATATATCATTTCCCTTTGATGTGTGGGCTGAGTCATAAATTAATGTCACAAATGTCATCCAAATGAGGGGGGCGGCTACATTATGAGGTAAGAAGGTGTAGTTTGACATGAATTGTTACCATTGACAGCTACGCACTCCTGAATTAAATGTCACCGTGTTAAAATTGGGGATAGTAAGAGTTTGTTGGAATGTAAAATTGATGTTTAAAGTTGCTACAGCCTAGAAAATTGTCACTCCTTTCTTCTCCTTCGTCTTCATCTTCTCCTCTTCCTCCTCTTCCTCCTCTTCTTCCTCCTCCTCTTCCTTTCCTTTTCCTTTTCCTCTTCCTCTTCTTCTTTTTTATTGTTATTAGTATTAGTATTATCATTATTATTATACAAGGTCTCAGTACATATCTCCGGATGACCTGGGACTTGATAGTTAGTCCAGGCTGATCTAGGACTTGCCTCTTGCCTCCAGAGTACTACTTGTCTCTGCCTCCAGAGTACTGGGATTAAGGGTTGTGCCACGACACCAGCTCTTTTCTAGTTTTTCTGAAATGGCAGTAAGCAGGTAAGTCAAAAACAAATGACTTTGAGGGCTTTTTCTTGGCATCCCATGGAACAGTTTCTTTCTACAGATTAGTTGGGTCTTTCCATTCATCTTAGAAAAAAATAGAGAAAATTCCAAGTGCATTATTTACTATACACTTTCTATCATGTATTATTTAATCTTGACCTAGGAGAGAACATAGAACTCTATTTTACATGATACCATTAGTAAGTTCAACCCACTTAATCTTAAAATAACAGTATCAGGTCAGGGATTTAAAAATACAGAATTATAGGAAAACAGTTGGCGAGAACACACCCTCTTCTGTCATTAATAACTGACTGGAAATGGTATTTCAGATCCTAAATCCAGCTGAAACCCAGAAACAATAAATGGAGAGATGGAGTGGATAATTTGTGAGTACGTGTTATTTCAAAGCAGAGAAAAAAATCACTATGTTTGTGCTGAATTACATGCTGCCATGGCCGTGGCAGCATGCAGCAATGATGCTATCATCCATACAGATGTATAACACAACTCCCTCCAAGCACCCACCACCAACATCATCACCATGAAGCCTGAAAATAATAGGTTTGTGTATAGTTTGGTAAGAAAATTAGAATAATTTAAAGTCATTTCAGTTCTAGCTTGGGGTGGGGGAGTAAGAAGAGACACAGGAGGTGGTGGGGAAGAACAAACAAAATATAGACAAAAATGCAGAGTATATGATAGGATAATACAACATAATGACATGCATTATATAGAGACTAACGAGGGGTTTTAGAGTGATGGAAAACGTACAAGTGAAATCTACCATTCAACCATGGATTGAATTCCTGTGGCATCGATTGCTTCTGACCTTGAGCAAAGTCACTGTTTTTAAGGCTTGTTTCCTCATCTGTAAAACAGAATCATAACGGTAATATCCTTTGACTTAAAGGACTGTAGTGAGGATTAGAGATGAACATGTGTGAACTGCAAAACCCTATATAAATAAGACATTGTGTGGATACGAGGCACAGCCAGATTTTCATAGAGCAGAGTTAAATGAAAAGATTCTAAAGGCTTTGGAGACTTAGATCTGGGCTCTAACACCCATGCCACAGCTAGAAAGTCTTGACTTTAAAGCAAGCAAATTACTATTTTATTTCTCACGTTCATCTTTTTGAGAAAGGAGGATACATAGGATCAAATGAAAGAACCTGGGCAGAGGAAACTACCCGCTTAGGTGCTTGCGCACCTACTTTTTCAAGGCATATCATCAGTAAAAGGTGTTTACTGTGTGCTATCGGATCAAGAGATATACTAAGGCAAGGCAAGCAGGTAAGGAAACTGAAGTCAGTACACTCCTGGTGGAACCAGCAGAGATGGCTTAACATGAAACTAGGGTCTTCACCCAACAAAGACCATTCGAAGTTGGAGTGCAGGAGTCCAGTGTCCTTACCACTCCTCAGACTCGACGGGAGGGACCCTGGAATTCTTAATTAGAACCGGTTGCCATGGCGACAGTCTCTAGGCAGCGTGGGCTGAGCTTTCGGTAGGGATTGCGGGTGGGCCGCCGCTGGACCCTGTGCGCGCGCCCGTCACCAACTTTCCCTCCAGACCGGAGAGGGGTGGCGCGCTCCGCCCCCGCCCCCGGGCCGCGCACGTCCGAGCTCGGTGGCGCGCACGCCTGCGGGAGCCCTCTCCAGGCAACCCAGTGCTGATCGCCGGTGCCGGTGCGGCCGTTCCCCCTCCGTAGCGGGAGGCGAGGCTCCGAAGCAGCCCCCTCCTCCTCCTGGGCTCACCTCCCACCTCCTTCCTGGTGGACCTCGGGGCATGAGCAACGATGGCGGGCTGCATCCCTGAGGAGAAAACTTACCGGCGCTTCCTGGAGCTGTTCCTGGGCGAGTTCCGCGGACCGTGCGGCGGCGGCGAGCCAGAGCCCGAACCCGAATCCGAGCCTGAGCCCGAGCCCGAAGCGGAGCTGGTCGCGGCTGAGGCGGCCGAGGCTTCGGGGGAGGAACCGGGGGAGGACGCTGCGACGGTAGAGGTGGCCGAGGAGGGGGAGCAGGACCAAGACCCCGAGCCCGAAGAGGAGGCGGTGGAGGAGGAGGCGGCGGCCGAGGGCGAGGAGGAGGAGGAAGAGGTGGAAGCGGCTGCCCCGGGGCACTCGGCCGTGCCGCCGCCGCCGCAGCCCCAGCTGCCGCCGCTGCCCCCGCTCCCGCGGCCGCTGTCGGAGCGCATCACCCGAGAGGAGGTGGAGGGCGAGAGCCTGGACCTGTGCCTGCAGCAGCTCTACAAATAGTTAAGTAGCGGGGCTCGGCCGCGGGTGTGCCGCCATCCCCGGGGTGCTGGCCTGGGTCCCGGTCCCCGCCACCCGTGTCCCCGCGGTACACCCGGGCGGGGTCGCTGCGCCTGCCCCCGGCCCTTCTTCGCCGGTCCTCTCGGCCAGCTTCTCGGCCACTTTGCACACCCTTCTCTGGAGCCTTCCTGCCAAGGTCTTCCCTCCCATCTTGGGCTCCCCATTCTTCCCAAGCTC
This sequence comes from Grammomys surdaster, assembly GCF_004785775.1. NCBI lineage: Eukaryota > Metazoa > Chordata > Mammalia > Rodentia > Muridae > Grammomys > Grammomys surdaster. The sequence continues at coordinate 4,054,715 of NW_021604658.1, read as the reverse complement.
CTTTCTTCCTGGGGTTTCCTCCCACCTTCATCTGTCTGTCCTTTCCCGGGCTGCGTTCCTCGTTGGGCAGCGAGGACGCGCGACTCCTTTATGGACTGTAAGAGGTGCCTTTCTGTGTAACCGCACAAAGCTAATACCGTCGGTGTCCAGAGGAGCCTAGATCCCTGGATTTTCTGGTTAGGTGCTCATTCTGTTGAAATGAAAAAGCTCCATAGATGGTTTTCCTATGTGAGAGCCTAGTGTCATACTTTACAGACATTTGGCAGCTCATAATTGAGAGCAGTAGGGAGGAATTGGGAAGGAAGGGTAAGTAAAACCCTACCGAGCAAGCCTTTAGGTGAAAAGACAGGGTCGTAATTCAGAAAAGTCAGCCTGGTTGGATAAAATTGCAATTAAGTGCAGTATTTTCAGTCCATTAAGTAGATGGGGTGGGAGGTGGGAGAAAAGCAGATGGCTTAGCTACCCAGATGCAAGTCTAAAATAGAAAGGTCAAGGCTTTGCCTTTCATCCGAGTTCTGCTTTTTATGGGCTTGAAATAGAAACGGTTTACAATTGTGTTTCTTTCCAAATGGAATTGTTCTGAAATAATGCCTCTGCAAACCCCGGTAAACCCGAGAGTCTTTTGCCATTCAGCTAATAGTTGTAATGAAAGGTGTTACTCTGACCACCCAAAAAGTTTACTACGGCAAGATTTACTGCAGCTAAGTTCAAACCCACTTCCTGGATTTTTCCAAAGCCTGGAGGGGCCTAGAGAAGAAAGCTATTTTGTCTTCATCTGACCTCATAGACAATTTGTCAAACCGTTCTCCAGTTAAAAGCAGCAGTTGTCAAAGGGAAAGCCACTGAGCAGATCTGTAGAACTAGACTGTGTGGATGCCACATTTATAAACCATCTAGTAATTAATTTTAAAATACTGTTCACTTACCAGGGGAATAGTGTGTTTTGGGGAAATGCAAAAATAAAATGGCGTGTAATACCACCACCTGGGGATAAACAGCATTAACGATTTAGAGTATTTCTTCTTTTGTAAACTATCAAAGAAAAGGACCTACAGAATGTCATTTTTTTAAAAAAAAAATACACGATTCAGACATTTAAATATAGTGGAAATATTTACCAAAATGAAGGAATTCATCTCAGACTGGTACTATCTGGACAGTTTTTACTTATACATATACACGTCCAGAATTCTAGGGACAGTTTAAGGATTAGAGAACGCTCCCCTACTGTCATTAATGTAGTACAGTCCTGAATATTTCAAGGCTTTTAAAACTCAGATGTGCAGAATGAAATGGTAAGATATGGGTGGGTTTTTTTTAATGTGATAAGGAAACAAGATTAATCTTAATATACCAATTAGAAAAATGATTACAAAGAGAAGGTGATTGTCAATGGAGCACAGAAGTTTGTATTTGAGATAAAACTAGCAAAATTAAAGTTAGAAAATATTATTTCCCCTTAAAATGGACACTTATACTCTGACTTCACATAAAATCAGACTTTGTACTGTATTTTGTTTTGATGCTAGTCAAGATAAAATGGCTGGCTCATTTATGTAAAGTATCTTTAAGGTCCTTAGTGGGTTAAAAGTCTTAAAATACGTAATAACATTTTTAGTTTTTATTTTATTCTTTAAAAAGCTTAAGACTTAGTCATAAGAATCAGGACCAGCCGACGGTAGTGTTAGATCATTTTTCTGTTCAAGCACTTCATTTTATAGGTGAGGCTACTAAGCCTCTATCCAGATTTGAAAAAACAAAGAACAAAAATAAGTTGTGTAGAAATGATCCCAACATTTCCCGGCATAATCTCTGATTCTCAAAACACCTGTCACAGAGGGAATGTTGACCTCAAATGTCTCAGAAAATTATGTGCCTCTTTGTAGGTGTGTGTATTGTGAGTGCAGGTACCAGGGGAAGCTAGGGGTGTAGAATCCTCTGGAGCTGCATTTACAGGTTGATGTTAATTGCTGACATGTGGGTCCTGGGAACCCCACGCTAGTCCTCTGCAAGAGCATTAAGTGCTCTTAGCCACCAAGTCTTCTCTCCTGTCCCTAGAAGTAATGATGACTGCAAATTTATAATGAAGACTTAAAAAGATACATTATCTTAACTTCTCTCATTTTTTTCCCTTCATCTGTTTTGGGAATTAAACCTAGGGCCTTATGCATGTTCACCAAGTGCTCTACCACTGGGCTATATTCCCAGGCTTTTGCTGCCATGCCTGACTGAAATTTTGTTTAGGAGTGTAGTATAGTAACACATTTTCCTTCATAATTTGATTCTCTCCAATTTTAGAATAAGAATGGCAGACATCTATTATTCCTTATCTTGGTAAACTCGGAAGAGACGGTTACCTAGATTGCCCGGTAATGATGGTGTACACCTTTAATCCCAGCACTAGGGAGGTAGAGGCAGGCTGATCTCTTTGAGTTCTGAGACCAGCCTGGTCTACAGAGAGATTCCTAGGATAGCCAGGACTACAGAGGAACCCTGTCCCAAAACAAAACAAACCCCTCAAACAACAGTAACAACAACAACAACAACAACAACAACAACAACAAAACAGTTATGTAGCTAAGAAAAGAGTGAAGATTTAGGCAACTTGAAAGTGTCTTAGAAGCTGGAGAAGAACGCATGGTGCTGTTACATACAGATGAGGGTTTGGTTCACAACACCCATTTCCAGTGGCCCACAACTGCTTGTAACTACACCACAAAGAATTCTGTGACCTTTCCTATCCTCAATGGACCCAAGCATGGATGTGGTGTACATACATAAAGCTCACACCCAAAAAATAAAACTAAAGAAATCCTTTTGAGGAGAGGTTTGGTTTTGTTGTTTATTTGGAATTTTGTGTTTTGTTTTCTCTCAACAAGGTTTCTCTGTATACCCCTGACTGTCCTGGAACTCACTCTGTAGAACAGGCTGGCCTCAAACTCACAGAGATCCACCTACCTCTGCCTCCCGAGTGCTGGGATTAAAGGCACGAGCCACTACCACCAGGCTGAGATTTAAGTGTTTGTGACAAGATTTCAGTATAGCCTTGGCTGCCCTGTATGTAGGGCAGGCTGGCTTGGAACCTACAGAGATTCTTCTGCCTCTGTCTCCTAAGTGCTGGAGTTAATGAGGGTGAGCTACCATCCCTGGCTAAAAAGTTTTTTAGAGTAATATTTCGGGTAAGATTCTTACTTTACTGCTTCAAAATATAAAACTTGTACATCAGTATACTGCTCCTATGCAAAAACAACATGTAACATTTTGAAAGAACAATAATTTTAAAATGTCAACAACTCCCACCCTACCTATGAAAAGGTTCTCCAGCCTCCATCTCCCAAGTCCTAGGATTCCATGCCTGACTCCTGTTTTTCCTAGCAGGTATCCACTCTACCATTGAATTGAGCCACATCTCCTGATTCTCTAATTTTCACATAAAAATTATAACTGATATTATATTCAATTTGAATGCGAGGGTATAAGCAACTTGCGTAGATTATTAATAAGTCAGTCAGGGGCTGGAGAGATGGCTCAGTGGTCAAGAGCACTGACTGCTCTTCCAGAGATCCTGAGTCCATGTGGTTCCCAGCAACCACATGGTGGCTCACAACCATCTGTAATGGGATCGGATGCCCTCTTCTGGTGTGTCTGAAGACAGCTACAATGTACTCATATAAATAAAAATAAATAAATCTTTAAAAAAAAAAGTCAGTCAGTACTGTGCATCCCCCAGCCCCATGCGATACTAAAGATCAATTTGTTTTAATCTGTGAGGTACAAATACACTGAAGTCTTATTTTAAAGCTGTATTGTCACATTTTCAAAGCAATTGTTTTCTCGGTTACTCATTTCGGCTGAGACGGGCTTCCCAAGGGGTAGAGAGCTATCTCAGCAGGCTGGGGAAGTTAAGTAGTTACAGATGGCTCACTGTAGCATTGAAGATGCTACATGGTTTGGAAAACAAAATCACTGGTTACAGACACTAATAATTCAGTTCTGTTGAATCATGAATGACTTTGGGAAAGGTCAGAAAATCATTCAGCTTTATTTCATTTTTACGTATTTACATGGATAAAGACATGGATGAAAATTATGTCACTCATCTCAAAAATGAAATGCTTTCTTATAAAGAGGAATAAAGGTCCACTGAAACGTGGAGAAGACTTACGCAAACGGAAAGGGTGATATAAATACAGCTTAGCGTTAATCATGGTTCCCAAGTTTTTCTCTTCTCTCAGCCTTTGAGGCTGAAACTTGGCTGTGAGTTTTCTAATATCCTTCCCATCTCCTTATGGTGATGCTCTGTTCTTGACCTCCTCAAGACTACTTGTCTGTCCTCAATACCGTTCACTCACATAATTGGCTGCTGTGGTTGTGCTAATGGCTCCCAGCTCTGCCATCGTCCTTGCTTTGACTACTAATGGAGCAGCTTCCACCTGGTGTCTAACGGCTCCTCAGACTTAACTGTCCAACATCCTCCTCTATTCCTAAAACAAAAACAAACCCCGGTACTCAGGACGTAGCTTGTTTGCTGTGTTGTGGGGATTGTGTGCTAGGTTAGCTCTCCACCCCTCAGCTCCAGCTCCAGCCTGACACCTGATACTCATCTTAATGAATCCACCATATCTTTTTTGACTCCTCACATTTGATTTGTTAATTTAGCCTTGTAAATATCTCATTTATACCCACTGTCCTTATCATCTCTTGTCCATTTTATTTACCTTTTTTTTTTGTGGTCAGAGTTACTACTATAGGCGTAGGTTATGTAGTTTTTTTCTTTCTTTTTAAGTTGTATTTATTCTATGTGTATGCATGTTTAGCCGACATACATACCAGTGTCGGTTCACCACGTGCATAGTTAACAGATGGTTGTGAGCCCTCATGTGGTTGCTGGGAATTGAACTCAAGACCTCTGGAAGAGCAGTCAGTGCTCTTAACCACCAAGTCATCTCACCAGCTTCAGATTATAAAGCATTTAAAATTTTTAGTAGTAATATATATTAATATATATAATATATAATATATATTATATAGAATAATATAACATATAATATATAATAATATAAATAATATATATATATATAAATATACTATATTAATAATATAGTATATATTACCATATATATATATTTATATATATATATATATATATATATTTATATATGGAATCAGTTCTCTTTTTTTACTGTGTGAGTTAATACAAGACTTCTGATCCCAACTGTAAAGACAAAATACCAACAAAATTTAGAAGAAGGAGATCATATAAGACCACCTTCATTTCTAAGATGAGTGCTGCAAGTTGTTTGGGGTTCCTCAAAACTTCCTTCAAATCCAGTAATTCTCTAGAAAGACAAATAGAACTCATTGACCACTATGAATATAGTTTATTGCAAGGACAAGCTATAGATTAAAATCAGCCCAAGGAAGAAGTGTACTCTACGGAAGCAGCAGATGTCAAGAGTCTCCTGTGCTCAGGGGTACATCGCCCACCCATGGCAAATACATGGTGCTGTGCTCAGAGTACGACAGTCTGAGAGCCCCACCCCAGTCCCAGTTTTCAGAATTCTCACTGGTATCTACACTTAGGAATATCTCTGATGTAGCCAGAGATGCTGGAGACTTAACGTTTTTGTCCTTGGGCCTGAGGACAAAACTGGACCTTTCTTTAGGCTGAGCTGAGTTGTGGGTAGTGAGACTTCGTATCCCTCTCTCCATCCACTTTAGCAACTGCACCAGCTACAGCAGACTAGTCGGTGTGCATATCTTTCTCTTATGCATCTTCACGTTTCCAATAGAGTCTTTTCCCTGTTGAGAATGCTACACACTCCATCCACGGCCCAGCCCAGTCCCTTATGTACTGTTTAGGTTCCTTTAGGAAAGCCGTCGTTATCATCCCCACATTGATGACGAACTGTGTCCCTTCTACGTCCCCTTTCAGACTACCCAGCGCATACTCTATAAGCTCTTGTTTCATTTCTTTTTTTTTTTTTTTTTTTTTTTTTTTTTGGTTTTTCGAGACAGGGTTTCTCTGTGTAGTCCTGGCTGTCCTGGAACTCACTCTGTAGACCAGGCTGGCCTCGAACTCAGAAATCCACCTGCCTCTGCCTCCCAAGTGCTGGGATTAAAGGCGTGCGCCACCACCGCCCGGCTTCTTGTTTCATTTCTACTGTTTGTGTTTCTGCCATTCAACCGGTGCTCTTTACAGTAAGGTGTCACTAAATTTACAAGAGCAAAGGAGAAAATGCTAAATATCTATTATATGCAAAATATGGAATTAAGCCAGGCATGATAGTGCATGACTGTAATTCCCAGCATTCTGATAGAGGCTAGAGGATGGCCCATTTGAGGCCAGCCTGTGCTACAGCAAGTTTAAGGACACATAGCATGCACTTCCAAAATGCAAGAGCTGAAGATGACAATGAAGCTGAGTGGAAATCACTTGCTGAGCACAGGGAAGACCGCAGGTTCAATCCCAGTAGTGTCAAAAAACAAGGGCTATTAATATTTGCTGTAATTATGGAAATTGGTAATTTGCTCTGAACGCAGCTGATTTCTCAGTAAACCTGTGAGCTAAGAGATTAATAGCGGTGTGCCTTCTCTAACTTTTAGGACATTGTAAACTGTGCAGTTCACTTGTGCCTGCTTAAATAGAATTAGGGATTATATTTCCTGGTTTAAAAATTTTAGTTCTCATGAAATGGACAAATAAGTTAAATTTTTTCTGCAGTAAGTGGGGGGCTAGAGAGATAGCTCAGAGATTGAGGGCTTGCTATTCAAGCATGAGGACCATAGTTCGAGTCCTAGCACTCCCTAACAAGACAGGTGTGATGTCCACACTCCAGCTGTGAGGGATCCAGTTCCTTCTTCTGCTTCTGTGGACATTGCCCACCACATCGCCCGAGCCCAACACACCCATGCACAAACACTCATGCCCATACACACCCATGTACAAACACTCATGCCCATACATACACATGCACAAACACTGATGTCCATACACACACATGCACAAACACTCATGCCCATACACACCCATGCACAAACA
>NW_021604658.1:3996399-4047663 GCF_004785775.1 Grammomys surdaster | reverse complement strand
ACACACATGCACAAACACTCATGCCCATACACACCCATGCACAAACACTGATGTCCATACACACACATGCACAAACACTCATGTCTATACACATCCATAAATAAGTTGGTTTTTTTTTTAAAGTGTAAGATTGAACTAGTTTTTGTTTTTGTTTTTTGTAGCCTTGGCTATCCTGGAACTCTGTAGACCAGGTTGGCCTCAAACTCTACCTGCCTCTGCCTCTGAGTTTGAGGCCAGGGATAGTGAAACCATATTTCAAAGCGGGGAATTAAAAAGAGAGAGAGCGGTTGGCATGGTGGGGCAGGGATGTGGCTCAGTGGCAGAGAACTTGTGTAGCATGGGCAAGACGAGCAGTTTTGATCCCAGCACTGCAAACAAAACAAAGGCAAGCATGGTGGCATAAGCCTGTAACCCCCAGCACTTAGGGGGCTGAGGCAGGAGGATGGTGAGTTTAGCTAACCTGGGCTATAATACCAAGATCCTGTGCATTGGTTGTTTCTCTCATCACTGACAAAATGTCTCACAAAAGCAGAAGAGAGGAAGGGATGGTTTGTTTTGGCTCCCAGCTTGAGGATGTAGCCTGCAGCCACAGGGCAGGAGAGCACTGGCAGGAAGCAGACAGAAATGAGTGTCAGTGCCTGGCTGGCTTTCTCACATCTATCCTGGGACTCTGGCCTATGAGATACGGCCAGCCATAGTGCATCTTCCAATCTCATTTAAACCAGTCTCGAAACTCCCTCACAGACAGACCCTGACTAACCATCATACCCTGTATCTAAATCTGAGGCAAAATCGTTAACAGAAGCAACCTAGGGAAAAGGAGACAGAGAGGCATGGTGGCTAGGATGCCCTCTATGGTGGCAGGAGCTTTAGGTGTGACATGTTCTATCTGGACAGATCAGGAAATGGAAATGTGGAGCCAGAACTGGGAGTTCCCAGAACTGTCTAAGCCCCGCCCCTGTGTGCCTATGTCTACCAGCTAGGCCCCATTCTAAAAGGCTCCACAACCCTCCCAAACAGCTGGGAACCAAGTGTTCAAATGTACGAGCTTGTGGCGCACATTTTACATCCAAGCCATAGTTTTCTGTCCCTTCTCCCATAGGCTCCCTGGCCATCTATCCAGGAATGCAAAACATACTTAGTTCAATGTCATGAATTTCAGTGTCTTACAGTTCTAAACATATTTAAAGTCCAAAGTCCCTTTGAAGATGCAGGCAATATATGGTTCTCTCTCTCCTTCTCTCTTTCTGCCTCTCCCTCTCCATACACATACACACACACACACACACACACACACACACACATACACACACATACATACACACACATATACACATACACACATATTTGACACGTCTCCCCTCACCTCTTGTTATATTTTATATGACTTTTAGTGAGTGTTCAGTAATTTGAGTTCTATGAGTTGAGTGTTCCCAACTTTTGGTTACTTTGAGGATACTGTGGCGATCATCTTTTGGATAAGTCCCATTTTCTTAAGACTTATTTCTGGATTTGAGATTGCTATATTAAAAGATATTTATAGCTGGGTATAGTGACACACACCTTTATTTCCAATACTTGGGAGACAGAGACCTGGATCTCTGTAAGTTCCAGGCTAGCTTGGAAGTTTCTGGACAACCAGGGCTACATAGAGAGACCCTATCTCAATAAAAACAAAACAAAACAAAAAGCCCGACAAAACCAAAAACACAAAACAACAACAAAAATATATTTATTTAAGTTTTTTGATACCTAATTACCTAGTTCTAAAATGAATGTATTTTAACATGATTTTACTATTTTACACTTGAAGCAGGTATTTTTGTCATATAAATCATAACAATGTTTGTTATACCAGCAGACTGCACATACAGTGTTGGTACCATAAGATTATATTACCTAGTGACATTATAGTGTTTCAGAGTAAGTACATTTATGTGATGTTCCTACAGAGATGCAACAAACCATCAATGGGTCCATTTCTCAGAATACATCCTCTGATCATCCATGCATGACAGTATAAGAAAATGGGTGTTAGTATTATGAAGTAATCTATTGAAAAAAAGTAACAGAATAATGAAACAAAATGCCAATATATCCATTATTAAGTTTCAACATATTACTACAATTTCATTTTTTTTTTTTTTTTGGTTTTTCCAGACAGGGTTTCTCTGCATAGTTCTGGCTGTCCTGGAACTCACTCTGTAGACCAGGCTGGCCTCGAACTCAGAAATCAGGCCTGTCTCTGCCTCCCAAGTGCTGGGATTAAAGGTGTGCACCACCACTGCCCGGCTAATTTCAATTATTTTAAGGAAATGAAACACTTTATATGGAACCAAGCATGGTGGTTCATGCTTGTAATCCCAGCACCCAGAGGCTGAGGCAGAAGAATTACACCAAGTTCAAAACCAGCCTGTAATATATTTACCGCACATGATTTGGTCAGTATTTGGTGAGGGTTTTTTGTTTTGTTTTTTTGGTGAAGAGCTTTTTTAAAAAGACCGTTGAAAGCCAGATGTACCAGTAGATGCAGCTCTTTACCTTCCCATTTTCAGCTACTCCATGCTCTGTTGTTTGCTTGGCTGTGATGGTTTATTCAATCTCATTTTGATGGACATGTGGATTGTTTCCATTTTGGAGATAGTGTTCACATATTAGGAAGTTAGAACTAGTCCTAATGGAAACATCCTGAAACCTCTCAGTTTTAACACGTTAACTTCTTGCTTGCTTAGAGTCCCTTCGGTAGCAAAGAAGGATCTGTGTCTTGTGGTTTCAGTGAGAGGCACAGGCTGATAGCAGCTCTGCTGTGGTTTGCAAAGTTGCTCTAAGCATCAACCATTAGAAAGAGATTGGTGTCTGAGGGTTTTAGAGGCCAGGCTTTAGAAGCAGCATAGATATATCACTTTTCTTCATGTTCCATTGGCTAGACTAGTCATGTGACACCATGGCCTGCATTTCCCGACAAAAGAGTATGGGAAATGAAGTCTCTGGCACAGCAGTTACTTGCAAGAAATAACTCCACGTTATGGAAAAATACCTGGTAACCTCTGCCCTATAAATTCTCTACACGTTGGATATGTCTCCATATGCATATGTTTATAACTTTCTGAGCTGTATATTTAGAATAGTCAGATTGATATTTCGTATTAATATTACCAAATTGCTTTGTCCAATAGCATTGTGAGAGATGAGATTTCCTTATATTTTTGTTATTTAAAATGTTGTTTACCCCTCTGTGATGGTGAGGGACTCTTATATAAACCTTGGAACCATAAGCCCCAAATAACCCCCCTTTCTATAAATAAATTAAAAAGTAAATAAATTTAATCTTGTGTGTGTGTGTGTGTGTATGTTGCCTGTGACTATCTGTGCATTCTGTGTGTGGTTAGCACCTAGGAAGGATGAAGAGGGCACTGACCGGGGTTACAGTGTGTGCTGTCGTGTGGGTGCTGGACCACTGAGCCATCTCTCTATCTCCTCTTGTTGCTATTTCATTTGCTACAATACCTTATATTTTTATTTTTACACAGCTATATACCATTATCGCCATTGATATTGTAAAAGAGACAAATACTTTTGGCTGATTCTAATCTTGATTTAGGACATTCTAGAAGAGGAATGAGTACCTAGAACGTTAGACCAGCTCTATCAAGTAGGTTACTTGGTTTTGTTGATTGTTTTATTTTCTTGCAGCTGATAACTGAACCAAGGCTGTGCATTTGCTAGGCAGATGCTTCACCATTCAGCTAAGCACCTCCCATCCCCCTATCCAATAGGAATGTAATATGAGCCACTCATATTGTTTTAAATTTTGCATTAATCACACAGCAGAAAGTGAAAAGAGCTAGTGTGGTAGTTGTAATCCCAGCAGTTAGTAGCCTGAGGCTGAAGGATTGCTGTGAGTCTGAGGCCAGTCTGGATTATACAATGAGTCCAGCCAGGATTATGTAGGGAAATCGTATCTTGAGTAAAAGAGAAAAAAATTAAAAAAAATGTTAATTTAATCTTAATAACTTATTTAGCCAGAAGTACCCAAAATATTTACATTTCAATCTATCGATAATCTACTAAATATTATATAAAATTCTCATTTCATGTTTTTGAAGTTCTGTGTATATTTTATAATGACAGTTCTGTCTTAATTTTTTTTTTTTTTTGGTTTGGTTGTTCGAGACAGGGTTTCTCTGTGTAGCCCTGGCTGTCCTGGAACTCACTCTGTAGACAGGCTAGCCTCGAACTCTCAAACTCAGAAATCCGCCTGCTTCTGCCTCCCAAGTGCTGGGATTAAAGGCCTGCGCCACCACTGCCCGGCGACAGTTCTGTCTTTACTCAGACACTTAATAGCCACAGGGTCATCAGTGGTTGTCTTAGCAAACTGTACAGGTTAGACTTAATACATATTTCTTTAAAGGCTAGAGTTGCAGGCTTCACTCAGCGATAAAAGTTTTATCCTCCATGTGTGGGACCCCTGAGTTCAATCCCTAGCACTGGAAGAGAAACTAGCACAGCGTGATAAGCACACGATCATTGATGTCCTATTCATGTTCTTAGGTTTCCATGTTTAGAGCAGCGTGTCTTTAGGGAGCCATTTCAGAAAGTCTCTATCCCCTCATAGAGAAGCAAAATGGAGCATTTTAATTATTTTGCTTAGAAACCTTTTAATTTCATTTCTAAATGAAAACAAAATGTTCCACCTCCATTCCCACCAGCCTGGTCCAAGCTGCGAAGTACCAGACAATTTTCCATATTCCAGGGTGTTGCTTTTCTATCTGCTTAAGCACATCGGTGTCCTCAGCTCGTGCAGGGTCCTACCTGAGACTGCTCCCGGTGCCTCCTGCAGGCTCACCTCAGCTACCCTGTGTTTCTGGCTGGTAACTATGCACCAATCATGAAGATCCTGATGGAGTTTGCAGACCTGCGGTACTCGCTCCCCGCCTCTGGTGCTGGCTCCCCGCCTCTGCACTTTTGTTTTCTTTGCTCAATTGGCTTTTTTTGCCTGTTCAACTCAACTACTATGTTTTATTTTAAATATCACTTCTCCATAAAATTATTTATTTCCTTCTAGTTTAAAAAGATTACATTTGTTTGTTTGTTTGTTACATGTGTGGGCGTGTGTTTGGAGGTCACATGAAGGTCAGAGGATAATTTGGAGGAGCCAGCTCTCTCCTTCCACCATGCATGTTCCTGGCATGGAACTCTGGTCATTAGGCTTGGTGGCAAATGCCGTTATTGTCTGAGCTTTCACCAGTCCTTTTTTTTTTTTTTTTAAAAAAAAAAAAAAAAAAAAGAGTATCGTGTGCTGGGTGGTTAATCCCCACACTAAAGAGACAGAGGCAAGCCAGAGTTCAAGGCCAGCCTGGTCTACAGAGTGAGTTGTAGGACAGCCAGGGATACACAGAGATACCCTGTTTTGGAAAAAAAAAAAAGTATTATATAACATGTTGGCTTTGAACTGAAGATAACATTTAACTTTTGTTCTTCTTGCCTCTGCCACCTGAGCATTGGGATATGGGCATGCTGCACCACTCCTGGTTTATATGGTACTGGAGATTGAACTCAGGACGCTGTTCATGTTTGAAAACATTCTACCAATTGAACTATAGCCCCACCCAGTCCATGGCCTTTGCTTTTTGTTGTTGTGTTTCGAGACAGCATCTTTTGTAGCCCAGGCTGGCCCAGAACTTGATCTGTATTAGGATAATTTTGAGCCTCCAATCCTCTCCTCCAAGGCTGAGATTACAGTGTGACCCTCATGCCTGGTCTCAGGTGGTGATGGGAATGGAGACCAAGGCTCTGGCTATGCTGGACAAGCGCTCCACCAACTGAGCCAAATCCTTTGTCCAACATTTTGACTTAAAGAGAAAAGAGAAGAACTTAAGCCGGAGCTTTTGGGTTGAGACTAGGGTCGAAGCTCAAGGGTATCATCAGCGGCATCAGCAAGACGGTAACTGGGGAGTGGGTGGGAGAAGCCTGCCTTGCCAAGGGCATTCCCTAATTTGGATTGGTAAATAACAAACCATCTTTGTGGAAAATAAAGTTAAAGTTATAAATCTGGTGACGGTCAGCATTGTCTGCATCCAGAGTGACTGCTGCCCCATTACTACAGCGCACCGCCCTGACGTGACGTGGAGAGTTGGCTTAGGCACCGTTACACGCTTGTTCCCTCCTTTATCCATGGCAGAAAATAGACATATTTTATTAGTAAATAATTCTGTAGATGAGAAAGCCAAGACAGATGTGAAAGAAAAGCTTCCCTATTAGTATGTCAAATATACTATTCTCTAGAGAGTCTGAGGTAAGGAATGGCAACCATTTTATGATTCTTGGGGTTTGTTTTGTTGTTTTTTGGTTTTTCGGTTTCTTTCTTTCTTTTTTTCTTTTTCTTTTTTTCTTTTCTTTTTCTTTCTTTCTTTCTTTTTTTTTTTTTTTTTTGAGACAGGGTTTCTCTGTGTAGCCCTGGCTGTCCTGGAACTCACTCTGTAGACCAGGCTGGCCTCAAACTCAGAAATCCGCCTGCCTCTGCCTCCCAAGTGCTGGGACTAAAGGCATGCACCACCACTGCTTGACTCCATTTTATGATTCTTGTGTTACATTACAAATCTATTTTCTATCAAGAAAAATCTCAGTGAAGATGCAAATGTAGTAATTCTTAAGAGTTTTTATCACCACTATTTGCTTACTTCAGATTATTTTTAAAAATTCTCTCTATGTATGTATGTTTCTGTGTGTGTTATGTGTGAGGGCAGGCACCTCTGGAGGTCAGAGGACAGCCTTAGGTGTCAGTTACCGATTTCTTCCTTGTTTTCCACTGTGTAGCCCGGGCTAGCTGGCCTGTGAGCATACTGTCGCTCCACCTCTGGCTTTCACTGGATTTTAGAGATTTGAACTTGGGCTCTCACACTTGTGTATCCAGTGTTTTACCCCTGAGCCATCTCCCCAGCTGTGGTGTAGGCTTTTGTCAGCTCCTGTATTATTACTTAGTAGCCTCCCAGCTAATTACCCTGTCGTTGGTCTCTCTCCCTTTTTGAGAGAGCATTTCTCTGTGTAGATCAGGCTGTCCTGGAACACAGAGAGCCATCACCTGCCTCTGCCTCCCTAGTGTCGGGATTAAAAGCTTTTCACCACCGTGTCTGGCTGCCATCATTTTCCTTCCTTAAGTCTAAGTTAGTCAACACTGTCTCCTGAGATACAGATACATACTTCCCTGCCTTTCTGCCACAGGCAAGCATCTTCTGGTAACTGTAATTAGCATCACTTTCTATGGAGAGGGGAAGCGGGCTTTTCATACTGTCTTTCATGCAGAGTTAGCCTGTTCAGAGACTACCTATAGATGAAGAACAGGTTAAGGATTCTTTTTTTCACCAAATACTATTCTAAACTCTTGCTTTTAATAAAAGAAAAAAGTGGGGCTGGAGAGATGGCTCAACAGTTAAGAGCACTGGCTGCTCTTCTAGAGGACTCTGGTTTGAGTCCCAGCACCCTCATGGCAGCTCACAACTGTCTGTTGTGATCCAACTGTAAGGTGATCCAAATCTCCAGTTCCAGGAGATCTGATGGCCCTACATAGGCAAAACACCAAATGTACACAACATAAAAATAAATAAATCATTTTTAAAAAGCCACCCACCCTCATTTGCAGACACTCTTCACCTTCACCCCCTCACTTTATAAAAGAAAAGAAATGAAAAGGTTCTTAGTGCTGCAATTGCAAACAGAATTTGAAATCCAGCAATTATTTAAACAATAAACTAAAAAAGCAGTTTGCATCTTGGTGTATAGTTGGTAGGAATGACAATTTTTTTTTTCTTTAAAGGTAATTGTTCATTTACCAAGATGCCTGGAGATTTTTTTTTTTTTCAAATTAAGTAGCTGACTAATGCTGCAATCTATTTAAATTTTAAATTTCAATTATTATTGAAGTAGTCAGAGGCAGCCTTTTTTCTCTATATTTTTAATTCTTAATGTTATAGCCATCTATTCAATGCATGTCTGTTTTGAAAAGCAATCCCTTTTTAAAATGTGCATGTGTGTGCACACACACAGAGGTCAGAGGTCAATATCACATCTTCCTTAATTGTTTCGCATCTTGTTTCTTGGGACAGGGTCTCTCACTGAACATGAAGTTCTCTGACTCAGCTGGGCTGGTTGGTTGTCGAGAACTCTAGGGAGCTACCTGTTGCTGTCCTCCCAGCGCTGGACTTACAGGAATGATGCCTTGCCTTTGAGCATTGGTGAGATCCTGTGGTCCTTTGCTTGCCCAGTTAACACTTTGCCAACTGTCATTTCTCAGTTCATATTTATTTTCTTTGATGCTGATGTTCGAGCCTTGAAACAAGACTTTCATGAGTGCTAACCATGTTTTCTACCACTGAGGTATAACTTCAATCTTCCTTTTAATTTTTTTTTTAATATTTTGAGACAGTCTCACTATGTACCCTTGGTTGTCCTAGAACTTGCTCTGTACACTAGGGTGTCCTAGAACTCACAGATATCTACCTGCCTCTACCTCCCTAGTGCTGGGATTAAAGGTGTGTACCACCACATCCAGATACTTTTTAACATTTTTTATTATTTTATTTTAAATGTATGAGTGTTTTGCCTGCACATATATATGTGTACCATGTGTGTGTGGTGCCTGTGGAGGCCAGAAGAGGATGTTAGAGCCCCTGTTGGAGCTCCTGGCACTGGAGTTAGGGATGGTTGTCAGCCACCATGTGGGTGCTAGGAATTGAACTCCAGTCCTTTGCAAGAGCAAGGAGTATTTTAAACTGCTAAACCATCTCTCCAGCCCCTATTTTTTAAAAATTATTTTAAAAAGGAGAAGAGTTTGCAAACTATATTAATATCATAAATGTAGCATATGATATTTTAGAACCTAATAAAACACATACTGGTCATTAATAAGCAGTAGATTATAAATTAACCTGAGGAATTGATAATATGTATTCTAAAAGTGGCACCATTATGTCCATCTGCTGTAAAGGCGCAGAGAGTCATCACTGTAAAGTCACTATTCTTTTGAATAATGATTAAAATGGCTCCAAGTAAATCTCATCATTATAGGTTAGAATTCTATTGACTACAAGAGAAAATATAGGACAAGTGATATTAGCATATACTGAGGACCGCGGTTCAAGACCCAGCACTTATCAAGAACTGAGGAAAAAGAAGGTAATTTAGGTCTATTAAAATATATCGACGATCAGGGAGCTAAGTGAGTTAAGTGGCAAAGTGAATTCAGCAGCATTCACGAAGCCCTGAGTTTGATCCTAGTAAGGGAGGAGGAAGAGGAGGAAGAAGAGGGCAAAATGTTGAAAATCAAATATAAAATAAAAGCATTCCCTTAGAACAAAGTCTAATAATTGTAAAAAGCGCCTTAAAGTCATACTCTTAGTCAAATGAGCTAATTAAACGCCACAGTGGAAAAGTCCATTAAATACAACATTAAATAATTAGTACATTTTATATTCCTACATAGGTCAGAATCATCAAACCATGAAACTGAATTTCTTCTCATTTCCCTGAAGACTATAAAAGATTTTAATTAATCGAACTTTCCATTTTGAGAATTTCCTTGGTTTAAAAAGCTTTTTATTTTATTATAACTTTTTAAAAGTGGTTGTCAAATAAATATAGCTTTCTCTGTTGCCTGGTAGCTTTTGTGGTTGGTGGATACAGACCTCGGGAAATTATTATATTATTCAGTTCCCTCAGCATAGATGATCAGCTATGTTCAAACAAAGTACTAAATCATTTGACATTTTATGATATGTATAATTAACAGTAAATTCAAAGAAAATATAATTTAAAACTATTTTTAAACCAGTTAGCATGAAGTTTATTGTTTTCTTACTACAGAAAGGATTTCAAATGATAAAATAATTTTACTATAATGGGAATATTTATTCATAGTAGTATTTATCATATGCCAAACACTGAGCTTAATACTGCCTCATAGAAATAAATAAGCATACTTCTTTTCTCACAGAAGCAGTTTAAAGTCCGACTGGTGAGTCAGAGATATACTGCAGCATGAACATAGTCAGAGTCAGTACCTATTCATGAACATAGTCAGAGTCAGTACCTATTCATGTGCGACTGTGTGCTAAGCACCGAAGTGCTACTATTCTGCTTTACAAATAAAAGTAATTCCTAGATACTAGGTGATTCTCCAAGGCCACACAACATAAATAGTAGAATCAACCTGGACGTCTGTTGCTCCTGCCTCTGAAGCTTGTTACTTGTTGCCTGAAACACTGAGTGGGCTTTGCCACCTCTGAACTGACTCTTATTTCTGTTTGGTTTTTTTTCTTTTCTTCGAGACAGGGTTTCTCTGTGTGTAGCTCTGGCTGTCCTGGAACTCACTCTGTAGACCAGGCTGGCCTCGAACTCAGAAATCCGCCTACCTCTGCCTCCCAAGTGCTGGGATTAAAGGCGTGCGCCACCACTGCCCGGCTATGACTCTTATTTCTGCCTTCCAATTTGTTTTCTTTGGCTTTTAGAACAATGACTTGTAAATTTATGCAGTTGTGTGGTCTCTCTCTCTCTTCCACACTCCCTCCCTCCTTTACTCTCCCTCTCTCCTTCCCTCCCCCTCCACCCCACTTCTTTCTTCCTCCTATCTGATACCAATATGTAAAGGTTTTAGAACTGAAGAGTCCTTAAAGTGTACCCATTTCAACTATGCTTAAATCATATTTAATTCCCACAGATGTAAAGGGATAATAAGTGGGTTTTCTTGTATCCATTCCACTGTGCAATCATATCTTGCACATGATAAATGTCCAAAAATACTAAAATCCTCAGACATGTATGGAGAAATGGAAACACACTAAGATCCTGGTTGGATATAAAAGACAGCACAAGATGGTGACTCAGATTATAAACCAGCATATATTATTCATTAGTTTACTTTCCTCTCCTTTATAGTCTAGAGATTCAGCTGTCTGCTCATTTCAGGGTCTCTCCTACTAGAAGCATGCCCCAGAGGTGAGCCAGAAGTACCATGTCCTCCTGTCACCCACACCAGTCTTTTTACTTTTGTTTTCCAAGTTAGGAATTGAACTCAGGATCTCAGAGGTAGACACTACCTCTGAACTATAATTCGAGTCCTTGTTTAGGCAAGCACTCTACCACACAGCTATAGCCTCAGTCACAAGACCTCATCTCTTAAAATTACATTTTTGGGGTGGGGGTGGGGAGTGCTGGAGAGACGGCTGAGGTTTTAGAGCACTGGCTGCTCTTCCAGGGGACATGGGTGGGTGTAGCCCCCAGGATCCATATAACAGTTCACAATCATCCTTAACTGCAGTTCCAGGAGAGCTGAGTCCCTCTTTTGGGTGCACCAGGCAGGCATGCATGCAGTACAAGCAAAGCAGCATTTCTCCATGGTTTCTGCTTCAGTTCTTGCCTCCAGGTTCCTTTTTGAACCCCTACCCTGAGTTCCCTCGATGGTGGCTTCTAACCTGTAAGATGTAATGAGCCCTTTCCTCCCCAAGTTGTTTTGGTCATGGTTTATCAGAGCAACAGAGACACAAAACTATTGCAGTCATATAGGCAGTTAGAATAGGTATACTAATTAAACATTTATTGCTAATAAATCATAAATCTATTTTAATGCAATTCTTTGGTATTCATATAATTTTACCATTTACTAAAGATGAATGCAAATATGCACACTAATGAGATGGATTGCTTATTTATTTTTCATGAATATTTAAGTCCTGGCTGAATGTTTGATACTGCAGGACATAGAGCATCTTCAGCATTTTTCACAGTTAATTGATAATTTGATTTTACAGTCATCCATGTTGAGGAGGCCACTTTGCATTCATATACAGCACGAAATGGCAGAGGTATATTTAGGGTTGTTTCCAAGATGGTTGACAATTCTCTCCTAATTACAGGCCAAAATGTATTTAGCGATTTTTATTAAACTCAAGTGAACAATGCAAACAGCTGTTTTAAAATCAAACATCCTTACACAATCCAATCCAAAAATATGCTAATTTGATACATTTTGAAGGATGACTGCAAGAAAATATAAAATGTCTTTGTTCTCTACAATTAAGCTGTTTTAAAAATTAGTTGTATCCATTTTAAAACCATTTATATGTGAGTGTTTTGCCTGCATGTATGTATGTATGTGCCTCATGCTCACGCCTGGTGCCTGTGGAGGTCAGAAGACAGCATCGGCTCTCTTGAAACTAGAGCTACGCCTGGTTGACCCGGGTCCTCTGTAAGGCAACAAGTGCTCTTAATTATTGGGTTGAGCCACCTCGCTAATCCCATTATATTCTTATAGGAGCAGAAAATGTTACATGTATAGTAAAAACACTGCAGTGTATAGCTTAACAGTAATCTTGACTCTCAGCTGGTGTTTCACAGTGGCGTTGGTGCTGTGTGGCTGAGGCATGCCCAGTTTGTGGATGCATGTTTGTGTGTTTAGAACCAAGGCTGAGACGAAGCTGCTTGATGCAGTACCCACAAGTTCTTCCAGAAAACCCCGGATTCTTTGTGAGTTTGATTTTGATTCTTGGTCATTGTATACCCAGAATCTTTTTATTGTTGCTATTTTTTTTTGTGATGCCCTTGTTTAGTTTAGCCCCGTTGGGAGTTACATCCCACAGTTTAAGAAACTTTTCTGTAATTGTGGTGAACAGCAAAGTCCAAGAACTACTGCTTCAAGGAGAACATAAGGATCCAGTTAATGTCTCATTTACATGATCTTATGGCTCTGCAACAATGTGATATAGCTATGCAACAATGTTGTAGTTATGCAGCACTGTTATTAGCAAACTAACATTTAGTATCTGGTATAGTAGAAAATACAGGAAAAGAAAAAGAAAATATTTACTCCTGACAGACATTTGCTATATAATTCTAGCTGGTCTAGTATTTGTTTCGTATCACAGACTAGCCTCAAACTCAAAGCAGTGTTCCTTGCCTCTCTCTCCCAAGTACTGGGATGCAAGTGTGCATCACTATGTCTAGCTCACAAGGAAATCTATCTTTCTTTTTTTCATGTGTGGGTATGCATGTAAGTACCTGTGGGTGGGTGTGAATGCATGAGAAGGAGATGTTTCAATGTTTCTAAATGTAACTAGAGATCCGTGCTTAATATTTTGAAACTGTCTTTGAAATCATAATTAGTGGTAAGTAATCTTGAATACTGATGACGAATTTCTCTGAATGTATTTGGTGTAAAACACATTGGTTTTGTAATTAAGGAATTTTAAAAAACTCACTGAACATGGCACCTATACATTTTAATATTGCTGCCTGCATAGATTTTAGGCATAATCCCCTATAGTAACATTTGTGGATAATATTATGTATCTTAAATTATGTACTTATTTTTTTTCAATTTTATTTTATGTGTGTGTTTGTACCAACATGCATGCACTTTGTATGCATATGTGTGCATGCTATGGTATGCCTGTGGAGGTATGAAGAGAACTTGGGAATGTCTTTTCTGTCTATCATGAATTTCAGGGATTGAACTCATTCATTATTAGTCTTGGTGGCTTGTGCCTTTACCTGCTAGGCCATCTTGCTGGCCCTGGAATGGTTTGATTGAATACTTCAAGCCTCTGTTCCAGGCAGCTCAGAAGAGCACTGAATTTCAGAGGAACCCAGAGTGGGAAAAGTTGGGAATTGAACGAGTGACAGAAAAGGAGGAGTAGGTTCTGTGAATCTCAAACAGGTCACTGCTCTGCTTGAATGACACTGAAGAGATGGCTCAGCACTGGCTGCTCTTCTAGAAGTCCTGGGTTTGATTCCCAGCACAGCTAACAACCAGGGGATCAGAGACCCTCCTTCTTCCAAGCTCTGCTGCACAGACATGACACACAGACACCCATATACATAAAATAAAAAAATTAAAACATATGCCTCAGAATACCATGATTTTAATGGTTTCAATGGATGCTTACTTATTTATTGTTTATTTGAGACAAGGTCTCTCTAGCCCTGGCTAGCTTAGAACTCACTGTGTAGCCCAGGCTGGCCTCAAACACAAGGTCATCCCTTCCTTAGCCTGGATTGCTGGCACATACCTCCCTATTAATGAAGACGTATGATCTAGTGAATGCAAATGAGTGTGGCAGAATAGCAAGTCATCCATTGAATTATTTTTTGGCAGGAAGGAGGAGGAGAAAGGATTTTCTTGTTTGTTTGCTTATTTGTTTGTTTACAGTTCCAGAATGATTGAGCCCTTATGGCAGGGAAGACATGACATCAAGCAAGAGAGGCCCAGGCAGAAACAGGAAGCTAGCTGATCACGTTTTCACCGGTACACAGGAAGCAGAGGGCTCTCTGTTCAATTCTTAAAGAAAAACGATCACTGTGATTTTTGCATGACAAAATTTTTGTTGTTGTTTGGTTTGTTTTTTTTTTTTTCATTAATTTATTTATTTGCTTTACATCCCAATCACAGTCCCCCCTCATCATGTGACCCCTCCCCCAATCTCACCCTTCCCTGATGGAAATAGGACCCAAGGCCTGGAGCATGCTAGCCTGGAGCATGCTAGCCTGGAGCATGCTAGCTAGCATTGAGCTTCATTTTTACCCAAGAAAAGGTATTTCTTGTGGGCCTGGTTGCTTTTGCTTGTAATCTCAGTGCTTGGGAAGCGGAGGTAGGAGGTTCAACCTTGGTTACACACTGACTCAGAGGCACACGAGCTGCAGGAGAATTGTATCTTTAAAAACAAAAACAAACAAACAAACAAACAAAAAACCTTTAATCCTAGCATGATGGAGTCAGAGACAAGTAGATCTCTGTGAGTTTGAGACCAGGCTGGTCTACATAGTGAGCTCAAGGCTGGCCAGGGCTACATAGTGAGATCCTGTCTCAAGCAATATGATACTACTTGGACATTAAATTTTGGTCTAAATTTTGTCATTTTATACAAAAGTGGGGAGAGAATGAATTTTTTGACATAAATATGAAAGGTACCCTAAATATTTACATATAAAAACCATGAAAATAAAGGATTTGATTTTTACTGAAGCAGTAGTTGCCAGGTGGGTAGGAAAAGTCAAGTATGTGTGGAGGTCAGAACAAGTGCCTTTGGAACAGAACACAGGCGCTTAATAACTGGAAGAATGTTCTAGATCCCAATAGAATTTAAAGTGTTACAGTGGGGCATGTGCCCAGTGAAGGCAGGAAACGTGTTTTGCTCATTATCCGATCAGAGCCTAGGACCCAAAAGATTTATGGTACTATCCAATCAGAGCCTAGGACCCGAAAGATTTATGGTAAGTACATGATAACATTTTTATTGTTATACATAACAATCCAATATGTGTTTTAAATAACCTTTTCCCCATCTAGGTAAGACTTGTACACATTTCAGGATTTTTTTTTTTGAAAGTACAACTAAAAAGAACAGAAAAATCCTCCATCCCTAATCTCCAAAAGAGCCAAACCCAATGGGACATACCTGCTATCTCAGCATTTAAGCAACCGAGGCAGTGGGATTGCCACAGGGTGGAGGCTCGTGTGGGCTGCAGAATGAGTGTTTAATAAGAAAGAAAGAAAGAAAGAAAGAAAGAAAGAAAGAAAGAAAGAAAGAAAGAAAGAAAGAAAGAAAGAAAGGGAAAGAAAGAAGGAAAGAAAGAAAGAAAGAAAGAAAGAAAGAAAGAAAGAAAGAAAGAAAGAAAGAAAGAAAGAAAGACCGGGAAAACAAAAATGTGTGTTGGGGAAACTGGAGAGATGGCTCAGTGATTAAGAGCACTGACTGCTCTTCCAGAGGTCCTGAGTTCAATTCCCAGTAACCACATGGTGCCTCACAGCCATCCGTAATGGGATCTTATGTCTCCTTCTGGTGTGTCTGAAGACAGCTACAGTGTACTCATATATATAAAATAAACAAATCTTTTTTTAAAATGTGGGAGGGGGCTGGAAATATGGCTCAGTGGTTAGGTTAAGAGCAATTGTCGCTCTTCCAGAGGACCTGAGTTATGTTCCCAGCACCCATGACAGGTGGCTCACAATAGTCTGCACCTCCAGTCTCAAGGGACCCAACACTTGCATAGTAAGTGCCTTACTGCCTGCTTCTCTCTCCTGGTTTTGTGATGCTGGAAATCAAATCCACAGTTAAGGGCTTTCCCCAGTTACATCCTCTGCCTCACCCCTCACACTCATTAATTTACTCTGTGGTGGAGGTGTGCATGCTACAGGACACCTATGGATGTCAGAAAATAACTTGTGGGAATCCTCTTTCACTGTGCTGTTTCCAGTTTAGAACTCAGACCCTTAGGCTTGGCAGCAAGCCCCCTTACTGCCTGAGCCAACCGGCCTGCCCTACCTTTACTTTCCTGATGGTATATTTACAACACAGTGTTTTATTTTGTTGGGTGGGGTGGAGATCCATTTCCTGAGAATAGGCCTCGTGTGTGTTGCTGCCCCAGCTGTTCTGAATCCTGGAATTCCAGCTTCTAATCTACCTCACATCTGTGCAGGGCCTCAGG
Organism: Grammomys surdaster; assembly: GCF_004785775.1. Classification (NCBI taxonomy): domain Eukaryota; kingdom Metazoa; phylum Chordata; class Mammalia; order Rodentia; family Muridae; genus Grammomys; species Grammomys surdaster. The sequence continues at coordinate 4,031,190 of NW_021604658.1, read as the reverse complement.
GCTATGGACTCGGTTGCCTCCTCACACCAATTTAATCCAATTTATATGGTTTTTCTCCTGTCACTTGTGCCTTTGATGTTGCTTGAGCTCAAATCTGCAGACTTCTCTGTTTCCTAAGAGCTTTGCAGCTTCAGTGCTTGGTCCAGGTCTGTGATGCATCTGAAGTCATTTGTGTGCACGCTGGGAGAGGGGGGCCATGCTTCACATGTGGATACCAGTTTGTCATAGCAAGATATGTTGAAAAACATTGTTCTTTCAACTTTTTAATTCTTACTAAAAATTAGATTTTGTTGTAAAACTGGGGACAAATCAGGGACAGCTGTGCATAATTCTGCAACTCTGGACAACTTTATTTTGTGATCCTCTTTCAGTTATTTTTCCATAGACTTGAATTTTACAGAATTGTAATTATACTGTATTACATATCTTATCCTTTTCATTTGAATAATATGTTGCTGTGTAATGTTCCATTTGTAGATTATACAGAATTTGATAAATCAGTCCCATGTTTTTAAAATTGGAGTTTATTTTTTTAATCTAAAAAATTTTGCAATTTTCATCTTTTTACCTAAGATAATCATCTTTCATTGGATAGTTTCCTTAGATAAATTTCTAGGAGCATTTTTGGAAACATTGAAAGTAACTAGAGACTAGGAATATAATTTTGATTTTGAGAATTCTGGGAGAGAGAAGGTTTGTACCATTTAATGTAACTGACAACTGATACTGGCCTTTGACTATGGCCCAGACAGCATTCAGGTTTGTGTGTGTGTGTGTGTGTGTGTGTGTACACTTAATTCTCACATAGTTTCAATTAGATAAGAAATCTCAGGCTCAAAAAAGTTTGAAGCTTTGCTCAAAGTCACTAATAAATGACAAGGTGGCAGGGTTTCTCTGTGTAGTCCTGGCTGTCCTGGAGCTTGCTCTGTAGACCAGGCTGGCCTTGAACTCAGAGATCTGCCTGCCTCTGCCTCCTGAGTGCTGGGTTTAAAGACATTCACTACCAATTCCCAGCTCCCAATTTATTTTTTTTAAAATGAGAGTCTAGGGACTGGGTCAGCACCTCAGTTGATAGAGCGCTTGCCTAGCATTCATGACTTCCTGGGCTCCACCCCCAACACTGCATAAATTGCGTGTGGTGGTGCACACCCGACAGCACAGCACTTGGGAGGTTGGAAGCAGCAGGGTCAGGAGTTCAAGATAACTCTTGACTGCTTGGCGTGCTTTCGAACAATCTAGGGCACACGAGATCCACATTTAAAAACATCTAAAAACTTTCTCCAAAGATTTAGTAACTTGCTACTCTTGGAGTCCATGGACTCATAATGTATCATATTCCCATTTGTGTAGCATTTAACATTCCACAGGGTCTAGAGACCATACAACCAATACAGAAATTATTTCACTCAATGGGTGAATGCTTCAGTAAAAACATAAGGGCAGAAGTAGTAGTGTGAGCCCATGATACTAGCACTGATGTCAAGATGCAAGGCCAGCCTGTCTCAAAAAAGAAAATGGAAAATTAATTTGGAATCTTTAATACCTAGATGTAAACTAAATTTCTAGATGTCTTAAGTGTACAAATTATACTATTTTAAAAACCAGTGAGATGGCTCAGTGGATAAAGGTGGTTACCACGAAGCCTGATGTCTTCCCTGGGCTCCCACAAGTTGTCTTCTGACCTTCATGTGCATCCTGGAGCATGTCCAGCACCCCTCTTACCACAACACAGATAAAATAAATATTTCCTTTTAAAAAGTCCTGGCACTGGAGAGATGGCTCAGTGGTTAAGAGCACTGACTGTTCTTGCAGAGGATCTGGATTCAATTCCCAGCAACCACATGGCAGCTCATGGCTGTAACTCTATTTCCAGGGCATCCCGCATCCTCTAGTGACCTCCTCCAACACAGCACAGAGCGTGCATGTGGTACACATACATATGTGCAGGCAAAAGGCCCATATAAAATCAATTATTTCAAAAAATTTTAAATCTTTAAAAGGCGGGAAGGAGTTTGAGAAATTGATCAGTAGTTAAGAGTGAATACTGCCCAGGCACAGTGGTGCACACCTTTTATCCCAGCTCTTGAAGCAAGCAGGGAGCTGTGAGTTTGAGGCCAGTCTGGTCTACATAGTGAGTTCCAGGCCAGTCAAGGCTACAGAGTAAGACCCTGCTCAAAACCAAATGAAACCAAAAGAGTACTGTTCTTACAGAGGACCCAACTTTTCTTTCCAGTATCCACATTTCCTTATGAGCTGGAGAAACATTAAATCTTAATTGAGAATCTTTAAAATTTTTTGAAAATTTTTTACTATTTTAAACAGAATAAACACAACAATATAAATTTTAATTTAGATGTCTGATTCATATATGATGTGTTAAGTTAATTGAGTTCAGGTGTTAGTAGCTGTTTCAATTGTAGAATTGATATATGCGTTTATGATGGTGAAAACATCATAAGAATAAACCTAAATTTAAAAAAGAAATTATAATTTTGAAATTTAATGGTTTTTAAAAATAGATTTTGCTGCATTCAGAAATAACAGTTTTCTTTAAGCCATGAAAACGCCAATTTTCTGTATAAGCCCTTGTTCATGTTTCTATTTTTACAGTCTTCCCACTCACCATATTCCATGAACCCTTCCCTTGATCTTCATCCCAAGGGTTAGACTGTTTCCCCAAGATTAATAGTGGCAGGGGCCATTTGTTTTCTACAGAAAAGGAACCTGTTTGGTCTTTCATGGTGGCCACAGCTTCATGTGGAATCGTGAGGCAGGTCAGATACATTCACTCACTTCTCCCAGTGGGGACGCTCTTGGTCCTTTTCATCTGGTCTTAGTAAGTCAGGTTTCTTCTTCTACATGACACTTCAAAGAAGGTTACATTTGTTTCTGCTCCAATTTCTTGTTACTGTTTCTCTCTGTCCTTTATTAGGCCGAAGTTTCACTCTGCTTCCAGCATGTGTATAGGAGATGAATGTTGAGTTCTGTTGAGTGTTTCTTATGTACCTTTTTGGGTCTTGGTATATTCTTGCCCTTTGTTCTGTTACTATGGTGAATTGCAGGTTCAGGGATGTAACTATGACACAGAATGCTTGCCCAGCATGCAGGAGGCTTTTGGTTTGAATCTCAGCACTGAGGAGAAAAGTAAAGAGTATTGTTTTTTCATTTTAAATTCTTCGAGTAAGCTCCATTTGTCACAATAATATATTATCCTTTTCTATGCTGCTAGATTCATATTCTAGTATTTTTATTTATTTATATATTTTAAAGGATTTTATGTGCATAGGTATTTTACTTTCATGTATGCATGCCCTGTACATGCTCAGTGCCATTGGAGGCCAGAGAGGGCATCAGATTCCTTGAAATGGATGTTACAGACAGAGCCACCATATGGGTGTTGGGAATGAAGTTCAGGCCCACTGGTAGGGCAGTCAGTGCTTTTAACTGCTGAGCCAGCTCTCTAGTCCCTAAAGACATTTTAAAATTATGTGTCTGTGTAGAGTTTGTGCTCATGTGTGCAGTTGTGCTTAGAGGCCAGAAGAGGGCATCAGACTCTGTTGTATAGGACTGTCTTCCCTGCCAAACAACCCCATCTGTAGGAGTTGTTGCTTACAAAAGACCATCCCAGCTGGACCTGCTGACTGGCATACCTTGTAGAAGGAAGGGCAGGGAGGTCATGAGACTTTCACCTGAGTATCCGGCCACTCCAAGCTACCTTTTGTGTGCAGTTCTACCCTAATCGCATGTGGCCTGGGAGATAGACTAGAGAATATAGGCCAGGGAAGACTAGGGGAGAGTGGCCTCATCTGTGCAGCTATAGGAAATCAATCTTCCCTACTGGGTGAATAATTTCCAGTGTGGCCTTTGTGGGAAGGTGAAGACTCAAACTCCTGAAGGAACCCTTCACCTGTGCTGTGAAAGTAAGCTCAATAAAAACTCACTGGTGCCCTGGGGTGAACTGTGATGGTACTGTGTCTTGGCTTGTTATTGGGAGCTTATATCATCTCCCCAAGAGGAGGAGTTTTAGCAATTAACCCCTGGAACAGGAGTTACAGGTGCTTGTGGCTTGATGTGGGTGCTGGGAACTGGACTCAAGTTTTCTGTAAGAGCAGTACATGCTTTAACTGGTGAGCCATCTCCCAACCTCACCCCCCACCCCCGCCTTTCTCTTTCTCTGTGTGTGTGTGTGAATCTTACATAGTTCAAAGTAGCTTTCACCTTGTTATCCAGTCAAGGATGACTTTGAACATTGAGTCCTGCTGCTGTCATTCTCCATAAATGCCAGGTAAGTGTTTTATTTGCTGATCTATTGCTATGTGGACCCACCATGACCAAGTCAACTTTTAGCCGGGCAGTGGTGGTGCACTCGTTAAATCCCAGCACATGGGAGGCAGAGGCAGTCATATCTCTGAGTTCCAGACCAGACTGGTCTACAGAGTGAGTTTCAGGACAGCCAAATCTACATAGAGTTACCCTGTCTCAAAAAAGCAAAAGCAAAACAACAATAAACCCCTAGGTTTCTAGGGCTGGGGGTGTAGATCACCTGGTAAAATGCATGTTTAACACAGATGGAACCCTGGGCTTGACCTCAGCACTGCATAACTGGGCATGATGGCACACACCTGTCATCCCAGCAGACAGACACTGGGCCTGGCATTGGATTTTGAAACCTCAATACCCCAGCACCACCACCATGACACACCTCTTCTCAAAAGGCCACACCTCCTAATCCTTCTCTAACAGTTCTGTTAACTGGGACCAAACAATCAAACATATGAGCCAGAGGGGGCATTTTCATCCAAACCGCCACAGTGAGCGTCCTACCAGCTGAGCTGCAGCCCCGTTCTCACATATTTTTCCTCTTTTAGTCTATCAGGACATTTGTTCATCCAGTGGACACTTGTCTTCACTTTTGGCTATTGTAAATATGCTGCAGTCAACACGGGAACTCAAACATCTCCATGAGATGCTGACTTCATTTTCTTTGGCTGTGCACTCAGAAGTGGGATTGCTGGATCGATTATATGATAGCTCTATTTTTAATTTAAAATCAATTGAGGAATCTCTATACTGTTTTCCATAATGGCTTTGCCAATTTTCATTTCCACCAGCCTTATGTAAAGATTCTTGTCTGTACAACACCCATCTCTTTTACCTGGCTAATAATGTTTGAATACCTTTCCGTATTCCTGTTGGCTATTTGTATGTCTTCTTTAGAAATTTCTATTAAACCCTCTGCCCATTTTTAATTGGATGGTTTGGTTTTTGCTGTTGATTTGGATGAGTTTCTTGTATATTTGGGGATAGCCATGGTGGTACACGGCAGGCAGTAGGCAAATATCAAAGAGGATGAGAGGCAGGACATCAAATTTGAGCTCACCATATATGCCTAAGGAATAAGATATGATGATGTATGTATGTATGTATGTATGTGTGTATCTATGTATGTTGTGAATGAGCGTTTCAAAAATGTCACATGCAGCTGATGTGCTGTATGTGTGCCTCCATTCATGGGTTTCTAGTCTGGCTGCTGCTGGTATTCAGGGCACTGTTATTTCTTTGTTGTGGCACAATCATATGTTTAACAGCATCCTTGTCCTGTGCTTCCTAAATCCCAGGAGCACCTCTGTCTACTAAAATTTCTAAAGACAAATCTCTTGTTAGGTGAGAATGATTGTTTAGCAGTGACCTGTATGAAGTAAAACTACACAGAGGGTAGAGACAGCATCGTAACCCTGCACTAGTGTGTCCTGTCTCCCCTTTCTCCTAGGAAACCGGCACTCAGGGTGGAGTAATACACTAACAGATGATGGAGTTTGCTTTCTGACTTCTGCACTCTGACCTCTCTCTCTCTCTATCTCTCTCCCTCTCTCTCTTTGTATGTGCATGATCATGTGTAGGCATGTTAATTAGTATGCACACAAACACACACATACATTGAGGTCAGAGGTCAACATCAGCCGTCTCATCTACCTCAATGGCTTAACCACTATATATTTCACAAAAGGGCTTATCACTAACCGTAGAGCTTGCTGATTTGCTAGAGTAGCTGGCCAGCAAGCCCCAGGGATCATGTTGTGTCTAGAACGCTGGGGTCACTTACATAGGTGCTGGGGGACCTCTCAGGTCCCCATGCTTATGTCACAAACCATAACTGAACCAAACTTTACCAACGGAACCATTTCCCCAGCCCTGTTTCATTTCCTTGTTCATACTAAAACATCTCCTTTAGCATGCTTTAGGGAGTTCTATACATAGTCGCTCATTATTTTATATAATCATGGGGATTATAAGGAGAGGATGGTGCATTTCAAGTGTGTCAGATGGCTTTTGTGGGAGGCAGAGGCAGGTGAGTCTCTGGGAGTTCGAGGCCAGCCTGGTCTACAGAGCTGGGTCTAGGACAGTCAGGGCTACACAAAGAAACCCTGTTTTGAAAAACCAAACCAAACCAAACCAAACCAACCAACCAACCAACCAACCAAAAAACCACATCCCCCCCACAAAAAAACAAAAGAAAGTAAAAAAGAGTCAGAACTGTCATACAAAGAAACCCTGTCTCAAAAAGTCACAAAAAGATTAGCTTTTTCCTCTTGCGTGTTATGACTCATTAAATTTCATTATTATAATAAAAATGTTAAATCTATCTACTTTCAAAATCTATCTACTTTCACTTTATCACCACCATTTCTCCATGGAGGCAAGGTCTTGCTTTGCTGGCCTGGATAGCCTTGACCTCTAAGGCTCGAGGCATGCTTTGTGTCAGCCTCCCAGGAAGCTGGACGGCTGATATGGGTCCAGCACCCAGCTTTGCCATTTACTTTGTCCAAGCTCCAAACAGTTTGATCTGTCCAGTTTGATCAGGCATGATGATTTTTTGAAGCGAACCCTGGTACAGAAGCTTCTTGCTATTTTCTTCGTGCTTCTGTTTTGCGGTGTTGAGGATGGACCCAGGGCCTCTTGCATACTAAGCACATCTATTGCCACTGAACTGTGTCCTCAGATCCTTGCCACCATCCCATAATGATGCCATTATCTGAACAAAAATAAACAGATAATTTGTTTACTGATAGAACTGCAAGAGAATAGTCTGAAATAATGAACATGCAGTTTCACAAGGTAGCCTTGGAAATTATTCTGTGTTGTTTTCAGACTTCAAAAGTCTGAAAAAATTAATGTTTAGTATAAAGAAAGCAGACCTAAAGGTGTGTGATTTCTCTCTTTTTCTTTTCTTTTTTTCTTTTTTTTTCTTTTTTTGGTTTTTCGAGACAGGGTTTCTCTGTGTAGCCCTGGAACTCACTCTGTAGACCAGGCTGGCCTCGAACTCAGAAATCTGCCTGCCTCTGCCTCCCAAGTGCTGGGATTAAAGGCATGTGCCACCACCGCCCAGCAGGTGTGTGATTTCTTACTGACTCCCTTTACCCCTGATGTTTTAGACATGGTCTTACTCTATAGCCCATGAAACCTGGAACTTATTGTGTATCCCAGCCTGGTCTTCCACTCGCGGTTATCCTCTGGTCTCAGCTTAAGCCACAATGTTGGGCTCATATGATTTATTTCATTATGAATCCAGACTAGTACTGGTAAGCTGTTTTTGTCTGTAAGACAAGTCTCAGTGCGTAGCCCATATTGGTCTTAAACTGGTGATTCTTCTGCCTCAGCCACCAGAGTTGTGATTGTAGGTGTGCACCATCATGCCCAGCCCTGGTAGTGTATTAGTGAGGTTGGACTGTTCTGATAAAATTATTATCTCAACCCTGACACATTGTTCTTGTAAAATAAGCTCAATTTGTCAAGCAAGAGGTAGACTAGGGCAGGGGCTAGGGGTTCTTGCTTCTCTTCCAGGGGACTCAAATTCTGTTTGTAGCACCTACATCAGATGGCTCACAACTGCTTGTAACTCCAACTCTGAGGGGATCTGCTGCCCTCTCTATAGGAGCTGACACTTATGTGCACACACACAATTAAAAATAGTAAAACAGAATTCATATGCTCTCACCATTAAGTGACTGGGGGACATCTCTGTTTACTTCACTGTGGTTTTATAGACCTAGGAAGCTAAAGCAGTGAGGCAGACTGCATCTTTTCTCCGTGGAGTTGCTAGCTTTCTGGGTAAGGAGCATGCTTCTAACCGTGCATGAGGATAAGGGTGAAAGTAGTTTATCACAAGTTGAGAACTGATTTATTTATATGAGAAATTACTTTTATTTTTTTATTAAATTATTCACATTCCGAATGTCGTCCCCCTTCCCAGTCTCCCCTCTTAAGAGTTCTTCACCCCATCACCCCCTTTGGCTCTGCGAGGATGCTCCCCCACCTCAACCTCCCCAGCACCCCCCTTCCCAGGATTCTGTACAGGATTAGGCACATCCTCTCCCACTGAGAGAGTCTTCTACAACATACGTGCCAGGGGCCACAGACCAGCCTGTGTATGCTCTGGTGGCTTAGTCTCTGGGAGCTCTGAGGGGTCTGGGTTAGTTGACACTGTTCTTCTTCACATGGGGTTGCTATCCCCTTCAGCTCCTTCAGTCCTTCCCCTAACTTATCCATAGGAGTCTCCAACTTCAGTACAATGGTTGGCTGTAAGTATCTGCATCTGTCTCAGTCAGCTGCTGGTACAGCCTCTCAGAGGACAGTCATGCCAGGCTCCTGTCTGCAACCACACCATGGCATCGGTAATAGTGTCAAGGTTTGGTGCCTGCCCATGGGATGGATCCCAAGTTGGCCAGTCACTGGGTGGCCTTTCCTTCAGTATCTGCTCCATTTTTGTCTCTGAATTTCCGAGAAATGACTTTTAAAAAGCTATTACTGGGGGCTAGAGAGATAGCTCAGTAGTTAAAAGCACTGGTTGCTCTTCTAGAGGACTTGAGTTCAATTCCCAGCAACCACATGGTGGCTCACAACCAACTGTAATGGGATCTGATGTCCTCTTCTGGTGTGTCTGAAGACAGTGACAGTGTGTTCATATACAAAAAAAAAATCAATAAATAAACCTAAATAAAAGCTATTACTGACATTTTCCTTCTTTCCTTTTTCATTTCCTCCAGCTTCTCTCCCTTCTTTCCTCCACCCCTCTCTCTTTTTTTCATGAGACACAGTCTCTTGTATACCACGTGTCCTCCTCATCTGACCCTCTTGACTCTGTTCCTAGCACCCTGCACCAGAGATTGTATGTGTCTGGTGTTATTTATATGTTTATTTTGAGATTTTTAAAAATGATATGTGTGTGTGTTTTCATGAGTTTGTTTGCATCACATGCTTGCAGGAGCCTGTGGAGTCCAGGGAAGGGCATCGGATACTCTAGAACTGCAGTCACAACTCTCTGTACCTAAGTAATGGACTACAGGTTTCAGTGTTCCCAGCCTTCACCTCTTCAGAATTTCTTCTATATTTCTGCATCCACCAAGAGAAAATATTGGGAAGAAGGGAGAGGGAAGGGTAGGAAGTGTGGGTATGCTTAAAGCACATGATATGCATGTAGGAAAAGTCTCTGTTAAACCTGCACCATATTTTATGAACACATATGAATAGAATGGGATCTGATGTAGTCTTAGGAACCACTGTACTGAATTATTATGAGTAAGAGGACTAAGCATATGCAGTCATAAGATCCTATCTGCAGATTTGTCAGCTCTGCTCTGTGCTGCCTTGGGCAGTGCGCTGACTTCTTTAAGCCTATTCCTCATCTATGAATAAGAAGGTCAGGTTACCGTGAGCATGAGTGATTTCTGTGCAAAGCACCTAATGTAATGTCTGGTATATGGCAAGTGCTTGTTACAAAAATCTGCACACAACATGCTCTAACAATAAAACTAAAGATAAAAAAATTGTACTAATTTAAAATTTACTTCAATTAATTAATTGAATCAGTTGAAAACTAATAATTAGATTAAAAAAATAATACTCTATCTTATGTGTTTTATGTAAGCTAGTATGTATTTTATATTAATTAGTAAATGTAAAGATAATTATTTCTGGTGATATTGTCAGTGATTTAAAGATGATGCTTTGGCAATCTATATGTGCATGCTTGGTCAAAGCAAGATGAATTGTTCATACCAAACAGGCAGAATTTCTGTTAAATGGGTCAATTAACTTGGCACCTGCCAGTATAGGAGGAGAGAGGAGCCAGACAGGACTGATGGGGGTAGTGCTATTATACTTCATCTAACTTTTTAAAGGTGACTAAAATTAACTATACAAATAAACAGAAATCGCTTTATAAAAAGAAAGTCCAAAATGTTACTTTCTGTAGAAAACTCCTGGTCCAATTTTATTCAGACCAGAGAAAGAAAGTTTCAAATACATTAAAAGAAGCTCAGCTGTTGGTTTGGGATGTTACAGCTGGAGCCACGTGGCAGTGAGGACCATCTGCTGATACAGTTGACTTGCTACTACATTGCGTTCTGTTCCCAGAGTGTTGCAGTTACATTCTAGAACGGTCCTTACAGCGTAAGGCATAACACTTCACACCACTAGTTTTCTTTGATTATTTGGGCTTCTTCCTATTCAGTTAAAAAAAAAATGTTTTTTCAGTGCTGAGGATCGAATCCAGGGCTCACACATACTAGGCAAATGCCCCCTAGCTACTGAGTTACTGCCCCAGCAAAGTTATTTCTATTCTCGAAGCCCACCTAAGGAGTTTCTCTGAATGGTGTTGGCCACTCCCTTGTGTGTCACACCAAGCAAGCCTTCAGTGCCTGTGCACTTTACAGGCGGAGTAAATTCAAAAAGTGTAACTTGGTCAGCTTTCAGCAGGAATTCTTGGTCCCAAACAGGAAGACCACAGTTGGTTTGTTGTTGTTTTAAAGTATTTGCTTTATTTCTTAAATGGTGGCTATATATGTGGGTATGTGCACATGAGTGGAGGAGTCCAAGAAGTACAGACGTTACAAGAGGTTGTCAACCACATGGGTCTTGAGAACTCAGGAGTCATCTCTCCAGCCCTATTGTGTTTTTCTTTTGTTTTTATTTTTGGATAGGGTCTATACTGTGTCACAGGCTGGCCTGAAAGTCAATATGTAGCTTAGACTGACTTCAACTATTATAACTTGCAATGATCCTCCTGCCTCAACTCATCAAATAACTGACATTAAAGGGTCAACCACTGTACCAACCTCCTTTTTGTGATTTTGATAGTGAATTTAATTGCTGATTCTTTATCTTGAGGATTTTTTTTATGTTTTTGCTAGCATTTTAGGTGACTTATCTTGGTATGTTTTTTTCAAAGTAAATTAGTGCTTGGTTGGCTTGGAATATTTATAGTTTATAACTGTATTTATAGTTGATTCACTAGCGAGGAAATTGGAAGACTTAAATATCTGTAATAACGTAATTGGGAGTCTGCCTTTTAAAATAGAAAATTTAAATTCATCTTTTGCATTATGGTGTCAAAAAGTAGTGATCTTGGTCTGGGTTGTTTTCCATGTTCAAGTTTATTATTTTCCATACACTGTGCAATCAGAACTAAATTGGTAGGAAAAAAGGAAGACATTGCTAACTGGTATCTTAAATTGTAGGTATCCATGTGACTCAAATGTCCCTTTACCTATTTCTAAAAGATGTTATTGATTATTGACTGACAGGCACGAAGTGAATGGGTTTCTACTGCTCCTCTGTCCTGGTTTGTTTTATGTCTACTTGACATAAGCTAAAGTTGTCTGCAATGAGGAAATCTAAATTGAGGAAATGCTTCCATAAAATTGGTGGTAGGCAATCCTATAGGGCATTTTCTTAATTAGTGATTGATGAGGAAGGGCACAGTTTACTGTGGGTTGTGCCACCCCAGGCTAGTGGTCCTGCAGTCTAAAAGAAAGCAGGTTGGGCAAGCCATGAGGAGCAAATCAGTGAGCAGCACCCTTCATGGTTTCTGCATCAACTCCTGCCTCCAGGTTCCTGCTCCAGCTTCTTGCTTTGGTTTCCCTCAGTGGAATCAACCTTTTCCTCTCTGAGTTCCTTTGGTCATGGTGCTTCATCACAGCAGTAGTGGCCCTTACCAAGGCATCCTCTAATGCAGTGGTTCTCAGTCTTCCTAATGCTGTGAGCCTTTAATACAGTTCCTCATGTGACGACCCCAACCATGAAATTATTTTGTTGTTACTTCATAACTGTAATTTTGCTACTCTTATGAATCATAAAGTAAATATCTGATGTGCAAATCCCCAAGGGGTTGGGACCCACATATCTAATGGCATAATTTTATTTTTGCGGTTTGCATCCTTACCAGTAACTCTAGTACTTAGGAGGCTGAGTAGGAGGGTTGCCATGGGACAATGGCTAACCTGGGCTATGAAACAAGCCCTCACATCTAAAAACAAACAAACAAACAAACAAAACCACAAGCTCCTCCAAAACCAAGAAAGAGACTAGCATTTTTATTCTTTGCTGCTAAAAGGTAAGGAAACAAAGGCAGGACAGATGTTTCAGAATCCCATTTTATTTTTGATTCTCTAAGCTCCCTAAGAAGGAGACTTTATAACATAGTCTGTTCAAGAACTCTATGATAGAGCCTGTGGCAAGAGATGTGCTTGACAGATTCACACTGTATGGAAAGGAAATGGTGGGGGCCGAGCTGTTTTACGTCCTTTGCAACAGCTCACCTCAGCGGAGACATTTCTTCCTATATTGTTTGAGGGATACATTTTTGTCTTAACTAAAAATAGCACACATTGTTTTATTCTGCAGGTTTCCTCTTGTCTTTTTTTAGAAGCAAGCAGACTATAAATCATGAAAAGAGAAGTCTCTCTTCTCTCATGTAGCACAAGGTTTTGTGGTTTTTTGTTTTTTTTTTCCCAATCTTTTGAGACAGGGTGTCTCTGTATAGCTCTAACTGTCCTGGGTTGTGTAGACCAGGCTGGCCTCAAATCTCAGAGAACTGCCTAGAATCAAAGGTGTGCACCACAACACCTGGCTTCTTGTAGCTCAGTCTTAAAGCCCAAAACAATGTTTGCCTTAGACTAGCATTGTAATTGGTGACTCAGCCAGTGAGAAATGAAATTTTTAAAATTTTTTGAATTCTTTATTTTTGATGCTGAGCAGGTTCCCATGAGCCTCTGAGCTGCTCCCCACAAGAAAGGCTTCTGAACATGGCTTCTAAAATATGTTCATTTGTTTTATCTTCTGTTTAACTTTTTCTCTCCCAAAGAAAATTTGATCTCTTTTATGGCAGGGGCTGTTTTTACTTTATATCCCTTATCTTTTTTCTAAATCTTCTGGGCCCCGAAGGTTTTCAGATTCTCCAAGATAACCTTTCTTGGCTGGTTTGTCCAGTGGGGCTTTCAAGCCTCATTCTCCTGGAAACATCTTGGAGTTTTTCTTACCATCATGGAAATTTTATGTGGAGAAACATCCAACCTAAGATGACTTAGGAGGAGATTACCATCTTTGCAGAAGGATCTTAAGATGTCTTTCTGGATCATTTGCTTTCTGATATCGCCAGATTGTCCCTTATCCCAATGAAAACAGATCTAGGAGACTGTACTGTAATTAGCTAATTCTGTCACTCTTGCCAAGACAGTGAAGGTTCCTCACTGTGAACACATTCTGCTGCCAACAGCTCAATTGGAACATTGTGTTTATTTATGAGGGGATCTGAGTATGAACAATTTGGCTTCAAGATTAAATGAGGGAATAGGTTATATTGATAAACCTGATGTAATATTAGTCTTTTAAAGGAACATTACAGTCACAAAAATAAAGGAGCTCACATGTGAAGTATTGAACATCACAGAAATCGAAAACTCTCCTTCATTTACAAGAGTTCCCCGCTTTCATTCCTCTTGCCTTTGTGAAAGCAGACAGATGTACTGGAGCCAACCTAGCTTGGTATGATAACAGCGGATTGGAACACAGTACAGAACTAGGTGTACAGCGTTAGGCAGTCCAAGTCAGGATAGTTACTCCATATGAGGAGCTTTGATAGGCAGTCTAGTGGGACACAAAGCATAGTCATGAGTATATGCATGCAACAAAAGTCCCTAAGTCATATAAAGGAAGACTACGCAGAGCTGGGTATGCTGGCACACACCTGTAATTCTAGCACTTGGGAGGTGGGGACGTGAGAATTGAGTGTTGAAGGCCCTCCTTAGTTATAATGACCTACAGAGTTCAAGATCAGCCTGGGATACCTGAGGCCCTGTCTCAAAACACCAAAAAGAAACCCATATATATATATGAAATGGAAATAGATCAGTGAATTGTGGAACTAGAAGAATGCTTGCTTTGGCAGTGCATGTACTAAAATTGGAACAACACTGAGAGAAGATTAGCATGGCCCCTGAGCAAAGAATGACATCTAGCTCTGTGAAGTGTTCTATATATTTTTTTGAGATTCAAATAAAACTTATCTGACAGTATATTTTAGCTCCGTAGTGTATTTTGCTAATAGAATTTAAAATAATAGATATTTTGTCAAAGTCATTATTATTTTTTTTGAAATGTAATTATCAAGTTCAGTGTTTTTCCCCGATTTATTTTTAATCTAAACTGATTTTTCACGTTTTGGATTAAAACGCTTGAAGGTCTATAACAGGAAACAGAATGAGCTGAATGCTGAGCAGGATTTTCAATAACAGAGGAGGGGTAGGAGGGACTGATAGGCACTGGTTAGAAAATCAGAACTTTGGGGAACAGAGGAAGTCCTTAGTCCTGAATGGATATGTGTTGTTGGCATGGGCGTGGCCACATAAAGGACCTAATGGCAAAACCTTCTAGGATCCATGTGTGGATGTTGATAGCATGGTGGGCAGAAAATGTCCACCATAACTTTCTTCTTCAGGGTGTTTAAGACTTGAACACTGCTCCCTTACAGAAACTGCTCCTACTAATATTAGCTAAACCCACCTTCTTGGTCAGCTGTATGCCAAAGCCCCGCCTCCTTGGTCAGCTGTATACCATGAACCCCTCCTCTTTGGTCAGCTGTTTCCAGGATCCCAGACCTCCCGATCCCAGTTTTTCTGTGTCCATGTGTCTGGGTCTGTCATTTCTTTACTCCCTCGCTGCCCTGTCAGGTCCGGCCTTTGGAGTTGGGTAATGTCTCGGTAGAGAATGGAAAGCTTCTTGGCTGTTTCCCACCTGTAGTTCCAGTCACTTGAAGCTCCAATTACTCATCAGAACTCAGGAGTTTGCGACCAGCCTGGGCAACATACCAAGAACCCATCTCAAAAGTAAAATCAAATATAAAATTTAAGTTGATTCTAGAAAAGGAGTACCATTTTAATGGATGGAAGGAGGGGGTGCGACTGGGAAGCTCTAGCTTTGAGGTGAAGTTAGATGTGGCTGCATGCATTACTGGCATCATTTTTGGGTAAGGATAAAGGAGAATACAAGGTCAACCTGTATCGGAATGTACAATAATTATTGAAATGATAAGGATTTGTATGGTATTGTCACATACATACTTGAGAATTGTAACAGTTCGGGAAGGTGTTTATTACCAGTCCCACTGCATTCATGCCCCTGTATGATTTCCTTCAGAGAGACTGGGACTTGAAGGCATTGCCCCTTACAAGAAGTGTAACCTGGGACACATTCCGAGTATTACTGAATCTCAGTCTTGTATGCCATGCACTCTATCCAGTGAGTTGTTTTCAGCGCCGATGCATAGGGCTCAGTGCTGCCTCGTTCTGGGGACAGCCATATAGGCCAGGACCTGTTAGTGCTTTCTACAGAGAGCCAGCAGTAAATAGTACAGGCTTTGCCAGCCACAAGGTACTACAACTCAAAATTGTCACTGTTGCACAAAACATCCAATGTATAAACCTATGAGAATAGGCTGCAATTCTCTCTCTCTCTTTTGAGATGGTGTCTTGCTATGTAGCCCAGGCTGTGCTCCACCGTGCCTAGCTTTATGGAGTGATTATATTCTAAGAAGATGTCCATTCCTAAGAACAGAGGCAGGACTGGACTGACCCACATTCTGAAATTTGATAATTACTCATGAATGATAAACCTGTAAATGTGTGGCCCTGTGTTGTACAGGTTATTTTAAGAAAGAAATTTACAGGATCCATAAGATGTAGTAATTTTCTAGCCTCTTTCATGTGGTTCCTCCAGGATAAAAGCTGACCAGTGGATTCATAAGTAAGCCATTTAAAACCTTCCCTTTAACTCCAGAATTCTCAGTTGGAAAATAAAAGCCATCGTCTATCAAATTAACTATAATTAGGTATGTGAGTAAGAGCAATAATATGTGGATGTTGTTCTGGATTTCTTAAAGGCAGACTAAGTAGAGCTTATGGCTGAGATTGTTGTAACTGAGCAGCACAGTGCAGTAACATCCTGAAATACAGTATGACAGGAACCCACAGCCTAAACACTGGGCTGCTCCGTGTCTCAAGTGATTTGGTCTTTTGTGCAGACTAGGATTTTTTTTTTTTTTGAAACAGGGTTTCTCTGTGCAGCCCTGGCTGTCCTGGAACGCACTCTGTAGACCAGGCTGGCTTCAAACAAAGAGATCCACCTGCCTCTGCATCGTGAGTGCTAGGATTAAAGTTGTCCACCACCGTTGCCCAGCCAGACTAGGATTTTTTTTTTTTCTGGAGGAAACATGTATTGCTTTGGAACTTCTGCTTTGCAGAATTATCACTTAGTGATAATGTTACATTGATTTGTCCAAATCCACATAATTCTGCCATGGTCTCATTCTTGAAATGATTACTAATAAAAGTCACACATATTCTACTAGTAGTACTTAAGGAGTGGGCTGTAGGAGCTTTTTAAATTAGTTAGATCCCTGTTCGAACTGTCCCTCTATCAGCTTACCTGTTTGTTTGGAAAGACTTATTTTAGCTCCCAGTTTTAGAGATTTCAGTCTATTGGCCCCGTTGCTTTCAGGCCATGTAGAGTTAGCAATCAGGAATGGATAGAACATATGGTGGAGGCTGCTCCTCTTAAAGTAGCTGGGAAGAGGGGAAAAAAGCAAAACAGTTCTAGTTCTTTAAATATTTTCAGAGATTTTTTTTTTTTTTTTTGTTAACCTCAGTCATTTGAAAAGTTTGCTTATGCCGGGTGATGGTGGCGCACGCCTTTAATCCCAGCACTTGAGAGGCAGAGGCAGGCGGATTTCAGAGTTCGAGGCCAGCCTGGTCTACAGAGTGAATTCCAGGACAGCCAGGGCTACACAGAGAAACCCTGTCTTGAAAAACCAAAAACCAAAAACCAAAAAAAAAAAAATTTCTTATTAGAATATATCAATCTTAATCAAATGCTGATTTTTGCTAGGGCAGTATTGACACTTGGTCTTCTCTTTCCACCCTGTGGGTTCCAGGTCCTCAGGCTTGGTAGCAAGTGCCTTTACACATTGAGCCACCTTGCAGGCCCTTGATACTTCTTTTGAGTCTTGATTGAAGAATACTTAATTGATTCTTTTAGAACATCACTGGCTAATCCTACCTAAAAATATCCAGTGTAGTGTTACTTATAATTTTGTGTTGTCATAGTGAGCTTATTCATCAACTCTTTTTGTTTTGTTGTGTTTTGTTTTGTGTAGCCCTCGATTGGTCTGGAACTCATTAGGTAGACCAGGCTGGCCATGAACTCAGAAATCCACCCTTGATAACAAGACATCTTTTGTGGTTATCATGTGAAAGAGTAGGATTTCTTTTCTTTTCTGTTTGTTTGTTTGCTTTAAGACATGGTCACTCAGTTCCCCCAGGCTCCTGTCTCCTTTCTTCGATTTGCTTATGTACGGATATGCTTTTTCATGCTCCGAGTTATTCCATAGAAATTGAACCACGTATTTTCTATTGCAGGTTGTCATGTGTTTTCAAGGTCTCTCCATGTTGTGCATTCATCAATGTTTCTTCACTTTTCTTCGCTCCCCCTTTCCTTTTCCTTCATTTCTCCTCTGCTCCTTGCCATTTGTTTATTACCTGCTGCAATCCTCCTGCTTCAGCCTTCTGAGTTGGCGGGATTGCAGACATAAGCTACCATATTCAGCTTCTGAGTCTAGGCAAGAACTCTACCAAAGCTACGTCCTCACTTCATAATGCTGCTTTTAGGCACTGGTCTGAGCCCTTGTTTTCAGTTCTTTTGGTATATATGTAGGAGTAAAATTACAGTATTATGTGATGATTTTATACCTAGCATTCAAAAAACCGCCAACCCTTCCCACAGTGGTACACATTTTAATATGAGTTCAGAACCTTAATTTTAATTATTTTTTTAGACAAAGTCTCAAGTAGCACAAACTGGCTTAAACTGACTGTGTAACTTAGGATAACCTTGAACTTCTTTCTATTCCTCTTGAGTCTACCTCCCCAGTGCTAGGATGACAGATGTGTGCCACCATGCCCAGTTCGGCAGTGCTGAGGTCAAGCCCAGGGTTCCATCTGTGTTAAAACATACTTTACTGATCTGTACCCCCAGCCCTAGAATCTTAGGGGTTTGTTTTTGTTTTGTTTTTTGTTTTTTGCTTTTTCAAGACAGGTTTTCTCTGTGTAGCCCTGGCTGTCCTGGACCTTGCTCTGTAGACCAGGCTGGCCTCAAACTCAGAGATTCACCTGCTTTTGCCTCCCAAGTACTGGGATTAAAGGGAGTATGCCACCCCTGCCAGGCAGAATCTTAGTTTTTAAATGCCAATTATTTATTTTAAGCTAAGAAATGTCTTAGGATTTCACAAATTCTGTCTGGAGATAATAGCATTTCTAGAGTTGCCCTTTTAGAGTTTTCTTTTTCATCTTAGATTTAAAACACTCAATACTGATTTCTTTGGCATACATTCACTGAGAAGCTAGAGAGATTTTTACATTCCAGCAGCATGGGAAACATGCTAAAAATAGAGCATGCTACTTTCCAAACGAGTTAACACTCAGGGCTCCCAAGCAGTCTAAAACTTACACGATGACAAAACACTGGATTTTTCTTTTCCTTGTAAAAAAAATGATTTTTAAATTTTATCTATTTTGTGTGTGGTGGGGGCAGGGGGAATGAATGCTATGTCACTTGTGTGGAAGTCAGAGGAAGACTAGTCTTTTTTTTTCCCCATGTAGGTTCTGGGGAGCAAGCTCAGGTCGTCAGGGATGGCTCAAGTACCTTTTCCTGCAGGGCCATGTTGTTGACTGTAGATTTTTATCCCCTACAAAATGCTTATGTTCTTAAGTAAGTGTAAATTATAGTTGTTTCTCAATTAAATCTGAGTTGTATGCTGTCCATTATCAATATCATGGTTTGAAATAAACAACAATGAGCTGGGCATGCTGACACACTCTTAGAATCCCAGCACTTGGCAAGACTTAGTAGGGGTAGGCTTGTGAGCTCAAGGCTAGCCTGGGCTATGTAGCAAGGATCTATTTACGTTGGGGAAGTGATGGGGCATGGAGGGAGGAGAAAAACAATAGGACATGGAGAAGAAAAGAGAGAAGGATGAAGGGGGAGGGAAAATGGGGAGAGACAGAGATTGCCAGACAGGAAGACTGAGACACTGATTCACAGGGAAACTTGTTTAGGACTTAGCACTCACCAGCGCCTTTGCTAACTCAGCACTGCAAACCCTTTATTCAACTTATTCCCCTCAATAACCCGTATTGAGCAAAAGTTCTTACTCTATTGTACAGGTGAGAAATGCACACAAAGACGTCTGAGGTCAAGTCAAGTAAAAAGCAGTAGGCCTGCATTTAATTTACAGCTTCTTTAAGTTTATTTAGTCACACTTGTTGGCCCTGATGGAGATAATATGTTTAATCCAGTGTGGAGTTCACAGCAAAGATGAACCCAATATAGTTAATATTGTATGGGCACATTTAAAAAAAAAGGCAATTGGACTTTCATTAAGGCACTTTGAAGGCTGCTCACTCCCATATATGAGCTTTAATTAGTGTAAACTTTATACAGTCACCAGAGTCACTATTTTCTCAGTATTCTAGGGACCAGCACCTCCTCCATGAACCAGTGGTAATGAGATCACCCAGGTCCTGGGCAAAGCCCACTGCAGACACTTGCCGTTTGCTTTTTGTTATGGATTCTGTAGTGACTCTCCCCCACTTCCTGAAACTGAGTGCTTTCTGGAAAAATATCTCTGTCAGCCTCATAGAGACAGGAGTCTTTGAGCAGTCCCTGGGAGTGAAATGTTCAACAAAGGTTTCATGAGCCATACTTGAATGCGTTGCTTTACTTGAGGTTTTAAAGTAGACACCAGGTTATGGGTTTTATTGTGGCATTTCCAAACATACTTTGTTTCTGTTGAGTCTCCTCCCTGCAGTCCACCCCTAATACCCTAATACATTGTTTCCTCTTTATAAATGCTTGTCAAATAAGATAATGGGAGTTGCTACTGAGTACTGTGGTTGTTGATCTCTGTTGCCGCACTTTTCCATAGCCATACGTGGACTTATGTATGTTTTCATGAGTATGTGAAAACAATTTAGCACAGTGATAGAAGGCAGTGATGCTGGTGTCAGACCGACCTGAAGTTGTCCCTGGCTTCAGGATTAACAGTATAGTTAGGCAAGGCACCGAGCTCCTCTAACCTCCAGTTTCTTGTCAGGAAAAAACTTTAACATTCTCCTTACTTGTGGGTTTTCTTTACACAGTTTTAGCTACCTGTAATCAACTGCCATATAAAAATAACAAATGAAATTTCAGAAATAATAACCCGCATGCTACTGAGATGTGCATGGACTCTCACACCCTCTTCCTGGGATGAGACTCCTTTCTGAGTGCATCACGTCTAAGCAGCGGGTGCTACCACCCCATGGTCATTTCATGTCTATCTTTGTTATCAGGTTAAAGAAAAACCTGGAAGTTCTTGACTTAAACAGAAAGGAAAAAAAAAACCTAATATGTTGAGCTTGCTAAGATATACAATACATCATTTTGGGAGATGACATTCACATTACTTGTGTGTGTGTATGTGTTTTGACACAATGTCTCACTGTGCAGTCATGGTTTACCTGGAGCTTGATTTGTGGACCAGGTTGGCCTTGAAATATCTGCCTGCCTTCTGAGGGCTAGGACTAAAGAGGTACACCACCATGCTCAGCCATTCACATGACTTAGTACAGTATAATTATTATATTTTATTTAATCTCTGCTCTGCCTAAATAATAAACTGAATTTTTTTCATAGTTGTATGTATAAGAAACAGTAGCAGACATAGGGTTTAGTGTCATCTGTGCTTTTAGGGCTGAGGTTAGACTTCCTGTCCCATAAGTGAGAGGGGACTGCTGTGGTGTTGATTCACAGCACGTCTGGGGCTAACATGACACATTTGATTTGGTAAAATAAGTTCAGGAATCATTCATAGTTAACATTTTTTTCCCATTTCAAATTACTTACTATTCAATTGTAGAAGATATAATCAAAGAACTAAAAGATTGTGTTTTTTAGGATACAAATTGGTAATTTATGCTCTTCTACTTATGCATAGCAATGGCTAAAATACAAACTATGAATAAGGTAAAGTAAACAAAACAGACTAAGTGTGCATCAGTGATTATGATTTCATCATCATGTCCAAACTGCCAGAGGCCCAACAGGATTGCTGTGTGCAGTATCTCACCAAGGCATGCAAATGATTTTTTAAATTTACTTTAATTTTATATACATGAGTGCTCTGTGTGTACACCTGTGTGCCAGAAGAGGACATTGGATCCCACTACAGATGGTTGTGAGCCACCATGTGGTTGCTGGGAATTGAACTCAGGAACCCTGGAAGAACAGCCATTGCTCTTTAACTGCTGAGTCATCGCTCTGGTCCGAAAATAAATGTTTAAGAATAATAAAAATATACGTAAGGGTCTGGGTGTAGCACAGTCTGTGGAGTGCTTGCATAGCACGCGTGCAGTCGTGGGTTCAATCCCCAGCACCACATAAATCGGGGTTCAGTGATAAGGATCTGGGATCACAGTGCTCAGAAGGAGGATGCAAGGCCATGGGTATCCTTAGCTACATACTGAGTTGAATGCCAGTCCTGTCTCACAGAAAAGAATGTATATATTTTAAATTCTGCTATGACTAAAGGAATTCCTTGTGGGAATGAGTCAGACCTAAAGGTTAGTAGCAGCGGTCTTGCTAAATTTAGATAGATATCATGCTGTGTGAATAACAAGCTACAAAGACCTAATAGATGCCTGAATTGTCGTTATCAAGTAAAGGATAACTGAACTTGAAGCGCTTACCCCTTGGCTCGATTCCAATGGTAGGATAAGATATTTAAAGTGCAAATGCACAGCAGTTTATGCAAGTGATTGTATTCTATATGATATTTTACATCTTAGCTAAGCTTCATATTTTAATAATCAACTGGAAAGCAGGAAAGAATTTAATAGAAAATGAAGAAAGCTGTTTTATCTCACTATGAGTATTTCCACATGTAAGCTTCCTTTCCAGTGGGTACTGCTTTGAGACCAAAACAATAAGATATCCTTTCATTTAGATATAAACATTGTGAGTGTTGGATAGGTTAGGGTCAGGTAGGCAGTTCCCTGACACAGAAGAAAGAGCTTCCTTCCCCTATGAAGTGAGGAGAGATGGAAACAGAGCAGTGGCCAAAATCCTCTCCAGCAATGGAGGAAATTTATCTAGAGAACTGTAGGACTGGGGCAAGGGTGTTTATTAGCTAAAGGCCGGGCGAGCGGGGAGGCTGACCTGTGTGAGTGCCAGGAGTCTGCTGTCTATTAGACCTTCAGAGCTGGTATTCACACAGCGTGATAATCTGCTTATCTAATTGGCAAGAGCACTGCTTAGGTCTGACTCACACTCACAAGGAATTCCTTTGCTCATGATACATACTTTAAATATATGTGAGCATAGTCTTTTCTCAACAATTCCCCTAGCCTATCTACAACAGATCAGTCATCCCCCAGCCATGTGCTGCTTAGTGTGAAATCACCCGTCAACCAGCTGCCTATGCCTACCTGACATGCATTTTGCTAATGAGGGATTGAAAGGTGACAGAGGAAAAAGATCATTTTATGCTCAAGATGATGAAGCAGCAGCTTGAAGTGGGAGTTGAAGTAGCAGCTTCAGGAAGGAGTCTGGAAGGTGACAAAGAGCCCAGCTAAAGATGAGTACAGGGAGTAAAGTTGGAATGAAGGGCTCATTAAGGGAGGTAGACGTGTGTGTGTGTGTGTGTGTGTGTGTGTGTGTGTGTGTGTGTGTGTAAAAGACCAAAGAGGCTCTGTACAGTATCAACTGAGATAAACAGGCATTATAGAGCAAGAACAGCAATATGGGTTATGTAGTTGCCAAGTTGGATTTTTCAGGGGTTAGCTGAGATTTAGGACAACTTCTGAGTGTTTGCTCTATTGTTAGTAGGAAGAATGCCAATGTTGGGGTCACCTTCTCTTGTTCTTTTAGTTTGGCCTTATACCAGAATTAAAGATGTTCTGCAAATAGAAGATGTTCGAATTGCTAAAGGTATATCCTATAGACATTTATAAATGTGCTTGACAATTAAGATATTTCTGCTTTAGACACTGGCTGGCCATGAGTAGAACGTGTGGAATTCAATGTTCTCTCCCCCACTGTGGGGGAAATGCTTAAGTATAAGGAACATAAGTTTGATACTTTAGTTGATAATTAAAATTATGGTGTCAGTCCGG
This sequence comes from Grammomys surdaster, assembly GCF_004785775.1. Classification (NCBI taxonomy): domain Eukaryota; kingdom Metazoa; phylum Chordata; class Mammalia; order Rodentia; family Muridae; genus Grammomys; species Grammomys surdaster. Next base: position 4,007,653 of record NW_021604658.1, on the reverse strand, counting down.
GGTACCATACTGTTGGGATCTGCTTTTGGAAAGAACAGATGGTAATTGATTCTGTTGTTCCAGATCTGTGACGACCAAAGGCTGTCAAAACCCATTGCCCACTTGCTGTCCTTGTCACTTGTAAAACATCGAGGTAGCAAAGGATAAAAAAGATGTCAGGGACTGGCTTAGCATCGCCAGTGCTCTGCGTCTTCCACCAGGGGCAAACCTGCCAAGATGGATTTGTTTTCTGCTTTTTAAAAGGAGAACAGTAGTGTCTCTTTTACTCATGGAGACACAGACTGTGAAGAGGGGATGATAGAGTTACGTAAGCACCTTTTTAAGCTACTAGGCAGAATTGTTTAAAAGTCTTAGGCTTGAGGGGGCAGGGAGATATCTCAGCATTAAGAGCACTTGCTGCTCTTGCAGAAGACCCAGGTTTGGTTTTCAGTACCCACATGGCAGTTCACAACCACCTGTCACTCTAGTTTCAAGGGATCCAACTCTCTTGTCTGACCTCTGAGGGCACCAAGCATGCACATGGTGCATATACATACACATGAAATGATATTTATTTAACATATTCACTTTACATCATGCTCAATGCCCCCTCCCCATCACCCGTCCCATGATCCTTCTCCCCTCCTTCTCCTCTGAGTGAATGCCCCCCACCCTGGATATCCCCCTGCTCTGGCACATCAACTCTCTGCAAGGCTAGGCACATACTCTGCAACTGAGCCCAGACAAGGCAGTCCAGCTAGAAAAACATATCCCACATACAGGCAACAGCTTTTGGGATAGCCCCTGTCCCAGTTGTTGGGGAAACCACATGAAGACATGTGCTGCACATCTTCTACATATATTCAGGGAGGCCTAGGTCTAGCCCATGTATGTTCTTTGGTTGGTAGTTCAGTCTCTGAGAGCCCCCAAGGGTCCAGGTTAGTTGACTCTGTCGGTCTTCTTGTACAGTTTCTATCTCTTCTGGGGCTCACAATCGTTCCTCCTATTCTTCCATAAGAGTCCCCAAGCTCCATCTGCTGTTTGGCTATGGGTATCTGCATTTGTCTAAGTCAGTTGCTGGATGGAGCCTCTCAGAGAATAACTTGCTCCTGTCTGCAAGCATAACAAAGTATCATTAATAGTCAGGGATTAGTGCTTACCCATGAGATGGGTCTCAAGTTGAGCCAGTTATTGGTTGGCCATCCCCTCAGTCTCTGCTCTACCCCCATCCCTGCATTTTTTGTAGTCAGGATAAATGTTGGGTCAAAAATGTTATAGATGGGTTTATGTCCCTACTGCTCCACTGGGGTTCCTGCCTGACTATAGGAAGTGGCCTCTTCAGGTTCCATATCCCCAATGCTGTGAGTCACAGCTAAGGTCACCCCCATTGATTCTTCTGTGTCTTCCTTATTCTAGATCTCTGTCTTATCCTGGAGATGCTCCCTAGCCAGGTCAGTTGTAGATTTCCATTCACTCTTATGGACAGCATCCCACAAAGACATTTGTTCAACTATGTTAATAGCAGCTTTATTTGTAATAGCCAGAAACTGGAAACAACCTAGATGTCCCTCAACTGATAAAAAAAAAAAAATGTGGTCCACCTACACAATAGAATACCAATTCAGCTATTAAAAACAAAGACATTATGAAGTTTTCAGGCAAATGGATGAGAATATTATCATGAGTGAGGTAACCTTGTCCCAAAAGGACAAGCATGGTATGTACTGGCTTTTAAGTGGATACTAGCCATAAAATACAGGATACCCATGGTACACTCTACCAACTCAAAAAAGCTAAACAAGAAGGCAGGCACAAGCAAGGATGCTTGAATCTCACTTAGAAGAGGGAATAAAATAGTCATAAGAGCCAAATGGAGGGAGGAGACTGGGAAGGAAGGGGGATGGAGAGGGGAATGGGGGGGGGAATTCAGGATCAGGTGTGGGGGGGAGGGACAGGAGGGATCAAATTACATTTAAAACAATTAAAACATAAAGTCTGAACCTCCTCAGTTCTCTTGCCTAAGAATTGTATTTAGTGTAAGAGGAGCTGAAATAGACACGTTCTTGCCTCTGTTGCATTGCTGGACAGACTGAACGTGTGGGAAGCGATTATAACACTGATGGTCATGTGGATTTCCCATAAGGACACCCAGGGCTGTGATCCCAGGCGTAGGAATGGCTTCTCAGAGCTGTTGTCACAAAGTTCTTTAAGAGATGCAGGTGAGAAGGCTTTAGGGACCAGGTGTGTTTTATATAAGAATGCAGGAGGATGGTTCTTAGGCATTTGTAGCCAGTCTTCCCAGTTTGAAAATAACATTGCTAGGGGCTGTCTGCATCATCTGCTGATTAGTTCTTTGGGTACCTTGTTGTCATTACAAAAGCCCAGCTGGCCTGGAACTCTGTATAAACCTGGCTGCAAACCTTCAATGATTCTCTTGTCTCCTAACTCCAGCCATGTTCTATGTCCATGGATTTTTTAAAAAATGAAACTAGTTTTGCCTGGTGGTGGTGGCCACACCATTGATCCCAGCACTTGGGGGGTAGAGGTAGGTAGATCTCTGAGTTTGAGACCACCCTGGTTTACAGAGCAAGTTCCAGGATAACCAGGACTACACAGAGAAACCCTGTCTCGAAAAAAAAAGAAAAAAAAAAGGAAATTAGTTTTGTAGATTACTGTACAATATCTGCAAAATTTAAGTATTGCTTTGATTATACATGAATAAAGTGTGAGATTTAATTCTTGTGAAAGAAAGTTGATGATCTCCAAAATTTAAAAGATGTGAGTTATGGCCGTGGCCATAGCTCAGTTAGGGCCCTAGCCTACAATACATAGGAAGAAAAGTTAGAGATGAAGAGAGTTTGAAAGGACAGAGAGACGGACACTGCTTCAACCCAAGAAGAAAATGCATTAACAATACAGTTACTTATGTGTAATTTAAAACTGTGTTCTATGGGATAAAACCATAGATGACCCTAAATGCAGCAGTCATAACCTGAAAAATTTGTTAAATCAGAAATGTCTGAGGCTGTTTGTGGGAACAGTTCCTCTCTGAGAAGCTGCTACTTAGCTGCTACGTGATGCATGATAAAACAACTTTTAATATAATTTTTTCTTCCTCATTTGTGTGTGTGTGCGCACATGTGTGTCTAAGGAGGCCAGAAGAGGACACTGGGTGGCTGTGAGCCATGTGATGTGGATATGGGGAACAAAATCCTGGGTCCTCTGTGAGAGCAGAAAATGATCTTAAGAGCTGAACCACCTTTCCAGCTCTAACAAACAAACAAACAAACAAAACCCCACAAATATCTGGGCCAGACATGGTGGCATATGCCTTTAATCCCAGCACTCAGGAGACAGAGGCAGGTAGATGGATATCTGTGAGTTCAAGGCCAGTCTGGTCTACAAAGAGAGTTCCAGGACATCCTGAGTTTTGAGAACCTTTCTCAAAACAACAAAAACATAAAAGAAAAAAATTTCATAGATTCAGAAGCTGGATGCGGCGAAGAGGGAATTAGTGAAGAGAGACATCTCTTTAACATAACTGCTGTGTTTTAGTGACCAAAACAATCATCTTGAAAGGAGGAAGGATTCAAATGGGAAATATTTAGTCTATTCACACCATTTCTTTTTGAGACAAGGTCTTATGTACCCTAGGCTGGCCTCAAGCTCAGTACGTAGTTGAGGATAACCTTGATCTTCTGATCCTCCTTCTTTTCCCTCCCAAGTGCCTGGATTATATGTGAACTATATTCTTTATTCGGTCTTGTGGATCAGATATACATCCCCAGCCTCCCCCACCCCTCTTCTCTTTCCTTCTAGATTGGATGTGATTACTGAACGTGATTTGGAGTGTGGGAAGGCAGAACTCAGCACAGTGGAAGCCCTCAGGAGTGCAAGTCTTGGGGACCATGGATGGGGATATATTTGACCCCAGAGCCATCAGGCATGTGCTTTTTCTCAGCTATCATGTCCAAATTGATCTGCATTTAACTTGATGAACCTCTACTTCTTTGACATGTGGGTTTTCTGGCAGCCAGAAAACTTGAACTTGGCTCTCCTCAGGGCCTCAATTACATGTTCCTTACTCTGCTGCTTGAGGTGGATGGACATAATGACCTGGCCGATGTGAACTCTGGACTGTCCCCTTAGGCTTTCCAAAATCACCCCAAGTACCTGTCTGGAGCCAACACTTAGGACAGACCTAAGATCAGAGACATGAATAGCCACAAGAAAATTGTCTCCAAAGCCCCTTAGGGCAAAGCATGTAAGTGACAGGCTCATATACCACCAGGGAGGCTGCTGCTTGCACACCAGGCCTGTGGGAGGGAAGGAACCTGGTCAATTTAATTGGCTCCAGGTTTTTTTTGAAATGGCCTCATCTGTAATGCAGGTGGAACTCAAACTCAGTCTCCCTGCTTCAGTCTCTTGAGTGCTCAGTTTAAAGGCTCAAACCCACTATACCTGTGCTGTCATTACCCTCTAATCAGGGCTGTCACGGCTGCTAAATGTTTCCTATAAACCCCAGTGGTGATGTCTTCGTGTATTGACTTATATTATGTAGCACTGGAGAGATGGTATTCATTTCAAACAAGTATATTTTAGAGGCTGGAGAGATATGTCAGTGATTGGAGCACATAATGCTCTTCCAGAGGACCTGAGTTTGGTTCCCAGCACCCATGTCAGGTGACTCACAGTTGCCTGTAACTCCAGCTCTGGGGTAGTTATCTGATGCTCTCTCCTCGATGCCATGCTTTCGAACACGTACACACACACACATGGTTAAATACACTAGGTCAATGGATCAACAGCCAGGAGCACTCACAGCTCTTCTAGAGCTCTTCAGCGCCCCACACCTGCAGGGTAGGTCACAACTGTCTGTCACACCAAAAAATAAAATAAGCATATTTCTGTTGAGGAAAGTTGATGGTTTAGAACGCTTTGTTAACATAGCTTCTTGACCTCCACTGGTGCTCACACATGCATGGTACACACACACATAGAGATGAGGAAGAAAAATGATGAAATGAAAATGGAAGGTTTTTAGCTTTTTGTTTTATTCTCCATAGTTTATAGTTCATTTTAATATTTAAGATATAAATATTGAAATAATAGCATTAATTTAATGCTACCTGAATTTTTCCTTAGGTTTACCCAGAATAAATGAAAATTACTTTGGCGTTTTCTAAAAGAAATTTAGCTGGACAGATCCAGCTGTTGCATTTATAAATAGCTACAGATGTCTACAGTAATGATTTACTCAGGTTGTTATGGCAACTCAGATTCCACAGAACCTCAAAGATAAGCTATACTGAAGGAAGAGAGTACATTAAATGTACATTTAACCCAATTATACAATGAAATTATTGCTTACTGTCTATCATTTTAGATTTTAAAGGAGAAATTAGTTTTAGCTCAGCAAAAGAGTTTCCCACTAAATTGCAGGCTTGTGTATCCTTGTAAGGGTTTCCTGTAGTTGTGGTAGACTCTGCTGGCCATTTAAATTCTCTCTCCTCCCATTATGTCCTTCCCAAACCCTCCCTCTGTCTCTGTGGTACTGAGAGTGAGGCACAAGGCTTTAACAAGCTAGGGAAATGTTCTGCCACTGAGCTATGTCCCCAGACCCTATCTGTCCTTTTGCTCTCTCTGTGATGAATTGCATGTTTATTTAAGTCTGCTGGCTAAGGCTCAAGGTGTGTTTCTGAGTCCATGGAATATGGCAAAGATTTCTCTGGACTTTAATTTCATGATTTCATCATGAAGATTTACTCAACTGGACTTGGTTATAGTCTTTTAAGGCCATCAAATAAGCTGATCTGTCTGGGCATGGTGGTACAGACTGATAGCTTCAGCATTCAAGAGACTAGAATGGTTGCGAGTTTGAGGTCAGTCTGGACTAACAGCAAAATTAAAAAATAAATACGTTCAAACTAGAGAGATGGCTTACTATAGCGATTTTCAACACATGGGTCAGGATTCCTGGGTGGGGGCGTCAAACAATACTTCCACATGACAGCTCACAACCATCTCTCTGTAACTCTAATACTATGAGATCTGAAACCCTCTGCTAGCCTCTGTGACACATGCATGCACATGGCATTCATACATGCAGGTAAACACTCAATGTACATAAAAAAATCAATGTTTTAAAAATGGTCTTATGGGCTGGAGAGATGGCTCAGTGGTTAAGAGCACTGACTGCACTTTCAGAGGTTCTGAGTTCAAATCCCAGCAACCACATGGTGGCTCACAACCATCTGTAATGAGATCTGATGCCCTCTTCTGGTGTGTCTGAAGACAACTACAGTGTACTCATATATAATAAATAAATAAAATCTTTTAAAAAAAATAAAAATAAAATAAAAATGGTCTTATAAGGTGGGAGTGGGTGTGTGGGTAGGTGTGAGATTATGCAATCAACGGAGTTTTCTGGATGGTGGTATTGGTGATAGTAGTCGTGTTCATTTTATATACCCCGGAGCCGGAGTTACTGGCCATTACAAGCTGCCAAGCATGGTTGCTAGGATCCAAACTCAGGTCCTCTAGGAAACCAGCAAGTACTCCTAACCACCAAGCCATCTCTCTAGCCCAAAGATTGATTTTTAATTTTATGTACATACAGTTGGGTGTCGGGGGAGGATGGCCATGTGTGCAGGTGCCTTCAGAGTCTAGAAGAGAATATTGGAATCCCGGGAATTGGAGTTACAAGCAATTGTACTAAGAACCAAATGTGGGATCTCTGCGAGAGCAGTAACTGCTGAGCCATCTCTCCAGCCCTAATACATGCGTTTTTAAGTAAGCAAAGTAGTTTGTTGTCAGTGTGTAATAAGGAAGCAGTCTCTTTCCCTGTTCTTTGTACCCCATGTCTTCCTTTATGCCATCTTTGTTTAAATGCTTTGAATTGTTTCCTTTAGGATTTTCCTCTGTTTCTTACTCTGAAGAAATATAGAAAGATCTTCTCTGAGTCCCGCTGCCACTTGCCCTTCCTTCTTTCCCTCTACAGTCGGATCAGAATTTAGGACAGAGTTACATTCACATTATTCATGTTATGTGTCCTCAGCCTAGCCACTGTCTACTGTGCTTCCATTTTACTTCCTGTATAATGTCTTATTTTCCCCAGAGTTAATGAGCACTGCTATTCCACTTGCTTCGTTTTCTGTACCCTTATCATTTCTGTTTCAGACTGTGTAGCTGTAACATCTGAGCATAGTCAAAAACGTTATTCATACTTAAGACTTGGAGTCTAACACGCACTCGCTCTCTTCTGGTGTGCGCTGCCGTGTGGCTTCCATTCTTGGGCTCCACCATCACGTTTCAAGTCCCTTGCTTCTTTCCTGTGTTGGAGTCCAGGTGTCCTGATTCTCATGTCTTCCTCTTTCTGGATTTCCTCTTTTGTTTTATGGGTGCATATCTTTTAGCAGTCTTTCTATAAAAGAGTCACAATTGTGAGGATTTTGTGGTTTGGTCTTTTGCCATTCTGAAATGTTCCCCTCACTTGATTAATATTTTAATTGGGTGTGGAATTTAGGTCTCTATATCACCTAATTTTGAAGGCATTGTTCTATTATCTCTGTATTTTCATTGTTATTATTGAAAAAATAATAGCATTTTGAGTTCTTATCCTATTTGTATATGATCTGTGTTTCGTTTCTTAAGGCTTTTAGACTCTGTACAATATTTTAGGTGTTCATTCAGGGAAGACATCTGTTTGTGTATATAACCTTTCACATAGTATCCTTATTTTTAGTAAAACAATTTACCTTTATACCTTACTACACTGTAAAAAGAAAGATTTATTCTGTTTATGTGTGAGCGTGTGTCTCTCTGCACATGTGAATGCGCAGGTGCTTGTGGAGGCCAGAAGAGGACATAGGATCCCTTTGAGCTGGAGTTTGAGGATATGGAAGCTTCCCTGTGTGGGTGCTGGGACCTGAACCATAGTCTGCAGGATTGAGAATCAAGAATCCTGACAGACCAGCCCTGTCTCTAGCCCCAGCTACACTTTTTGTCTTGGAATACAGAGATGTCTAGTTCAATTATAGAAAGTAAACCTTTTCGTCTCCCTCTAGTATGAGGGAGGAACAGTTGTGCGGTGACGTGGGAAGGTTGGTGTCTTGGGTGTTTCCTTTGTGGGTTTAATGTCCATGACGTTAGCATGCTTCCTTACTCTGGCTGCCTCAGAGAACATCTCCAGCTCCTTAGATTTTATAGTTCTCTCAAGCAAAGCAGCAGCCTTGATGTTCCATTCCCATCCTGGATTAAGCTCTCCGCTCTGAGGAAAGTCACTAGTCCTTCACTGCTTTCTCTTTAAATCCACCATCTTCTGTGTTTCTCTGTTATTTTAATTTCACGTCTCAGAACATTGCTGAGATAAATGAATGTGTATGTCTGCTATTTTTAGCTAGCAGTCCTGAAATGTCAACATTATCCCACTGCTTTTATTCTCCAAGCCAGTGGGCAATTCACCATCTTCTAAGACAGCCTGTCCACACCTTCTTTGAACTATTTCTTGGTGTCGCCTTATCCATTTTTGCCTCTGTAGGACAATGCATCCCAATTCTTCACCGCAGAACTGCTCTGAGTATGATGCATCTGCTGCTTCACTTGAAACCTTCTGTAGATTTGAAGACAGCAATCAGAACTTGGCTGTCTTCTCTGAGCATGACCCTGGTCTTCTGTTTTTGTTTTAAGCTCAAGGACAATTAGAGTGTAAAAGAAAAATCTCAGATCACGTAAGCGACTCATCTTGGCAACTGCCCCAGGGAAGAGAATGGAGACATGAAGGAGCCATGCCACTGGGTTAAGGTCGCATGGAGGTCAGAGGCACCGTGTGGGGAGGGGCACTCTGGAGAGTGGAGAGACAGGAGGCACCAGAGGTAGTACTTTGCTTGTTCCTCACAGGATACTGTCTCAGATTTTTTCCATTCTCCTGATCATTAACCTCTGAACTAACTGTTCACAGATAATGATCCTGGAATTGAAAGCAGGAATCCAGCTAGGCTCCATGCAACGCAGAGCAAAAAGTATCATCTTCCTTTGAAATATTGTTATATTTGGAATGGCTCACAAAAGCAAACCTGAGTCCTGGTTTGTTCTCTCAGAGTTTTATCTTGTTGAAATTAAAGAAAAAGTTCAGCCTTCCAGAAGTTCTCTGTTTACATGTACAAACTCACTGATTTGTGTGTTTGTGTAGTGAGTGAGCTTGCTTTGTGTAGTTTTTTGTTTATTTGTTTGTTTGTTTTGTGATAGTCCTGCTCTGGAACTCAACATGACCTTGAACTTGTGGTGATCCTCAGCCCTTGACTCCTGAGTGATTGGTGGTACGTGTCACCACTCCAGGTTTCATAAAGTGATTTTTAAAATTGGAATAATTGGTGTTGTCCCCCATTTAAAAAGTGATCTAGGGCATAGGCTGAAAGGTGTTTTCTACATAAGGAATTTTAAAGTTCAATTTTGAACTGATTTTATGCTTACATAGAAATTGCAAAAGCATACAGAGTTCAGAGTACAAATTCACCCAGTTTTCCTCCAATGACATCTATAGTTATTAAAACTAAAAACACTGGCACTGCTACAGTATCCCTTGAATGTTTTTGTCTATTTGTTTTTTGGTTTTACAGTATTGGAGATCTAATTCGGACCTGACATAGGCAAGGCTAGTTATCTTACATTGAGCTATACTCCAGCTTGATAGAAGGCTATGTATTAGCTAACTTAGCCCTTACATCTTACATGTAAAGCTTACATGAAGTACTAATGCAGAAATAGACAGAACCAAGTCATGCTTTACCTTCCCACTGATGCCCTTCCTGGTCCACTATTTTGTTAAGAGGGATTTGGTATATGCTGCTCTAACTCATAAAATGGTTTTTTTTTTCCAAAACAGAGTTGCTATTTGGCTAGTGGTAAGCAGAAAACTAGGCACGAAGTGTAGTACTAGCCTATATACTAAATTGGTTTATTCTGAACTTGAGAGGTAGATGTTACTTACAAGCAACCCAGTAAAAAACAAATAGCTGTGTATTTTGTTCAGGGGCCTGTGCAACTGTGTGTGTATGGTCTCTGTACCAGTGTAAACATACCAGTGTGTGTGGTGTGTGTGTGTGTGTTTGTGTGTGTGTGAGTGTTTGCTGTACCAGTGTTAATTGCTCTAATTACCAGCGAGGTCTCTTGAAGAAATGAAAAGGAGCAGGGGTGGGCACAATGGCATGAGCTGGTCCCAGAGGCCCAAATTTTCTTTGAAGTTTCTTGCCTTGTTTCTGGTGGAAACTGGTTTTTCTTTTTTTCAAAGAGAGTGAATCAGGATAGACTGTACTGGGAAACCAGTATCTCAAGCATTTTGTATTTGACACCCACATGACAGAGCAAGGTTCACCACACTAAAATCAATCATCCAACTGCAAGTTTTCTCACTTTTAGAAATGTCTACATGAAGACATATAGATTTCCACATAATTTGATGTAATACTCTGAATCCTGCCTCATGGGTGACTGCAGGTGGCTGAATAAAGGACTCTATTTAGTATTTAATTTGAATGTAACTAAGTTTTGGTTTGTGTAATAAAAGATGAGCAGCAGTTGTCAGTACAGAAAAGAGGCTGACACAGTGCACAGATTCCCTTCAGGTCTGAGGTTTATTAGAATGTAAGGGCCTTAAGGTTGTGGCTGAGCCTTGAGGAAGAAGGCTAGACAGACACATTATAGCATATTGAGACCTAAACATGATGGGGCCTTAAAGGAAGGAGAGGTTTTCTAAAGTCTGGAGAGGATGAACATTTGCTTGCTTGCTGATTCCTTAATTCTTATACATTTTCCGGCCCAACACATGAAATGGTGCCACCCACGTAGGCTGAGTCTTCCTCCTTCAGTTAACACTCAAGACGTCTCCCACAGACATAACCACAGGCCAACCCCATCTAGACAGTTCCTCATTAAGACACTCTTCCCAGGTGATTCGTAGGCGTTAAGGTGACAGTTTTGCTTGAGCAGGGTTACCTAGAAAAGTGTTTTCTCTCAGTGAGTTGAGAAGTCTCTCTGGTCAAAGGGGACCAGACTATATATTGAGCTGGCACCAGAATTTGTTGGTGGCATCATCCGTAGAATGATAGTTTTACATGTATGCAGAATGCAAGAGTCATGGGGCCCTGAAAGCTTGTGCCACAGTTCCAGGCTTGGCTGTGTAGCAGGGTCATATTTTACACAAGGAATGTCTGAGTGGGCTGTGTGAGAAGCTGTAAGAGTGAAGCCTAGGTTGCAGTGGGGACCCAAGCAGGATGCT
>NW_021604658.1:3993555-3996389 GCF_004785775.1 Grammomys surdaster | reverse complement strand
GCATGCACAGTAGTGCATATGGGAGGACTAGAAAGGCATAGTAACTCAGTGTGTTAGAGTGCGTGGAGGTGTGAGTGAGAATGGCCCCTATTTGAATATTTGGTCCCCAGTTAGTTGAACTGTTTGGGAAGGATTAGGAGGTGTGCCTTGTTGGAGGAGGTGTGTCAGTAGGTGTGGGCTTTGAAGTTTCATAATCCCAAACCATCCCCAGTTAACTTTTTGAAAAGTTTTTAGCTGTTGCTGCAGCACTGTACCTGCCTGCTACCATGGTCATGATGTACCATGCCATGATGGTCATGAACTCACCCTCTGAAACTGTAAGCCCCCATTCAATGCTTTCTGCTGTAACTTCCCTTGGTCCTAGTGTTTTGTCATGGCAATACAAAGGTAACTAAGACAGACCCCAATGCTACCACCCCAAGCCCTAGATGCCAGGCTCAGAGATGCAGCTTTTGTGTTTGTCTTTCTGAACTGTGGTCTTGCTTAGGTGATCTTTCCTTGTAACACACTCCTCCCTTTTAGAATAGGAATGCTTACACTGTGCAGCATATATTGAAAGTATGTAACTTGTTTTTTTTTTTTTTAAAGATTTATTTATTTATTATACATGAATACACTGTCGCTGTCTTCAGACACACCAGAAGAGGGCATCAGATCTCATTACAGATGGTTGTGAGCCACCATGTGGTTGCTGGGATTTGAACTCAGGACCTCTGGAAGTGCAGTCAGTGCTCTTAACCACTGAGCCATCTCTCCAGCCCGTAACTTGTTTTTTTGTTGTTGTTGTTTGTTTCCTTTTTACAATAGCTCACAGTGAAGAGGTTGCCTGAGTCTTAGGAGAGTTGTTAAGCTTTTGAACAGTGTTGGGATTTTTGAAGTTGTACTAAATACATTTTGTATTAAATGATGGCTGTCAGCCTATGGAAACCAAGGGTGACACAGGATGGTTTGAATGTGAACTAGCCCTATGCCTCATGTGTTGGGATACTGAGTCTCCAGATGGTGGACGCCTCATGTGTTGGAATCCAGATGGTGATGCTTCTTTGGGAGGTTCTGAAATATGGGGCCCTAGCTTACAGGCATAGGGATGGGGTTAGAGGATTACAGCTGGTCCTGGTTCCAGCCCAAGGTTAGCCATATGTGGGCAGTCTGTCTTACATTCCCGCTGCCACTGACAGGAATGGTACCCACTCCTTTGGATGTTGTCATGACTTCACCATCATTAGACTGTGAGCCAAAATCGATCCTTCCTCTTTACCACAAGAGGGAAAAAACCTCATAAAGGTGACTTAGAGTCCTGCTCACAGCACTGGGGACACGGCTCTGTAGTAACTGAGTAACTTGCCTGTTCATGAATGTTTTCAACAAAGACCAATACGTTTCAGAGAAGTGACAAGACAAAAGACAGCAGTCACACTTCCAAAGACAGTAAGCTGTGGGAAGGGAGAGAGATGGGAAGTGAACTGACGGAGTAAAGCCTGCTCCCACACTCTCTGGCGCCGTCTCTGAGTGATTAAGGCTGTAGAGAATGTCTGCCCTGCCTGTAGGTGGGAAGTACTTGCAGACAAACCTTTTATCTTTGTAAATGAAAGGCAGAGAGCATCCCTGCATCTTGTCTTTAGTTCTGTGAACTTTTTTTTTTTTATTAAGAAGTTTGAATTTTTTGAGGCAAGTAAAGGTTTGCCATCAAATGTGTTCACCAATAAATCATTTGCATAGACTTAACAGTTTAATCTCCCATTATTTTAGTTATATTGTGTAATTGTTACTCTTACTTTGAACTGAGGAATCTTACAAGACTTAAGCTTTATTCTAAATGCCTTGCAAGAAGTGGCATGGTTTGCTTTTTTTCTTTCTTTCTTTCTTTCTTTCTTTCTTTTTTTTTTTTTTTTTTTTTTTGGTTTTTCGAGACAGAGTTTCTCTGTGTAGCCCTGGCTGTCCTGGAACTCAGTCTGTAGACCAGGCTAGCCTCGAACTCAGAAATCCGCCTGCCTCTGCCTCCCAAGTGCTGGGATTAAAGGCGTGCGCCACCACCACTCAGCTTACTTTTTTCTTTTGAGGAGCAGGTTTTGAGACAGAGTTTCTGTGTCACCCTGGGTATTCTAACTCACTCTGTATATCAGGCTGGCCTCGAACTCACAGAGATCTGCCTACCTCTGTCTCCTGAGTGCTGGGATTAAAGGTGTGGATCACCACCACACAGCAATAAATTCTTTTTAAAAGTTTTTTTTTTGTAGATGTGTGTGTGTGTCTGCATGTGCAATCTGGATGCTCATGAAGGCTAGAAGACCATGTTGTATCTTCTGGAACTAGATACAGGCAGTTGTTCGCTCCCTGACATGGGAACTGGGGACTGAACTCGGGTCTTCTGCAACAGCATCAAATGCTCTTAACTGCTAAGCCATGTTTCCAGACCCTTTAAATAAACTCTTAATTTAACCTCAGAATATTTAATTAGAAGACTGTAACTCATTTCCCCAGGAGGTTAGGTAGCATGCCATCATATTTAAACATCATGTTATTCTCTGGTTTGATTTTTTTTCCCCAAGAGAGAACTAACATCCCAATTAATAGTGGATCTGTAACCTGAGATTAATATTTTGAAGTCTGCTATAATGGTGATATACTGCTGTGTTTTTAGGGTTTTGTGCTTGTTTTTGTTTTTTACAGGAAATTAAAATACTAGCAAACTGAAATACATTTGTTTATGGTTAGGTGTTTATTACTTCTGATTTTGTGCCTGAAATGAAAGGAATTAGATTTTTAAGGGGTTAGAGTGTTGCCCAGTGGTAGGCCACATGCATGATGCCCATCAAAACACACATACACACACA
>NW_021604658.1:3964644-3993545 GCF_004785775.1 Grammomys surdaster | reverse complement strand
TACACACACTCACACACACATATACACACTCACTCATACACTCAGACACACACACTCACTCACACACACTCTCACACACATACACATACACTCTCATACACATATACACACACTCACACACATATACACACTCATACACTCAGACACACACACACACGCACACAGAGTAAATCTCTTCTAGAATGATAAATGAGAAGCTGCCCTATAACAGAAGAATGAAAGACACTTTGCTGTTGGGAAAGTAGCTGAAGGAGTGAAAAGTTCTTAGAGATACTTTGTTAGAATATACAGCTGGGCGGTGGTGGTGCACGCCTTTAATCCCAGCACTTGGGAGGCAGAGGCAGGCGGATTTCTGAGTTCAAGGCCAGCCTGGTCTACAGAGTGAGTTCCAGGACAGCCAGGGCTATACAAAGAAACTCTGTCTCAAAAAACCAAAAAAAAAAAAAAAAAAAAAAAAAGAATATGCCTGCCTGCCAAGGGGTGGGGTTGGTTCCATGGTGGTTGGGTGCATGTGTGAAGTCTTGGGTTCAGTCCCAAGCATCTCCAAACATGTGAATATAAGGGACTGGGAGTACATGTGTGCAACAGCTTTGCCCAGCGTTTGAAAGACTGAGTCCAGCTGCTGCTAGCATTCGCTCGCTTGCAAACTCTGGCCAATCATCTTTTATTAGACCCTACTGTTCTCTAAGTTAACAGCTTACAGATGGAGCACCGGAAGTGAGAGACTTTGAAAAGTTCTCTCAGGGTCTGAAAGTGCTGTTCATTCAGGCTTTTCAAAGCTCAGCCCCCGCCCCCAGTTAGAGTTGTGTTGGGTGCCTCAGCTCTTAGCCACACTAGGTGGCTTCTCACCTTGTACCGTTTGAGCTCTTCACAGCCTCTTGCATCTGCAGCTCAGCTCTTTCCATCTCTCACCTTCCCAGTTCTCTGGCTCTGCAGACTATCTCCCCAGTGGTTCTCCAGCCCTCCTCAGCTGCCTTCTAGCTGGTGCTGCTACAGACAGCTGAGTACAGCCAGCTCAAAGGGATTTACCCTTATGCAGTAAAGTACTTCAGGAGAAGATTTTCATCCGCATGTATTATTGAACACAGGATGGTGGACAGGAGGTTTCCAGGCACTTGAGGAGTCTGGGAACAGAGAGGTGGTGCCACACCTATGAGGACAATCAGCCATGAGATTCCAAGCAGAAAAGGGGTGATGATTTCCTGAGCAGCTGCAGGTGAGCTTGTCTATAGGCCATCTAGAGTTGTTACTGGCAAAGTGACTTTGCCTAGAACCCTTGTAGTGTGGTAGAGAAACACCTGGGATGGCAGTAGAGTCTTCTGGAGCAAAGCCCAAAGTCCAGCTTTGGTGTTCCCATTGCTAACCCAGAGTTTTCTCTGAGTACCTGTAGTTGGCTTAGGGCTGCCTCCAGGTGTCTGTAGTCTTGAGAAGTTCCCTGAGATGACTGTGAAATGTTTAAGGCAGCACATGATGGCAGCTCAGAGAGCAGGCTGTCTGGCAGCTGCCAGCTCCTCCTTAAAGCAGCAGCCCTCAAACTGGCTGTGCTGGGCCTTCAGGGGCTGTAACGCTGCTCACAGTTGTCCAGGAGACACACAGCTCTCAGGTCAAAGGCAGTAAGAGACAGTTTGTTCTTGATCAAGTACAAGTCACCACGGCCCAGGAACATGGCTTCCAGTGGCCTCAAATGCCACACACAAAGTTTGATGAAGTTTTTTACTGTGCAGAACAAAGTCATAGATCAAGGCGCTTTTGTATTTATTTTACTTTTGACATGGAGGTGGAGGTTGAGACAAGGATTCACGATGTTGCCTTCACTGGCCTGGAACTCACTATGTAGACCAGGCTGGCCTGGAACTCATAGAGATAGATCCACCTACCTCTGAGGCCTTCTGAGAGCTGGGATTAAAAACATGTGCCACAACATTCAACCTTCAAAGCATTTTTTCCCCAAACACATTAATGAAGAAATCAAGTAGAAAGTCTACTGCAAAGCAGAAAACTTGACCGGTCATTAGCTGCTATCTAGTGTCAGTTTAGCTTTTGGGTTGGTGGAAGCTAAGGTTATTAGGTCAGACACAGAGGCGGGCAATGAATGGCTGATAAGTAGTTGAAGAGATCCTAAAATAATTCAGCTCTGTCTCTGTGACATTCAGCTTTCCACAGTTACAAAGCTCTGTCAGCCTTGCAGAGTCTTCCCTGCAGGTGTGGCTGTTTTCCTTCTTTGCTGTCTAGGAACCTTACTTCACACAGACCAACCACTGACGCACTTAGGAACAGTATAGACAGACATCAGTAACAGCCCCAGCCTGGCATTGGTTTCCACCCTTCAATAGTTACTGCTTCAGCTCCCTGAGACATTCTTTTGTCTGGTGTGTGTGTGTGTGTGTGTGTGTGTGTGTGTGTGTGTGTGTGCGTGCACGCGAGCACAAGCATGTACCAGAGGTGGGGGTGAAGATCTGCCAGCCCAGCTGTCAACTAAGCAGCCACCATTGACTTCTTCCTGACAGTTTAGTGTATTGAAACAAAACAAATCACACCTATGAATCCAGATGTGGTGGTGCATCCTTATAATCCCAGCATCGAGAGGCGGTGGCAGAAGGTTACCAGGGGAACACAGAACAGGGGTCTCAGAACAGGCAGGTAGGCATACACAAAACCATTAAAGTGTGTTGACAATAAGCAATGCAAAAATCAGTATTCTTTGCAGGTAAACCTCATCACAATGCTTAAATCACAGCCACACACTCTTAGGGTCTGTCTTTGAGGTGGGCATTGAAAGATTTTGGTAAGAAGAACATAAGAAACGAAACTTTGATATGTCAATTATATCTCAGTGTAGCAAATATGTGAAAACTAAGGTAAAACAGACACAGCCTCACTTTCTCTCCTGGGCTGCCTGGAACTCTTGATACTTGGTCTCTTGAATGATGAGAATCGAGGTATTTCCCACCATGCCTAGTGTTATGGTTTGAATATGACAGGCCCCTGTGGATCCCTGTGGTTTAAGTATCTGGTTGCCAGCTGGTAGCACTGTTTTAGAACATTGTAAAACTCACCTTTTATGAAACATACCTTTTAAGAGGTGAATCCAGGTAGAGGGAGGAGTTTACAAAAGGTACGCCTTACAGCCTTATAGGTTATGGCCCACCCCCAATTTTGCCTGACCTGTCTGCTTCCTGATTCACTGAAATATAAGCAAGCAGCTTTGCATTCCTGCTGTGAGCTGCCACGGGCTCTACCATACTTTCTGACCACGATGGACTGTACTTTCTTAGACTGTGAATCAAAACAAACTCACCATCCCTGAAGTTGTTCCAAACATTTTGTCATAATGATGAGAAGAGTAACTAATACTGAAATTTGGTTCTGAGAAGTGTGGTCATGGCTGTGATAACCTGACCATGTGGGTCCATGGGCTGTTGGGACTGATCCACATGTGGGTCCATGGGCTGTTGGATCCACATGTGGTCCATGGGCTGTTGGGACTGATCCACATGTAAAATGCGCAAGACTTTTGAGCTCTGCATTAGAGTCCTAGAATTCTGTAAGCAGAAGTCGATAGCCATTCTGATGGGATCGTTGAAAATCAAAATGCTAGTAGAGGTGTGGACAGAGAGGATTGTGTTCATGAGGTTTCCTCGGAGAACCCAAGGCTTTAGCAGGATTGGCCTAGAGGCTATTCCTTTACATCCTGGTAAAACATGGCGATGCTCTGTCCATAACTTGAAAGCTTGAACGAGGTTAAATTTACAAGCAATAGATTAGCCAGGCATGTATTGTACACTTACAATCTTGGCATTGGCACTTGGGCCGTAGCAGCAGGAGGATCATGAGTTCAAGGCCAGCCTCAGCTATATGAAGCCTTGCTTAAAAAGCCAAACCAAGCAACCATAATGGCATGAATTACAGAAGAAGTTCCAAGCAGCAGAGCATTCAGGCTGTGGCGTGGTTACTCGTTCCTGCTCTTTGCCAGGTTTATGATAAGAAGAAAGAGCCAAGAGCAGAGCAGAAAGGTGTGAAGAGTGTATGCTTCGGCTAGGAAACATGAAGCAGCTGAAGTTGCCCAGAGTGAGATAGGTGAGTGCAGCTGTAAGCGGTAGCGGTAGCGAGCACAGTTAAGAAACAATTGCTAAAGGCACGCGGTTCAGAAGAGACTTTGTATTGGGACAGTAACAATGCTGTTGCCAGGGCAAGACATCACCTACCAAAGCTCCAGGGTATAAAGTTAAAAACTCACTTAAAAGCATTCATTAGAAAGGAGAGTGCTTGGGGCTGGGGACAGTCACTGGTAGTGTTACCTAGTATGCCTGGGTCCCTACACTCAATTTTTAGGCCTTGAAATGTTAGAGAAATATTTTCGGAGGTTTAACCACACAGATGCATGCAACATTTTGGTTACAGGTCTGCAAAATACAGGAGTTGCACTCATCAAAGTTTAAACCAAGGTTTCAGAAAAGCCCTGTGGTAGGCAGTGCATAGCAGGCTTGGGTTCCGTGTTTGGAGTATCTAAGTGGGCTGTGTATGATGCTGTGAAGCTAGTGCCTAGGGTGCAATGGGCCTTTGAGATATCATAGGTGCCAGGAACATGGGATGTCTGCTGAGCAAAACTGGGGGCAAATAGAACTGGCCTACGTGGGACAGAGCTGGATGGGCAGAGCCAGCCATACCTGCTTTGTGATGCCCGTGAGTAAGCCTCCTATATTGATGCCAGAGTTTGCAGTTTTCCCTGCTCAGATTTACTCTTGTCTTTGTCTGATGTTCCCTTGCTAGGCCTCTACCCCTTCTTCTGGAATGGGAATGTTCGCATTGTGCCATTGAATATAAGAAATATGTAATTTGTTTATCTTTAATGGGCACTTATAGCTAGAGTTTATTATTGTTATCTTGAGAGATCGGGTTGTAATTTCACTCTATGTTTGGATATCCAGCTTTCAGGCACTGTTTGTTATGTAAGCTGTCTTTTTCTGATATGTCTCTTTTTTGACAGTTGTCAAAGGTTAGGTGGCTATAGCTGAGTGAGTCCCCCTGCCCCCAGATCCTCTAGTCTATTTCATTTGTTTATTTATTTTCTATCTACTGACCAGTTTTTGCTACTTTCTTTCTTTGGTGGCATAGTTTGAGATGAGGAATTAGGGCATCTTCCTTATTGCCCTTCTGCGTAAGGTTGCTCTGACTATTTAGGCCTGTGCTTCCATTTGATTTTAGGATTATTTTTTTCTAGTTCTGTGAAGGTTGGAATTTTAATGGGGCATTGCTTTAAATTTACAAGTCATTTCAATAACACAGCCATTCCCACACATTACCTCTGGGACCTCTGGTTGTTCTTTACATCTTCTAGTGTTTCTGTATGTCTTCAATGTTTCAAAATTTAATTGGGTAGGTTTCATCAGAGGTAATTTTTAAATGATTGTGAGTGAATTTTTTCTTATTTCTTTTTTTGGGGAAATTCATTACTGAGAAACAGAAAGTGATTGATTTTTTTTTTTTCCCTGTGATAGGAACTGGAACTCAGGGCGTTGTGCCTGCTAGGCACCCTTACCACTGAACTAAGTCTCTAATCCCATACTCCTGATTTCTGTATCTTGGTTTTCTATCTTGATTCTTTACTGAAAGTGTTTATAAAATCTAAGAGATTTCCAGTATCATTTATAAAACCTTTTAAGTTAAGGATCATATCCTCTGCAAATGGGTAATTTGACATCTTCTTTTCTTATTTACTCTCTTTTCTTTCCTTCTTTTGTCTTATGACTCTAAGACCTCTTATTTTATATCAAGGAGGAGTAGAGACAGTGCCTACGCTTGTCTGGTTCCTGATTTTAGATGAAGTGTGTTACTTAGCATACTGTTGTCTTCCATGCCTTGATGGGGGTGCTATGTGTGTTCCTTATAGTCCTAGTTTCTTTGGGACATTTATAATTAAGCGATGTTAGACTTTTTCTAATGCCCTCTCTGCAGTTATTGAGGTGGTCATGTGATTTGTAATCTTGTTGATTTAAGTGCAACATTATATTTATTAACTTGCATATTTTGAATCATCCTTGCATCCCTGGAATGATTTCTTGTAACTTTTGTGTGATTTCTTGCTGTTTTTAACTGGCAAGTATTTTATGGAGAATATTTCTACTTATGCTCAGGAGATATCGGCCTATAGCTTTCTTTTTGTTATTGTATCCTGTGGTTTTAGTATCAAAGTTTTGCTAGCTTCAGATAATGAATTTGGTAGCATCCTCTCCCTTCCTAGTCTCCCCTTTGAAGAGCACTGGTATTAACTCTTTTGAAAAGACTTGGTAGATTTCCGTAGTAAATCCCTCCAGTCCTGAGCTTCTCTTTGGAGACTCTTTCTTGTGCTTCAGCCTCTTTATGAACCTGCCTAAACTGTTTATAATCTTGGTGTAATTTTGATAGGTTATGTTTGTAGAAATTTATCCATTTCTTTTAGGGTTTCCATTCTGGGGAGTAATATAATATTCAAAGTGTTCTACAGCAATCCTCTGGCTTATTCACTGGAATCTGTTGTAACATCTTTGTTGCAGGATATCTGATCACACTGTGACCTCAAGATTGTGTTGTTTACTGAAAAAAAAATATGTTTCTAGTGGTATGGTTTGGCCCTTAGCATCCAGCTTTAATCTCTCTCTCGCTGGAACACAGGTACATCCTTATACTCTAGCATCCAGCTTTAATCTCTCTCTTGCTGGAACACAGGTACATCCTTATACTCTCTTTTAGTCCTAAACAATAAGAGTAAAGTTAGTTTGTAGAAGGAGGCGCCCACATTTAAAAGTGACGTCTAAATGAGTGGCAGACAGAGTGACAAATCAGAGAATGATTCAACAGAAGAGGATATGCCCAACTCTCATGAGAGAGAAGAAAGGGCAGCTACTTAAGAGAGCACAGAGAGAATGAGAGGAGGCAGTTTTACCAGGGGAGTTTTACAGAGACAGCTTGAAGAGAGAACAAGCTAGACACAGATGAAGACAGAGTGAGTAGGAGCCAGATTAGAACATATTGCCAAAGTTAGTATGAGGCCAAGCAAAGCAATTCAGGAGAGACCAAGAGAGAGAAGCCAGATTGAATCAGTCAGCTTGGCGAGGAGTTTGGGCCAGAACAGCTGAGTTGAATGAGCTATCAAGAGATCAGAAAGAACTAGAAAAGAATGAGCTTATTCAGCAGTAAGTCTTAAAGGCCCAAAACATTCTAGGCCTATCTAGGATTGTACAGAGGCTAGGAGCTTCCAGGACTAGGTCTAGGTTAGCACATGAAGGCTGTAAGCCTCTGAGTCAACAATTATATTAGGAGAATAAAAGTGACATTTCACACATCTCCTTCTTTGTTTCTAAATTAATAAAAGTTGATTCAAGAGTGGCTAGGGGTTTGCCAGTCTTGCTCAGTCTTCTAAGGGACCAACTCTTGACTTAGGTGCTGTTCTAGTCTCCGCTCTTTCTTCTCTGTCCTGATCTTTATTATATTTTACTGCCTTATGCTTTGGGGGTTGTTTTGTTTTGATTTTCTTTCCTATTTTGACACAGTCATATGTACACAGGATGGCTTGAAATCACACTGTGTCTAAGGCCGACCATTAACTCCTGTTTTCCTGGCTTCATCTCATAACTGCTAGGTTAACAGGCATAAGCCAGCAAGCCTGGCTGTTTTTGTCTTTCCAAGACCCTTGGGCATACATTTAGTTACTTACTTGATATTTCTCTGAATTTTTAATGTAAGCAATCATAACTACAGACTTCCTTCTTTGAACTGTCTTGGTGGTTCTCCAAAGTTCTGTTGAATTGTGCTTCTGTTTCATTTGATGCCAAGGATTGTTGGTTTCTTCCATGACTTCAACTGGGCACACAGTGCATTCACTTTTTGGTCTTCGAGTATTTATGTAGTGTCTGGGTTTCTCTTACTAATGATTTCCAATTTTATTCCACTATGATTTGATAAAGGACATGAAATTATTTGAATTCTTTTGTATTTTTAAGATTTGTTTTAGACCTACAATGTGATCCATTTTAGAGAGAGTTCCATGGACCCTTAAGGAAAATGTATATTCCTTTTCTGCAGGATGGACTGCTCTGTAGATAACACCTGGGTCCATTTGATCTAGAGCTGCACACACAACTGTAGGCATGGGTGTATGTGTGTGTGCGTGTGCATGTGCATGTGCATGTGTGTTTAGATTGGGTGACTTAACTGAAAGTGAACATGGAGTCTTGAAGTCTTCTACTGTAGTTTCTGGACCTATCTGATCTTTCATGCTCACTAGTATATACTTTGCTAAACTTGGAACCTCAACATTTGGTGCCTATATATTTACAATTTTCCCACACTCTTAGTTAAATTGTACCTTTATTGGTATGCAGTGTAGTGGCCTTCTTTGGCTCTTCTAATCCTGGGTTGAAGACTGAATTGTCAGGAATCAGGGTGCTATGCCTATTGACGGGCTTGATCATCTTCACTTCCGTCAGCTGACTTTGTGGCCATCTTTACCAATGAGTTTATTTCTTGGAAACAATAGTAGACCTTGTTTTTCAATCTATTTTGTCTTTTTCTGTACTTTTGCTACTTTTGGGTGGAGACTGGTTGGGGTGTGTGCTCTGTTTCCCTCTTTATTGATAGTATAAGGTTTTCCTGGCATAATGTCAGTCATGGTGAAGTCTTTGCCTACCCTCTGTGGTCCACCATTCCTCTCATGCAGTGTACTCTTCCTGTGTCCTCATGATTGACATTGCCCTATTTCCTGACTACACAAGCATCTTTTGCAGTGATGGCTGGGAGGTCATGATGGTTGTGGACACCTTACTCTCTGTTTGTCTTGATATGTCCTATTTCTGTCTCCTGTTAACTATTAACTTTCCTGGATATAGCAGTCTTGGTTGGGAGATATTTACTTTCAAGGCTTGAAATATATTATTCCAGGGATTAGAGAGATGACTTGGTGGTTAAGGGCATGTATTGATCTTGCAGTGTTTCATAGGCAACTTACAATTGCCTATAACTCCAGCTCCAGGAGATCCGATGTCTTTGGCCTCCGCAGGCACTATATTCATGCATACACACTTTTATTTATTTATTTTTTTTAATTTTTTTATTGGATGTTTTATTTACATTTCATATGTTGTCCCCTTACCCCATCCCCCACCCACCCAGGAACCCCCAATCCCCTCACACCTCCTCCTTCTTCTTTGTGGATGTAACCTCTGTCTACCCCCCCACTCCCACCTCCCCACCCTCAAAACTCCCACCCCCTGGGGCGTCCAGCCTTCATGAGGTCAAGGATCTCATCTTCCACCTGTGCCCAGCAGGGCCCTCCACTCTTATATATTCAGCTAAGGCCCTGGATCCCTCCATAAGTGCTCCCAGGCTGGTGGTTTAGACCCTGGGAGCTGTGGTTGGTTGGTATTGTTGCTCTCCTCATGGGGCCACAAATCCTTTCAGCTCCTTCAGTCTTCACTCTAACTCCTCCATTGAGAACCCCATGATCACTTCAATGGCTAGTTGTGAGCATCTGCCTCTGAATATGTCAGACTCTTGAAGACCTCTGAGGAGACATCCATATCAGGCTCTTATCAGCATGCACTTCCTGACTTCCACATCAGCATCTACCTTTGGTGACTGCACATGGGATGGATACTCAGGTGGAAAGGTCTTCAGACGGCCCCTCCTTCAGTTTTTGTCCCTCGCTTTGTCTCCATATTTGCTCCCTTGAGTATTTGCATACACACTTTTAAAAAAGGAAATACATTATTCTTTTCTTTCCTGGATTTTAGGGTTGCCAATGAGAGAACTGGTCTTATTCTGCTGTATTTATCTTTGCAAATGGCATTTTCCATAACAACTTTTAATATTTATTGCTCTGTATTTTTGACATGTGGACTACATGTCATGGAGAGGCATTTGAAGTTACAAATGACTCTTGTGTTTAGACTTTGGATGATTTGTAAATTTCAGGAATGCTCTGCCATAATTTCATGGCCCATGTCTTCTACCTGAGTGTTTCTCTCAGCTTCTTCCACTCTGTGGATTCTTGATTTTATGGCAGAGTTCTTTGTTCTTTCTCAAAGTCTGATATGGCATAATCAGGTTGAAAATACTAACCAAAAAAAAGTCATCATAAAAATTGACCGTGAGGCTATGGGTATATCTCAGTGGTAGAACATGTCATGAGTGCCCAGTACCAACAACTTTACAAAGACTTTGGATGCCCTTTAGATGCTCAGCATAAGCCTTGGCTTCAAGTGACAGGAGATTCTTGATGCTCATTGCTTTTTATGTGTATTGTTGCTATTTTATTTCATTTTTATATAGCTTAGGCAGGAACTTGCTGGGTAGCCCCTGTTACTGTTGACATTACAGCCCTCCTGCATCAGCCTCCCAGGAAGCTGCGACTACGTGAGCACCTTTTCATCTGGTTTTATATCACATGCTACCACATGATCATACTGTCACTTATACAAAAAGTTTTCAAATAATCTAAAACTCTTCATTTTTTTAAACAACTAAAAATGCACCAATTTCTTGAAAACTGAGTACATTTCATAGTAACAAAATCCAGGATGCTAAGGAAGTGGCTCAGCATGGAGAGTGCTGGTGAGGAGTGTACAGCCCTGGGTTTGACTTCAAGCATGCCTCCTCCACATCCCAACAAAGCTTCAAAGATGTTCCAAATGGCGAAGATGAGATAAAGAAGGAGAGAAACAAAAGAGAAAGGAATATACAAATCTGCAGAGTTATAGTTAGCTTTGGGTGAAAATTTTGGGTTGAGCTATGAGTGAGCCAACTTGTTTTGTTTTTTTTTTTTTTCTTACTGCCAAGAAAGGGCTCCAGTCAACTTGGCATTTGCTGTAGCTCTCTGTGGGAGAAATAAAGTGAAGATACATGTTCAAGTGTGTGTTTTATTTTCTTTTGTGAGATTTTCAGCTAATCCAGCTATGCTGCAGCATTGGTGTGGATTAAGGATGCAGGAAATTTAGCATTTTGTTGTTAAGAAAAACACACCAGGTATTATTTATTTTTGTCATATAGGTGGGATGTGAAACATTTCCTGACAGAATCATCATCTTCGTGGATATGCTTCTCTAAGGAAAACTTTATAGGATTGTCATTTTTCTCATTTTCTCTATTGGTTCACATATTTGGATCCAAATACTCATAATACTTCCAGCATCCAGATTCTAAATTTTTCTGACAATATTGCACATTCTGTTGAAAGCAATGGCCAGCTCTGCTGGTCCAGACATTATTTGGGGGCATGTGCGTGAGGAAAGGGTTTATTTCACTCACAGATCCATATAACATTCATCATCAGAAGCAGTGAGGACAGGAACTCAAGCCGGGCAGGAACCTGGAGGCAGGAGCTGATACAGAGACCATGGAGGTGCTACTTACTGGTTTGCTCCTGATGGCTTGCTCAGCCTGCTTTCTCTTCTCTTCTTTTCTGTTTTTGTTTGTTTGTTTGTTTGTTTTTGTTTTTTTACATACATACATGTCTTCTTTTTTTTTCTTTTCTTTCTACATCTCAACTGGTGTTTCCCCTAGTTTCCCCCCACTTTTCCTCTGCCCCTCCACTCCTCTGTTTCCCTTCAGAAAAGGGCAGGCCTTTCGTGGATATCAATCATCAATCAACCATGGCATATTAAGTTGCAGTAAGACTAGGTTCTTCTCGCCCCTCTCCCCCCTCTCCCTCCCTCTCCCCCCTCCCGCCCTGTATTGAGGCTGGAGTGGCTACCCAGGAGGAGGAAAGGTCCCTAAGGCAGGTAAAAGAGTTGGGAGCCAGCCCCTGCTCCCGCTGTCAAACATCATTATTTTGTTTCCAAAGAAAAACTCAGACTTTCCAGACACAGCGTTTTTATCACTCAGATGTAGGGTTCCAAAGGACAAAAGAAGCGCAAGTGATGAGCGGTGGGAAACGCTTATTAAAGTGATGATATGTACACGTATAGGTCTGTCTGGCCATGTTGAGTTGGAAAAAACCACAGGTTCGCTTATACTTTGTATAGTTAACCCTGACTGGACTTCTTCACATTAGTCGTGGGGCACAGGAAGAAGAACCTGTCTTCTTCCTTCTCTGCTCTCACTGATGTGAGAGTAGCACAGAAACTAAGGATGGGCCGGGTATCATGGTGAACACCTCTGATTTTACCACTGGGGAGACAGGGTGTAGGTAGATCGTTGTAAGTTCAGGGCCAGCCTGGTCTACATAGCAAAGCCTGCCTTAAACAAACAAACAGACAAACAAGCATTAAAAACCCAACAACTGTCACTATCTCATGTCACCTCTGAAGTCAGGAATTTGAGTGCCTTAGTCATACGGTTCTGGCTTAGAGTTAAGACTGTAGCCAGGCTGTGTGCCAGGACTCACTCTGGTTATTTCAGAGCTTTTCTGGGGTAGGAGATTCTTCATCCAAGATCACTCACAGTTGTTGGTACTGGCAGCTTTCGCTCTCACGCAGACCCCTCTATCAGGATGCCTGTAGCCTGCAGCCTGGCAGCTTGCCTCACTCAGAACTAGTGGTCCAGGAGAGAAGAGACAGCCATGAGGACAAGAGTCAAAGTCCTTTATCACCTTGTCTCCAGGTGACAGATGGTTACTTTCTGCATATATGCTTTGCACATATGGAGCCAGGTACCATACAGGGAGGACGTATAGGATGGCTTAAAGCTAAGACAGGGAGCCCATGGAAGCAATTCTGGAAGCTGACAACCACAAAGAGCAAACGTGGCAATTGGTCACACACCTCCACCTGACATGGTGGGGAAATATCAGTCCAAAAACCGTTATTGAGGGCTGGAGAGATGGCTCAGTACCCAAGAGCACTGGCTGTTCTTCCAGAGGACCTGGGTTTGAGCCGCCTACCTGGAGGCTCACAATCATCTAAAAATAAAATAATAAAAAACAAAAAATGAAATTAATTAAATTAAAAATAATTGTTGGGTCAGTGCCACGACTGGAGTGTAAGGTATAGATCACACTGTTAGATTAGTGTAAATGGTAAATTTCCATAGTTGGTAGTTGTTTAGTGATACCACCCCTGAGTACCTTCAGGCTACTCTAACTAGGATGATCTTGGAGAAGTGTATGTAATTGTCTTATGTTCATGTATACACATGGACATACATGTGCCACGTGCAAATGCATACACATGCACATATGTGTTATAGGGATCTAACCCAGGACCTCATGCCTGCATGCACTGTACCACTGAGCTACACTTCAAGTCCTAGCTGTTATTTTTATGAATACGGAAGTTCATTTGCCTGTTTGAGAAGGCAGTGGTGCCTGGGGGAACAGGAATGAGTTTGAAGTGTTGTCTTTCTTACAGCCAGTGACCTGGTAGGGATTCCTTGTAGGAACAAGGTTCTGTGGAGCCTCACGAACACACAGTCCAGGTGAACCACCCTGCTGGTTCAGTGACAGTGAAAATTTAAAAAGTTATTTAACATAGTTTATTCTTTTTTGTAGTATATGTGCTATTGACCTATTTTAAAAAAAACCAATGTACTTCTCTTCAGAAAACAGATTTGAGGAAATGACATCATCGTAAATATGCATGTGGACTTGGCAGGAAGCTGAGAAATGGTGGATTGTAGGGAATTTGAATTGTAGACCTACTAAGTCATGAAGCCTACATTGAGAACTTAGTAGGCAGGTTCTTGATATACAATCTAAACGTCCCCCAAAAAGATGACCTCCTAAAACCACTATGTTCTTTCACTGAAGAAAGGACTCATCAGGATGGAAGGAAGGGTCAGTGTAGAATGCCTGGCTTTGAGTCATGTGACCTTTGGCAGGTAGCTTGGCGCCCCTGTGCTTGGGTGACCTCAGGAGTCTGTCCATACAACTGTTTTGAAGGTTAAATGAGTGATCAGAAAAAGCCAACACTGTGGCTTTTTCTCTTCACATTGGAGGAAAAGAGCAGGCCGCACTGGAGATCAGAGCCAAGCAGTCTTTGAAGAGCTCAGAGGCATCACCTTCCCCAGGAATCTTTCCTGCCATCTCTTGTATTTCTGCAGCATGTGGCAGTGTTGTGTAGAGATGACCTACTTAACTAGCACTTACTCCCTGTAAACTCTAAGACCGTCAGAGAAGAGAATATGGTTTGCACATTTCCTGATTCCTGCATTCATCAGTTCTAGTTACTGAATCAATCAGAGAGTTGTTCAGTGCTGACTTGATTTACAGGGTACTAGGGAGAAGCAGTGAACAGAAATGGAAAGGTCTCTTCTTCCATTGAGTTCATATCCTAAAAGAGAGAGCCAGAGAGGAATGCTGAACAAGTAATAAAATCGAATATTCTGATGAAGTGTGAGGCGGTGTGAGCAGGCCAGGGCAGGGCTGACGGTAGTGGAACACAAAGTGACCCTTAGCACCAGCTAGTGACCTCACGACACTGAATGTAGGGGAAACACCCCACACAATTCCTTCCACAGCAATCTCCTGGGGGAAACACGATTATTGTCTGTCATTCACTAAGGGCTACCAATGACCATAACTCTGTGCTAAATTCTGTGAATTATGCCATCCAATTCTCTCTACTGCAATTTCCCTCCTGAAATGCAGACAGCTGTTTCCTTTTACAAACTCCCAAGGGTTTCAGAGCTTGGGTAACTTGTTCAAGGCCCCACAGATAGCACCAGAATGCAGATCTCATTCAAGATTCAAAGTCAGTCTGTGGCCTAATGTAGAAGCGGATAAAACTCTTCTAAAAAGAAGCTAACTCAGGAGAGGAACAGCGGTGTGAAGGCTCTGGGAGTTTGAGGTGAAGTCTACTGAAGGAGAAACCTATAAATCAGATCTGAGTGTGAAAATACCAGCCGTAGGATACAAATGACTATCTTTGCTTGTGACTACTCTCTTTCCCGCCCTCCTGGAGTTTATCTTACCCCACTTGCTCTGTGTCACTGAGCAAGGTACTTAACCTCTGTCAAGTGTCTTAGCCTGACAAATAGAGATGCTAGTAAATGCCAAGCCTGACAGTATTTCATGTGACACTGGCAAATTAGAATGATCTCTTAATATTTTTAATGAACCACAAACTATTGAGTGGTCAGCAGGGTATGTATGTTCCTTTGCACCTCACATGAAAGGGGCCATCAAATGGTGTGTTAGCCAGCTGGCAAAGCTCAGGGCTCACCAGGCCTCTGACCTGACAGCCTGCAGCTGGAGAATGCAGGTCGTATGGCCTGGTGGTGACTTGACCACTTTGATGTCACCTGAGCTGTGGGTTTCAGCTGTAATGAGACACTCTTTGTTTCTGAGAACCATTCTGGTCCCTTTTTAGCAGCCTTGCTTGCTGTACAAACAGTTAGGTGGAGAATGGGGCTGGGGTGCAGAGAGCAGTTGGCCTGCTGACGTCAGCACTCTGGGCTTGCCGTGCTTGGCTACAGTCAAAGCAGAGGATGCTGCCAGATGCCTTGCGGTACCCACCAGCACTAGGTGGATGCTAATTGCTGTCAGCTCTAAGACCAGCTCTTAGGCTCCATAGTCTAAGTCAAAATTCTGAAATTAAAGACTAGAATATGGATTTGAAGCCACTACAATTTGAATAACACATGCTCTTACCAAGTCTAACAAAACTCAAAGAAAATGAGGAATGATAATAATAATAAAAAATACTATATGCAGTCGTTTTACAGTGCCGCCACCCCAGTTGTCACCTGATGATGTCCCCCACAGTGTAAACATTGAAAACAGGCTTTGATTTCCTGCTCTGCCCTGACATGTAAATTCTAGTATACTTGTGCTTTTGTTTGCTTATTCGAGACTAGATTTTTTTTTTCTTTTTGGTTTTTTGAGACAGGGTTTCTCTGTGTAGCCCTGGCTGTCCTGGAACTCACTCTGTAGACCAGGCTAGCCTCAAACTCTCGAACTCAGAAATCCACCTGCCTCTGCCTCCCAAGTGCGGGATTAAAGGCGTGTGCCACCACCACCCGGGAGACTAGATTTTTTTTAAAAAATCAGTTTTTGGCTTACAGCAAAATTGAGAGAGCGTGAACACACACACACACACACACACACACACACACATGCACACACGCATGCACGCACGCATGCATGGTTCTTGGGGGGGATGCTCAACAGACTAGAGTACCAATTAAAGATATCTTCGTTAGGTCTAGCTTTTGACAATTTTGTCAGTCACTGGTGTGACAGTGTCTATAAAAGCAACTGCAGGGGGAAGGATTTATTTAGCCTCAAAGTGTCAGTGGCTTCCGGCCTGGTCATTTGACCCTAGGCTTGTGCACAGTGACTCTGTGGCATGGTGGGCTACAGGTAACACAAAGTGCTTCCTTCATGGGCAGGAGGCAGAATGGAAGAGACAGGCTTGGTGCCAGGCCCTCTACCTGTGGAGCCATTCAACAATCCCGCCTCTTCTTTTTCAAAAAGAATCCCCTAAAATATTTTATATTGGGAAAACTTTCTTGTTAAAATTTTGGGTATGCATACACACAACACGTCACAGCATGTGCGTGCAGGGCCTCAATCTCCCAGGGATGCCCAACTTGCCTCCCATCTCACTGTAAAAGACGCTAGACCATACCTGGCTTTATGTGGACTCTGGGGACCCGAACTCAGATCCCGTGCAAGGACCTTACCCACTGAGCCATCTTCCCAGGGCCCAAATATTATTTCTACTAAACACATATTGCTTGTACACCATTAGGTAGATGAAATTTATTGTCAAATTATGGTGAGTTGAACTGCCTCGATCTCTTCCTGTTTGCATTCCTTTGGGTTCGAATGAGATTCCATTCTGTTCAACACCCTAACAGCTTTAGTTGCTCAGTGTTTGGAACCCACTAGGTGCTATCTTGCTGCTGGTTTGATTTCTACTCATGGGTTCATGTAATGATGTTGGGTGTGTTTCCATATGCATAAGACATACTTATCAGGTCTGATGAAGTATCTGGGTTTTGGTCCCATTTCTGTTGGTTTGCTTGGGATTTTAAACAGGAGCCTGAGGCAAGCTACACAGACACCACTGGCACTAAATACTCTAGGGTTCCTGCTGCCACTGAATACGCTAGGGTTCCAATGCGTCCTTGGTCCCGGCCTATTTTTCTTGTTGTTTTCTCTTCATTTCCCTTCCTTTTCCACTCATCTTTTTGAGATGAGGTCTTTCCATACTGCCCAAGGTTGGCTCCAAGTTCCTCCAGCCTTCAAGCTGATCCTCCTGCCTCAGCTGCCCCAGTTGTTATGGATACAGGTGCATGCTTCCACACTTAGCCCATCTTAAAGACCAGCTTGTTCATTTTCCTAGTGCTGAGGTTTAAATTTGTTTGGATTTTGATTAGGATTGTATTGAACCTCTAAATCAAATTGGAAAGAATAGCCAGATGTGATAGCTTCTTATAATCCCAGCCCTTGGTAGGCTGAGGCAGGAAGACTGCCACAAATTCAAGGTCAGCCTAGGCTACATAGTGAGTTTTACACCAGGCTAGACACTACAGTTTTATAGGGAAAGAATCTCAAACAAAAAAGAAAGTTGGGAAGAACAGTATCAAACCTTCAAACCTATGAACATGGACGTCTCTACACCTGTAAGTTCTCTTGTTGGTACACTGTAACAGTCTGTCATTAATTGTTACATTTGATCATAAACTAAGTGAAAACAGACAGTTGTCTCAGTATTTCTCATTTATCAGTTTTCTGTCCTACACTCTTGCTCCTTTTTCCTATTTTTGTCTTTAACTAATTTTTGCCTTTTGTGACTGTACCAAACACATGACAATTCTATTTTCTTCCTCCTTTTTGGCATATTAATTAGGCTTCTTTTAAAATTCTGTTTTTCGGGCAAACCATGTTGTACATAGGCACGCTGTCATGCAAGTGTTGTGGTCTCACTTACAGGCTACAGACAGTGAGGTTGGTATAATTCTTAAGGATCTGAGGAGTGGTAATGCATCCTGGCTTCACCCGAGACTCACCTTTCCTGCCCTCCAACAAGGAGCTTGGCAGTGGCTTCTCTCTGGCCATCAAAGTCCTGTGTGGCATTCTCTCCCAAGAAAAAGATGAAAAAAATCTGCTGTTTCTGTTGCCATCTTCAGAAATCATCTCAACACTGTCAGGGAAATTTGGGCTTCCCTTCTAGGGACCTTAGCCTCTTTAATACATAAATTGAAAACAAGATTGGAAGGAGAGTTGAGGACAATTTTATTAGGGTTTGAGAAAAACAACAGGGTGAGCAAACTGTACATGTCAGCAGCTGTGGACAGGGGGCCCTGTGGAGAAGGGGAAGAGAGAAGCCAGCTCTCTTTGATTTAGGGTACAAGAAAGCAGTAGTTGAGGTTGGCAAGCAGCCACAAGGAGGAACAGGGTGCTTCAACAGATGAGTGGGGGATCCCAGAGTGACAGGAAGCATGCTTAGCCCTTTGCTCAGGAGAGACAAGGAAAAGGAGTTTACCTGAATCCTTTAGAGTGTGGGGCCAGGCTCCTTGGCAGCAGCTCTACAGGCAGATCCATTGAGGAAGGGGCTTTTGGGAAGGATAAATCCATTTTCTCCATAAGGGGATAAGATAATTATTCCTGTCTTGTCCTTAGCATGCTTTTCCAGAGACTCAGGTTTCCTGTGGTGTGGAGCAGGCTCCCTGCCAGGCCCGGCTGTGCTAACTTTTAAGGGAAGAGACAATAGTTTGTTCATTACAGGCTAGAGGTAGTTCATTCTTTTAACAGGAAGTCTGAGAAGTTGATGTGCACCTTTCTGGTGTTTCCAGGGAAACAGGAGATCCAAATCCAACACCCTCAATGGCCTCCAGGGTAGCTATCTAAATTAGAGAGACCTTTTGGATAACCTGGTTCAGCATCTATAGTAGCATTTCACTGTGGTATGTGTGTGTGTGTGTGTGTACCTGCGTGTGTACGAGGTGTCAGATTCGAGATTCCAAGTAGGCATTACCACTTAGCTGTAAACACATTCTGAATCTGTGTTCATCTATGATGGAGATGCTTCTTGCCCTACATCTCCAGTTTTGTAGCAGCAGATTCTCCAACTCATCTCTTTGTAGAGTTCAAGTAGGTTTTGGCTACGGAGTAGGTTTAGGCTTACGGGAATGCTGTGCTGGCTGATTTTCTGCTCAGATGCTAACATTTTCTACACATCTGTGGTAAGACTTCGCTTTTCCAGTGTTGGGTGCTCACTGGAGCAGCACCGCACCCTCCTTCCTCCTTCCTCCCCTGTATCTACTGCTTGGCTAACCGTTTGGCACAGATATCCAGTGTTATCTCAGTGTGCAACATGCCTTCCTTACTAAGTTTTTTCACCTCTAGTTTTTGATTTAAAGGGAAAAGAGTATGGTTTGTCCTCTCACTTGATTGCCTAGAAGCCACTGCTAAGTCACTAGACAACCTAATCTTCATATCACTGTTTCTGAGAACAGTGAGTGAGACCTGAGGAGAGGAGGGGAGCAGAGACTGCTTCTGGAGCAGTCAGAACACACAGCATTTTCCAGTTAAGTTCATGTATACAGGCCCAGCTTGTGGCATGCCAAGACCATTACAACAGTATCAGCAGCAGAGATGACTGCAGATCAGCATTAGAGATGAAAACGATAATGAAGTTTGAAATGTCACAAGAATTAGCAAAATGTGACACAAAGACCAGAAGTGTGTGCTGCTGGCCACATGGCCTGGGTAACTTGCTTGTGTAGGGTTGCCACCAACCTTCTGTTTTTAAACAGCACAGTAACTTTCAGTACAATTGAGCAGCACACAGGAGCTGAGTAAGCCTTACACTGTCTCACACCCGTGTCACAGCCGCCATCTGTTCCACCTGATGACATGTCCACTTTATTCATTCACCTGATGAACATATGCACTCTATATGCACTTGAGAATATTGATGCAGATGTAGGCAGATAAATAAGCACAGGAATGTTATCAGTATTATTTGTTAGAATAGACATTGTATGTGATGCTGGGGATCCAGCTGCAGACCTTCTGCATGGCAGACCAACACTACCAACTGTGCTGCCTCTCCAGCCCTTAGCTGTAACTCTCACTGCTGGCACGGTCTCCCTGCCATGATTTTATGGATGGTTGTATGAGTTTTCTTTATATTTGTTGTTCTATATTTTCAAAATTATGTTTTTAGATGTAGGAGGGTTTTTGTTTGTTTGTTTTTGTTTGTTTGTTTGTTTGTGGGGAGGGCAGGGGTATTCTCCCACTTGGTGTTCTCTGAGTTTCCTGGATTTATGGTTTTGTGTCTCGTATTAATTTGGAGAAATTCTCAGACTTTCCAAGTGAAGCTAGAGAGTTATTCGGGTTTCCTTACAGTGTCAAAGACAGAATATGCTTTGATTAGATAGGCTAATCAGATAGGCTCACTCCAGGAATGCAAGTATCTTAGTTAGGGTTTTACTGCTGTGAACAGTCACCATGACCAAGGCAACTCTTATAAGGACAACATTTTACTGGGGCTGGCTTACAGGTTCAGTGGTTCAGTCCATTCTCAAGACAGGAGCATGGCAGAATACAGGCAGGCATGGTGCAGGAGGAGCTGAGAGACTAACTATTCTACACTGGGCTTCAGAGCCCACTCCCACAATGTCACACTTCCTCCAACAAGGCCACACCTCCAAATAGTGCCACTCCCTGGGCCAACCATTATTCAAACCACCACAGTAAGGATGGTTTGAAATTGAAAATAAGCCACTAATATAGTACAGAGAGACTTCAGAGACAGATCACAAGTCAGCCCAATGGGTGTTTTCTAAAGAGCCTCTTATCAGGGTCAACATCCTTCCATGATATGAAGACACTAAGAATTGAAGCTACAGACTGCTACATGATAGGCCAAGAAAAACCAGTTAGGCCAACACACTGCTACACAGGCAAACAGAAAGCCTTTCCTCCAGAATCAGGAGCCAGACGAGTGCTCGTTCTCTCCAGGCCTCTTCCCCACAGCATTTGAAGGCTTAGCCGAAGCCACAAAAAGAGAGAGAGAAGCAAATGGGATACAATAAGAAAGGATGAAGTCAAAGTGTAATTTACAAATTCTACGATCCCACACTTAACCCTAAAGTCTCCACCTCAATGTGAGACTTGAAACTCAAAACAGCCAGAGGAAAATTGAAGAAAACCTTTTTAAGACATGGGTGTAAGTAATCACTGAAAGGCATTCTAGTAGCTCAGGACTACCTGTGTGGAGGAAGGGAGCTGGGGGAAGGGGGTGAAAGGCGGGTGAATATAAAGCAAGACACAGTTATATACATATACGAAGACATTTTGTATACTTGCCAAAAATTTTTTAAGTTAAAAAAATACTTTCGGATGGAAATGGCTCAAAGTTCATACAAGAAGCAAAACCGTCTTTGCAGGGAACTCTTTATGAGGGGGAGATGAGCAGCAGCTAGATAGGTAACAGAGAATCACAAGCATCAGGTGCAGTTTCCTTTTTAAAGTCAGTGAATGAGAAGGCTCTGCTGTTGCGTTCAGTAGAGGCTTGGAGGAAGCGCGGGCGTGAACTGTGTGAATATCTGAAGACAATCCACTCTGGGCAGAGGGATGGAGGCAGAGTGCATGGGGCGAGAATGTGGGACAGGTATCCACACAGCTGAGGTAGCATAGGCTGCAGGGTTTTGAGAGGAACTCAGAGCAGATGCTGTGTGTCCTATCAGTGGAATGCCTCTTGTCTGTCTCCCGTTACCCAGAGAACAGTTCCTAAAGCATTTGATTTCTAAAGTGCCTTTTTTTCTTTAGGGGGCTAAGATTTTGCTTTTGAAAAATTAACTAATTTTTCAAGTTAGCATACAGGAGTAGGTTTCCTTGTGGTGTTTTCCTATGTACACGTCACTGTGCCTTCTTACACATCCCACCACCTCACTGCTTCCCCTCAGACACCTAAACCCTTCTCACCCTTAATGTTACATCTTCCATTGCCATGGCACATGGGACAGAACTAAGAAACGTCATCGGTTAATATTATTAACTGAATTCCAGACTTAATGTGTGTTTCCTCAACTTTCCTGCTAATACTTTAGCACTGATAGTGGCAAATAACTTAAAAATATAGACATAAGTAAGGACCTGAAAAGAATCCAGTAGCTCAGGACTGCTTGTGGTGAGGCGGGGGGCCAGGTCGGTAAGGTATGTGGGCAGGTCCAATCTGGGGTACTCCGTTGTACTTAGTCCCTGCAGCTGCTCGGTCCTTCCTTACT
Organism: Grammomys surdaster; assembly: GCF_004785775.1. Taxonomy (NCBI): domain Eukaryota; kingdom Metazoa; phylum Chordata; class Mammalia; order Rodentia; family Muridae; genus Grammomys; species Grammomys surdaster. The sequence goes on along the minus strand of NW_021604658.1, from coordinate 3,971,393 downwards.
CCTGTAAACTGTATCATCATTCAGAGATGTGACTGGATGTTCCATGGAATGTTTTCCTATTTGGGGTTATCTGGTAATGTTTGCCAAAAGACTAGGCTGCATTATGGGCTTAGGAGAAGAAAAATGTGGATGCAAAGTGCCCTTCTCCAGGAGAGAGAAAGGGTTACTTCCGCCTCATAGTTTAGGCCATCTTATCTCCAAGGAAAAGAGCTTTGAGAAGCCTAGAAAACACTTCCAAAAGACCTGGGTTAGCAGCTGCAGTGCTAAGTCCTGTTGAGATGGCATGATGAGCCGCACAAACCTGACATAGAGATGACCTGCGGACAAGACTGATTTCTAGACAAGTGTGGGCAGGAAGGTGCATCAACTCTCCTCCTTCATCACCAAGGCTCAAGGCTAACACAGCAACAGAAAGGAAGATTAATACGAGAAAAAGCAAAATGGATTTATTTAATCAGCATTTCATGTGACTCAGGAGGCATCTGAAGTAAAGACCTAGGAGAAACTGTTTTTGTGCTTTGGTTTGATGAATAATTGTCAGCCATGTAGACATGAGCTCACAGAATGGTCTTATTTAGTGGCCAGAGACCTAAGAGCCCTGGGAGGCCTGTCGGTTCTGCCTTTGTGGCCTCCTAGGTGTGTGGTAAGGACTCTCTGGGATGGTCTTCAAGGAAAAGGGGAAAATGGACCCTTTTAGGTTTTATGGGTTGCTCTGAGGAGAGAAATTACACTTTCTGTGACATATTGGAGAAGAAGTTTTCTGGCTTTTGTGACTCAGTTGCAGAGGTGGAGGGAGGAGCAGAGGGAGTAGGGACAGGAGAGGGGCAGGGGAAAGCCACAGACTAAGCTCCTAAGAGCTTCAGTCCTCCCTTGGTTCTGAGCACTCATCCCAAGGCACTGTACTTTGGGGTGCCATATTCTGAACCAAACCAAACCTTTACCTACCCTATGATTTCCCACGGAGTGATCACTATATATGTTAAGCTAAGAGTGATAGCACTTGAGAGGCAGTGGCAGGTCAGTCTCTGCATTCAAGGCCAGCTGATCTACATAGAAATTTCCAGGATAGCCAGGGCTACCTGGAGAAACCCTGTTCTGAAAAAAAACTAAAACAGAATGTGCATATTTGTGGCAAAAGTAATTCTATATTTTTATATTTTTCTTTATTTCCCACAGCTATTCATTACTTAGCACCAAAGATTATGGTTATTTTGTGGTGTCACATGGGAGAGGGAGGCAGGCAGACAAAAAGCAGGGCATAGGGCATCTGCTCTGACTGTTCCTGTGTAATCCACAAGTGTATCAGCACTGTCATTGCCTTTACTGAATCATGTATGCTCAACAGATGATTTGTAAATACCTAGAATTCACATAGTTATCACTCACAGAGCTCGTGGCTGTGTCACGCACTATTATTGTGACTAAATAATTTAAAGAATTTTAAATTTTTATTTGCGTATGCTCAAGAATTTTAAATCTTTACCTCTTAAAATACATTGCAGCTCATCCACTTTACAGTGTAAACTGTGGGGTTGGAGAGGTGGCTCAGTCATTTAACTGTACTGCTCTTCCAGAGGACATGAATTTGTTTCCAAAACATAAGGTGGCTCACAGCACCCTCTTCTGTCCTCCATGGGCACCTGCACTCATGTTCACACATTTACATGCAGACACACACAAGTATACATAATTAAAAATAATAAAATCTTTAAAAAGAATTGATAGTATCTTTTAAAAAAGCCCCTATTAAATATCATAAATTAAACACTAAGAAAGTCACAAAGACCGGCCAAACAAGAAGGAACGAGACAGTGCAGCATCCATAGTAGTCTTCCAGGAAACAGGGCTTGCGTCTACTTGACACAAATTCAAGCAATCTTAAGTAATCTCTAGTTGACAAAGGAATAGTCCCTCAGGAATGCTCCTGGTTAAATAGTTCAGTTTCTGAAGGAACTATTTTTAAATAAGCCTTAAATATACAAGAAAAAAAAAAAAGAAAAGAAAAACCACCCAACCTCCAATACAGTTGGCAGCTTGAGAAAAGCTTAATTACCCTCCTTCTCTGTAACCATCCAGAGAAAGCAGCCCGGTAACCAGCAGAGTACTTATTACCTGCTGGGAGCAAGCCAAGTGGAGTCCCCACTGCTAAGTTCAGAAAATAAACAAGAAGAAAAGAAAAAGACAAAGGCATGTGGATGGATGGAATAATGCCGTCCAGAAGCAGGGGGCAAAGGTGGGACCCGGCCTGACTCCTGACGCTGAGGAGGATGAGAGGCTATTCTAAAGGGTTCGGAGGGAACTGCCTAGGACAGAGCCTTTGTTCGCTGTGGTTGAAATAAAAGTTAAACTAAGGGTCGGGTAATTCACTGCAATTTTCTGTAAATGCCTCTCCACAAGGGACCAGAGAATAAAAATTACATTTTTACTTTGAAAAGACTGACAGGGTCAGTAAATGAAAAATTGAAGGGGAAAAAAAGGTGGCTCAGAAGACTTTTTTTTTTTTTAATTGAGAAGCAGAACAGAACAAACAAAGGGTTGTTGGTGTCATAAGAGCGAGCTGACAGTTCTCTGCAGAGCAGCCTCACACGGTGTCACTTTCTGGCTGGTGCTTCCGTCTGGCTCCACTGGCCTTGGCCCAGGTTCCATGACTTAGAGTAGTGGCACCAAGCTGTGTCAGGATGCCTGCAAAGGACTGCTGTCTGTTACCACATGGATTCTAGAAAGTCATGTCCTTAACAGAAATGCTGAATTATAACCTCAGCCACAGCACACATCTGGGCATGGCCTCAGGAGAAACCCTGAGTAAATTGAGTGGAAGAACATTCTAGAATTCTTTGTGAAAACAAGAATAAAAATAGACTCCAAGCAACAGTTGTGATCCTAATAAACAGGAAGAGAAGTGCAGTAGAAGGTGCTTTCCAAGTTCCCACTGTAGACAGTCTCCTGAAAGTCATGGAGACTGATAACTCACCCACTGGTGACATGTGACACCACATGCCCAAGTGGGAGGTGGTGTCTTGACACAGAATTTCAGTTTCAAACCCTGTGAGGTAGGTAGTGCACACCTGTAATCCTAGCGCTAGGGAGATTGAGGCAGGAGGATCCGGTGTTGTTCTTAGATACATAGCAAGTTCAAGGCCAGCCTAGATAATGAGACCCTATCTCCACCTCTCCCCCAACACACAGAAGAACTAGATAAAGAAAAAGACATTTAGTAGGATGGTGGTGGCACACACAGAGGCAGTTGGATCTCTGACTTCGAGGTCAGTTTGGACTAAAAAGTAAGTCCTTGGACAGCCAGGGGCTACTCGTTGAAACCCTGTCTCAAACAAACAAACAGCCTTCAGCCTGCCTAGCCATCTTTCTATTTGTTGGCAGGAGTTGTCTGCATAGTATCTAACATCTGACTGGTTTCTGTTATAATTTCTATAATTACAGTCGCACTATACTTGAAGGCTCATGGAGGATAACATGGATAACAAATCATAACATATTTAGTCAAATAGAATTAGGGAAATAGAGCAGGAGAAGTTTCTACCTCTCTTGGCTTTCAGATTCTGTTTCTTGAAGATACATTGTGCTAAGCATTGCCTTGATATGATCTTTAGTAAGCCCCTGGCAGCATAGAAGGATCAGAAAACATCTTATCTATTAGGAATATTTTGCTTGAAATTAATTGTTTAATGTCCAGTAAAGGTCTGGAGATGTGGTTCAGTGGTAGAATGTTTACCTAGTGTGTGTGGGACCCACAGTTTGGTCTGTAGCATGCAGCAGGTTTTTATATTTTAATCTAGTTAAATGGAGCACCTCTGAGGGTATGCACTGAATGTAGACACAGCTAAAGATAGGATGAATATTCCCTTTTTTTCAGTAAGAAAATTAACTTCATTAGCTGTAGTTGCATTTCATAAGTGAAATGATAGGACGTAAACAAGTTTTTAGCCATATCATCCAAGATTCCATTTCACATGGTGGCTTTAAGGTTTATTTTTAGTTATGTATGTGTCTCTGTGGGGTATGAGCACATGAGAGCAGTTGCACACAAAGACCAGAAGGGGGCGTCGGACTACATGGAGATAGAACTATAGGCAGTGTGAGTCACCTCATGTGGATGCTGGGAACCAAACTTGGGTCCTCTGGAAGAGCAGTACCTATTCTTAACCACTAAGCCATCTTTCCAACCCTAAGGTAGTTTTGTTTGTTTGTTTGTTTTGTTTTAAAGTATATACTTTAAGTTTCAAAGGAAAGCAATGCCTGCACATTTCCAGCTCTCAGAAGGAAGCAGGAGGGACAGCTAGAGTATGGAGACAGGGAGAGAACCCATGTCAGAAACGCGTAGACAGCCATCTGAAGTGAGAACACACAGATTCGAGGAGGCAATGTGGGGAGGCAGTTGCTGAACCTAGAAAGCCTCTGAGAGTGGACAGTCCCCTCCCTTCAGTGCCCTTGTGTTTTAAAGAAAAGTGACGAAGACATGACATGCCTACTTTCAAACTTCCGTTTGATCAAGTTTCGGCAGAGTTTGAAGGCAGAGAGAGGACCGTGGTATCCCTGGGTTCCTCTAATGTTAGTCTTACAGGGAAGTAGTATGTTATCAAAGGCACAGAGTCAGCACTGGCACTGACTTTTTATCTTACTTTCTGCAGTGGTATGTGTGTGTGTGTGTTTGTGTGTGTGTGGCAACCTGCTTGTAATTCCAGCCTTGGAAGGCATAGAGGGGTCCCCAAAGCAAGACCGGCTGCATCTGTGAGCTCTGGATTTGGTTGACAGACATTGCCTCAGTGACTGAGTGGAAGAGTGATCGTGGATGACTCCCTATACCAAACCTCTGGCTTCCACATGCAAGGTTAGCCACGTATGTGCACCCTCCCCTATGTATGCATGTGTGCGTGCACACACATACACATACATGTACACCTCACTCTTGCACATACAGTGGGAGAAAGCACAGACAGTACAGTACTCGTGAAGACCACAATATGCTGTGCTGGCAGATGACTTTACATGTAGCATTTGCCTTTGATGAACTCTTCCCAATTTCTATTAATTAGTCACTTGAGACATTTTTAGAAAAGCAGACTTTAATCCCTGCACTTGGAGGTAAGAGGCAGGTGAATCTCTATGAGTTCAAGGCCAGCCTGGTCTACAGAATGAGGTCCAGGACAGCCAGGGCTATAAAGAGAAAACAAAACAAAACAAAAAAAAGTACTATTTAAAAATACTATTTAGATCAGAACATCTACAATTTCAAATTTAAGAAATTAAAAATCTCATTGTTGTAACTGAATTGACTAAGTAAATATAATGACATCTATACAAATGAATGTGAACTTAAAACAAGAGATAACATCATTTTTATTTTAGTTTTTTGCCTTTTATTTGTGTGCATGTTGGCACACATACATGCCACAGTACATGTGTGGAGGTTGAGGACACCCTGAGGAGTCTGTTCTTTCTTCTTCCACCATGTCTGTGCTGGGATTAAACTCAGATCACCAGGTTTCTGGCCTTTACCAGATGAACCATCTTTTAAAAGAAAGCTTGTTCTTTTAAAAAGATGTCTAACATCAATTTCTGAGACTTTGTGTTGTTTTTTATTTAGTTTTTAAGCATCATTGGGATGTACAGTAAATGGCTTTGCTTCCGTGTAAGCCCATCTATATGGTATAGATGCTGCTGAGTGGAAGTTTAGCTGAGCACTTCCGGACTGTGGGTCCGCAGGAGGCTTCACAGTGTATGTGGGGTCTCTGTGAAGTGTCTGTACTGCACACTATTCAGTGTTCCTTAGAATAGACACACCAAGTGCCTTCGTTTGCTACTGTCACCTCAAATACAGTGTTGGTTAACACTGCATGCTGCGGTCTGTCTGTGGAAGGCTCTCACCTATCTCATGCAGCAAGGTTAGACTTTGAGGAATCATTTTGATGACAAACCGCTATAAGGCCTGAAGTGTGGAAGACATACAGGTTCCAGAGATGCTCACCTAGGTATCTCCAACCCTGAAGAGATGAAGTACAGTGTATGCTAGTCAGGGCTCTCTAAAGAACAGCACTGACAGAACAAACACATACATTAAGATGGGCTTTAGTAGCTGACAGGATGCTGTCTGGGTAGTCAGCAATGACTGTCCCACACCGAAGCACCACAAATCCAGTAGCTGAGTCTACAAGGCTGGATGGCTCAGAGCCCCAGTCTGGTGCGGAAGGTCTCAAGGATCCCTGGCCTTCTGTCTATGTTGGAATCACAAAGAAGTTAATGATTATACAGGTGAGGGAATGCCATAGCGATGGGTAGGTGGACCTGCCAGCGAGACTGAGGATGACAGGCTTAGAGAGCAAAGCTTCCTTCATCCTGTCCTTTTTCAGGCTGCCACCAAAGGTCGTGGACCAGATTTAGTGCAGATCTTCCTGTTTCAAATCTGATCAAGACAATCCTCCTCAGGAGTGCACACCAGGAGTGCACACCAGCTTAGGTTTTAGTTGATTCTAGATGCAGTGAAGTTGACAACCAAGATTTTCCATCATAAGCCAACCTTTTGTCAGTTTGACACAAGATAGCCACGTGGAGAGAGAACCTCAATGGAAAAATAGGCTCCATCAGACTGGCCTGTAGGCAATGCCTGATTGATGACTGTTGTGGAGGGCCCAACCCACTGTGGGCAGGTGGGCAGGTGGGCAGGTGGGCAGGTGGGCAGGTGGGTAGGTGGGCAGGTGGGCAGGTGGGCAGGTGGGCAGGTGGGCAGGTGGGCA
>NW_021604658.1:3962567-3964634 GCF_004785775.1 Grammomys surdaster | reverse complement strand
GTGGGCAGGTGGGCAGGTGGGCAGGTGGGCAGGTGGGCAGGTGGGCATGTGGGTAGGTGGCCCTAAGTTGTATAAAAATGCAAGCTGAGCATGTCAGTATGCAACATTCCTCCATGTCTCTGCTTCAGCTCCTGCGCTAGATGCCTGCCCCTCTGTGATGGATGTGGCCTTAGAGTTGTAAGATGAAATAAATCTTTTCTTCCCCAAGTTCATGGTGGTTAGTGTTTTATCAAACCAATAGAAAGCAAACTAAGACATACAGTATAATTATTAGACCACTGAGCAAGATGGCTCAGTGGGTAAAGATGCTCGCCCACATGGTGGAGAGGAGACAGGGCCAGCTGTCCTTTGACCTCCACATGCAATGTGTGGCATGTGTGCACCCATACATGTCATGCATGTATATATCATACACATCCACACTAACAAAAAGACAGGTTCTGTGTGTGTGTTACATTCATGTGAGTGTGCAGGTGCACATACTCATGGAGGTTAGAGCAGGAGGCTGGGCGTCTGCCCCACAAAGTCATTCCTAAAGTTTTCCTGGCTGCTGAGGACTTGAATCTGATTTACAGAGTAAGTACTCATACCTACTGAGCCAGCTTCCCTGCCTCCTAAGACACGTTCCCTCAGTACCTCTACTTCGGTAGACAGTTCACATTTTCATAATGATTTTCAACTAGAGCTGCTATTAAATTAGCAAAGGTTAGGGCCCAAAAGAAATTAGTCTGATGCCAGGTAGTGGTGGTGGCAGCGGTGGCAGCAGCAGTACCTTTTTAATCCCAGCACTTAGGAGGCAGAGGCAGGTGAATCTGTGAGTTCAAGGCTAGCTATAGATCTAGTTCCAGGGCTACACAGAGAAACCCAGGCTAGGAAGTGTCAGAGGAGTGTTGGGGGGATGGATGAGGGAGAAATTAGTCTGAAAATAAAATCACAAAGCTCAGTGGATGGTACACTGTAACATGGAAGTATCCTATTGCTGCTATTCTGCTGTAACAAAGCACCAGGGCCTTACAGCTTATTAAACAGCTGCTCAAGGTTTCAGTATTAGCTTCTGCGGCGTCTCTTCTTAGCCTGTAGCTTCTCGATGTCTTCCCATGGACACTGTTCTGTGTGTCTGCACTCATATTTCCTCCCCGACTCGGACAGGGTCTCTCTGCGATGCCCATGATGGCTTCAGATGTGCAGTTAGCTCTGCTCCAGGGCTGGGTCACAGCCATGGGCCATCTCATCCTGTTCACATTCCCTTTAAGGTAAGGAAGGCAGGGCTCAGTGCCTGTCAGGCAGTTCTCCTGCAGTGACAGACTAGAAGCAGCCACTGTATGAGGAGAGGAGGTTTAAACTCAGTTCTGGAGATCAAAACACATGGTGCCTGCATTGGTTCAGTTTCCTGTGAGGTTGTCATGGTGGATCACAGTAGGGCTGTGTGGGGTGAGTGGCAGCATCTTTGGGTAGGAAACGGCTGGAGGAGCCACCATCTCTTTCCAGAGCATGCTTCAGTGACCCAAGGAGCTTTTAAAGACTCAATGACACTGCTTCCTGGCAACCGCATCTCCTACACAGCAGCCTATGGGGGTCAAATCTCATTTAAACCACAGGAATGACGTCATTGCATGGTTACACTTTTAATGACCTGGTTTTAAAGAGTGTCACATTTGGAGGTCCTGTGGGTCAGAGAACCAATGTTTAAACTCTGAAGACAACTCATCACATATTAATAATATTCATACTTATTTTTTAATAGGTAAAAAATACATTAGAGGCTCAAGTTTTTATTTGTAAGCTAATACTTACTGTACTAAGGAAAATAAGATTGAAATTTCTAAAGTTGTTTTAGGGTCAGTCCCATGGTTTTCCATGAATATAACTCTGTAAAAAGAATAGTCTATATATAAAAAATTAATGCCATCTTTTATGGAAAGGTCATGTTAAGAATATCTTTGGGGCCTGGCGGTAGTGGTACACACCTATAATCCCAGCATTTGGGAGGCAGAGAGGCAGAGAGGCAGAGAGGCAGAGAGGCAGAGAGGGGCAGAGAGGGGCAGAGAGGGGCAGAGAGGGGCAGAG
>NW_021604658.1:3946946-3962557 GCF_004785775.1 Grammomys surdaster | reverse complement strand
GCAGAGGGGCAGAGGGGCAGAGGGGCAGAGGGGCAGAGGGGCAGAGGCAGGGAGCATCTCTATGAGTCCAGGGCCAGCATGGTCTACGTAGCAAGTTGCAGGCATAGTGAAACCCTGTCTCAAAAATCAAAAAGCACAAAGAATATCTTTGGGGCTAGAGAGATGGCTCTTTAGGAGGACAGAGTTCCCAGCACTTGTGTGGGAAGCTCACAGACACCTGTCACTCCAACTTCAGGGGCTCCCCTGCCCTCATCTGCCTTCCTCATCTTTGTACACACATACTGGCTGGGCCAGTTTCAGATTCTCTAGAGACTTTATATCCAGAAATTCTGAGAAGTCACTAGGTGTTAGTGTGATATAAAGGTTCCAGTTCTATGGCATTTGTCCACACACTGCTGTTGGATGTCTCTTGTCTGGGTTATATTTTCCCTGATGCGGCCGTACAAACCAGCTTGTCCTGACGGTCTCTATTTTCCCTCATTTTAGAATCTATTTCTGCCCTACAGATAAGTATTTTTGCTTTCAGCTCCAGATTATTAAGGTATTGATTGTCAAGGCAGTATTACAAATACCACCAACTACTGATGGGTATTTTTCTGTCTACTTAGAAATACCAAATTTACTGACCATGTCCTGTCCATACAAGGATAAAGCCGTGAGTATTCAGAAGGCTGGAGGAGGAGTCCAGGGCAGTCCTGTCACTTAGGAGAGCAGCAACTTAAAAAATACAATGGCCTTGTAATAGACAGAAACATGAAAGATTCTCAGTTCTTCTTTGGCATAGAAGCAGAAGCACACCCCATCTTCCCATCGCTATGTGTGGTGGTGTGTGTGTGTTTGGGTGCACACATTACACATTAGCTCAGGTGACATCTTCAGGACTGCCATCCACCTCCTTTGGGGCAGAGTCTCAATAGGGCCACACTGGCTGGCCACTGAGCCCAGGGATTCTCCCATCTCTGCCTCAGCAGGGATGAGATTGTATGTGTGTGCTGCAGGCAGGTGTCACTGCACCCAGCTTTGTACATGGAGTATGGGGCTCAAGCTCGGGTTTTCATGCAAAGCAAACACTTTGGCGGCACAGAGCTTTCTCCTCAGCCGCCAAGGAGCATTTGTGTTTTGCCAGGAGTATACGGCATTTGGTTTTGTTTTGCTGGGATTGATGCTACAGCCTCATGCGTGCCAGGCAACCGCTTTGTCACTGAGCTGTGGCCCCAGCTCCAGGATGATTTGATGTTGGAAAGAAATTATGTTTATTATGTATATAGTATGTACTTATTATTTCAGTCCCCCCAAATGCTGTGTCTTATCCATGTTAGGCACAAATGCTATATTCCCAACCTCTCATTATTTTCCTTTTTAAGAGTTAATTTTTAAAGTTAATTTTAAAATTAAAATATATAGATTGTACTAAAGTCTGTTAACAAATACTGAATTCTAGTTCATGACAAACACACTGCGGTATTTAGAGGGAACTACATTGATATCAGTAAGTCACTCTAATGTATATATTAGATAAGATAGGTATATTGTCAATCAGTGGATGAAAAGGCATAGTATGGGCTCTTCTCTTCACCACATTCATTTGATTTGTGCCACTGGGAAGGTAGCTTGATACCAACTCATCACTTAAAATTCCTTTAGCTTTGGGGGGTCTTCAAATAGGATAAACTTGCCAGGGATGATGGCATATCTTTAATCCCAGCACTCTGGAGGCAGAGCAGGAGGACCTCTGTGAGACAGAGGTCAGCCTGGTTTACATGGTGAGTTCTAGGACAGCCAGGGCTATGTAGAGAAACCATTTCACCTGCCCCCACCAAAAACCAAACAATGAAAAGAAAGAAACAAACAAAACCCAGGATAAACTGTACTTATTTTTTTTTAAAGATTTATTTATTTATTTAATGTATATGAGTACACTGTCTCTGTCTTCGGACACACCAGAAGAGGGCCTCAGATCTCATTACAGATGGTTGTGAGCCACCATGTGGTTGCTGGGATTTGAACTCAGGACCGCTGGAAGAACAGTCAGTGCTCTTAACCACTGAGCCATCTCTCCAGCTCCCAACTGTACTTATTTTTAATGGCTGAAGTTCTTCCTCTGACCTCTGTACTGAGTGTGCCCTTGAGGGCCTGCTGTGACTTAAAAGTCAGGTATTTGAAAGAACAGAACTTCTATGTAAACTATATTGTTAAAATAAAAAGTACAGCGTTCCCTCCTCAGAGTTATTTAAATTCTGGAGAATGCACACATGCTGTCTAGACTAGAGAGAAGGACTGTAGTCTGTGACAGCCGTTGCCTAGCTCTGGCCTTCCTGGGCTTGTGTGAAGTGTTCAGAGCAGGAAGGAAACGGGAAGTACTAAGTACTCCATACAGTTAGTTGTATGATAGTAACTCAAAATTTCTCAGTTGTTTTGAATTTGTTTAACCAACTCTCTAAATGCCATCCAAAGTGCATGCATTGACAAAGATTTCAGCTCACAGAGAAGAGCTTGGAAACAAACGGCTCACAGACTTCAGTGGCATGGCACTGGAGCGCCCTGGAGCGCCCTGGAGCACTGGAGCGATGCTGCCAGAGCTCCTTTCGAAAGCACTTCCTTCCCCCACACCTTAACTCCACAGCTGCACATAAACCAACCCCAGAACTGTCCTCGCTGTCCTGGCCGCCACACTCTGTCCACAAACTGATAGATGGGGTAATGAAACAGTCTAAGCAAGGATGCACAGGGTACTCCCATTGGCAGCCGAGCGGCTCTGAGAGCACGTGTAGAACACGAGGGGCAGCCTTTCCAAAGAGGATGGGGTGGGGCACAAAGGTGTCCTGGGGAAGAACGTGCAGAATGGCACCTTCCTGAGGGAAGCAGCCCTGAGCACATGGGATCCAGCATGAGCAAGATCAGGTGGGGACACTCTGGCAAGGGCTGATCTGTTGAGCCTGCTTTGGGGAGAAAGGTGACAGGGTTTCTTGCTAGGCCACCTTCATTCTGTTACCTTGTACTGATCATGTACTACTGTAAGTTTAGTCTCGGGTGACCTTGTAGCAGCTAATTGGTACTCACAGAAAACCTGGGAGTCTGTAGGTTTTCCTTGAATGTCAACCTGGTTGGTGTGAGCAAAAATAGATGTTGAGATTAAGCGGCTAGGCGCACCAGGGAGACTTCTGCTGGAAGAACCCCAGGCCCAGAGCTGCAGGAGTGAGGTACCAGGAAGCATTATTTAGATCCTTACAAGGGAAGGAAAGAACCTGTGCTGTGTGGGCACCACCATCTGACTCCGGGTGGCATTCCTAGAGCATGCTAGACAAAGAGCAGCCTCCAGGGGAAGAACCCCAGCCCAGTAGCTCCATGCAGTCCACTAAGAAAAAGAATACTGTGAGGTAGAGGATTTGCCTTCTTTTGTTTTCGTTGAATGTGCTATTTTAGACTGAAAATCCTTCAGATTAATGGAGATGGGGTGGTCAGGAATCAGTGTTTCTCGTCATGACCTAGGCAGATGCATGCTGAGGAGACAGTGCTGTCATGAGCCCGTGGGCTAGAGGCTCTCAGTGGAGTCTCTCTCAGATGGAACTGATGGGAACATCCCACCTTCCAGAATTTGTATTACCTTAGCCTACGGAACACAGCTGTGGGTGCTGTGGTGCGCGGACGCCCACACTGCCAGTGTCAGGAAGGATTACTTTTAAACCTCTAATTTCTCTAATAATGTCTTTGGTGGTTTGTGTAGGTTTGGCATTGTAATCAGTGCTTCCTGGCTTGGTTTATTCAGTTTGCAGCCTTAGAATGTACACTGTCCTGGTATGCACGATGCCAACAAGTGACGGAGTCAAGAGGTCCACCCCTGGTGTCTGAGGATGCAGCAGAGTTACTGTTTCTTGGTGTGCTAATCTATTTATACCAGGAGCATCCAGTTCTCACAGAGCCAGCCAGCCTCCATCACTCAGCCCCACTGCCTGCTGGACTGACCCATACCAGCCTAGACTAGGTGGGCACAGAGTAACAAACCCATGGAAACGTTTTTAAGAGGGAGGAGGATGGACTGTTTAAAATAGAAAGCTCTCACTGGTGTGGTGCCTTTAACCCATTAAGCACTGAGAAGGCAGAAGCAGAAGGATCTCTGTAAGTTCAAGGCCAGCCTGTTCTACATTGTAAGTTTCATGACAGTGAAGGTTATGTAGAGATACCCTGTCTCAAAAACAATAAAAAATAAGATAAAATATAAAGCTCCAGAGTACTGTAACAGTATTGGTTCATATGAAGTTTATGGCATAGTTGGCTATACAACGTCCAAAGAAGTCTTTCTTAACTAATGGATGCATTGCCAAGATTGATGGTACTTATGGGAATGAATATTCATTTATTTATCGAGACAGGTTCTCACTATATAGCCTTGGCTAGCCTGGAACTCACAAAATAGACCAGGCTAGCCTAAAACTCAGAGAGATCCACCTGCCTCTGCTGCCAAATGCTAGGATCAAAGATGCATGCCAGACACACTCAACTTTTAACATTATTCCTAATAGGAGGCTGGAGAGATGGCTCAGTGGTTAAGAGCACTGACTGCTCTCTCAGAGGTCCTGAGTTCAATTCCCAGTAACTACATGGTGGCTCACAACCATCTCTTCTGGGGTGTCTGAAGATAGCTACAGGTGTATTCATATACATAAAATAAATAATTCTTTACAGAAATATTCCTAATACATAAAGCAGAATATGCTTTTAGAAATAATATTCTGGGTTTGGGTCTTGTCACTCAGACTAGTCTTAGACTTGTGCATGGACTCCAGGGATCCAACTGTCTGCTTCCCATAACTGAGTACAGTTATGTGCCAGTGTGTCCAGTGGGCTTGTACCTCTAAAGCTGCCTTTGACCCCCTTTGAGGCAAAAAACCAATACTTACTTGGAATAGAGTTACAGAGGTAGCAGTTTTGGCCCAGAAGAGCTTGGAGTTTTCCCATTTTCTTACTTTTCCTGTGGAGAAAACAGCAGCCTGGGGTTTGGTGTCTCCTGAGGTTCCCTCTGGAATGAGCCTTCTTAGCTCCTGCTCTCCGAGTCAGCTCAACAACAGCGCTCCAGGAACGGGCTGGCGGCGTTTTCCGATCTCTCCACGGACAGCTCATGTGTGTGGCCTCCAGAGTCCTCATTGACCCTGAGTTCATTTGTTCATCCTCCCTCTCGCCCTCTCAAACCAAGCACAAACCTTGTGCGTGCTACACACACAGCTCCACTTCTGCTTTTGGTTTTTATTTTCTTAGCAACATAGAGAAGTCAATTTTTACAATTTAAAGTGACTTCTGGGCGTATGAACTGTCTGCTGTGTCTAGAGGTGTCAGGAAACAAGCGTGCTCAGCACCACAAGTCTGCTGACCAAGCTGCTCTGCCAACTCCTGCTTCCCTCCATCCTGTGGGAAGGAGTTAGCTGAGGGCCTTGATATAACACACATGCATTCTATTGCCAGGCTCACCTCAGCCTTGACTCTAATCTGGATAGTTCGCATGACGATCTAGTATGTCTGCCTCAGATACTGCAAAACAAATATGTATAAACACTGAAGAGTGCTTAACTACTGAAGGCCATTAGGATGTGGTCGTATTTTGTAATTTTTTTTCCCAACCACATTGTTTGTGATGGCACGAGGCAGGTGGATCTGTATGAATTCTAGGCCAGCCTGATCCACAAAGTGAGATCCAGGTCAGCAAGAGATACATAATGAGGCCCTGTCTTTAAAAAAGAGGTGTTGTGGGGCGTGGAGGAAGTCTCCAGTCATGACTGGGGGACAGGTAGGTTTTCTTTCTATTTGGAGGTGGTGGAGACAGCCCTTATATGGTCTGAGCATGTGGTCTACCAGTGAGCAGCACGCTTGGCCCTGCCTTTAGATGTAGAACTAAAGAAGCAACACTGACTTCTCCAAATAAACCCTTGGAAGCAGAAGATACTGCTGCTCCCCAACATGCCAGGCCAGTGATGGCATGTCCGAACCATAGCTTCCTGGGGGTTTGCATGTGTTTGAAAAATACTTACTTTAAAGCAAACACCATGTTTGCTTTATTTACAGAGCTCAGTTTCCAATGTTAACAGGGCTGAGCTCCTGGCACAGCACTGAAAAACTAAGAAGATATAAAAGTTCAAGTATATAGTCATGTATTCATTAATATAAGTATCTTTAGTAAAGTAAAATGTTTTACTTCTTGTGAGTAACCATAAGTGGATCTCTAATGATTTTTCAGTGTTGTTCAAAAAGTGCCTATGTGCACACAACACGTGACTTAAAATGAATATATAAAATCTGTGCTTTGCTGTTTGAGATCAAAGTTAACTGCTATGTAGAAAACATTTCCTTTTACACTCAGGGTCTAAACTGCTTGGAAGTAAGAATGGAAAGTCTCTGTCTTGTAGCTATACTTGATATATATCATGTAAGGTTTTTTTGTTTTATTTTTTTATTGTTTGAGGGCCCTAACAAGATTAATTTAATTTTAGAAGATCCAGACAACCCAAAGGCTGGCACTGCCAAAGTCAAGTCACACTAAGTGACACCAGGGTTTCCAGTGTAGCGGCATCTGATCCCATGTTTCTCTTTACTTGTCAATGTGTGCATGTGTTTGTCTGTTCGCTGTGAGCATGCCTGGTGCCTACAGAGGGCAGAAGAGGA
The DNA here is from genome assembly GCF_004785775.1 of Grammomys surdaster. NCBI lineage: Eukaryota > Metazoa > Chordata > Mammalia > Rodentia > Muridae > Grammomys > Grammomys surdaster. The sequence continues at coordinate 3,955,906 of NW_021604658.1, read as the reverse complement.
CACCAGAGTCCCTGGAACTGGGGTTACAGATGGTTGCTAGCTGCTTATGGGTGCTGGGACTCAGACCCAGGTCCTCTGAAGAGCAGCCAGTGCTCTTAACTGCTGATCCATCTCCCCAGCCCAGACAGCAGCTTTCTAGGTCTGGGTCTCCCCGTGCCCCGACAGAGGGTATTTTCTGCCATTGTCCCGCTTACTACCCTTACCAAACTGCAACCTCGTCTTAGCATCTGAAGGCAAAGTATGAAGGCAAGCAGTCTGTGTTTGTTATGTTAGTCACGCCCGGTAAGTCTCGTAAAATGACAAGCATTAATGGAAAGTTTGTATTTGAGGTGTGTCGAGTGTTCTCTGATGTGCCTGTGCTTCTGTTAAACAGACTTGTGATTTTCATTTCCCAGAAACAGTTTCTTTCAGTTCAGTCAAAACCATAAGAAATGATTCATGCAGTGTTCCCATGTCCTGACGTGCAGAGAGCACTGACAGAGGTGACGTTTGCGATCTTACTTTAGAGAGCTAACCCTCCCTCCATACTTCACTGAAAATATTTTCATTCTGTCTGACAAAAAGTTTAAAAAGTACATTAACTGTAACTAAAACTGTCCCACAAATGACACATTAATGAGATCACTGCTGTGTGCCTTGTTCTCTCAAGTTGTCATAGCCTTACCTTTGATGAGCCTAGACTGATAGTTAATTACACAAAAGGTATCATTTTCTTGTGGGACTCCAGGGAGCTACATCACCGTGAAATTCTCAGATCATTTTAAAATTCAGCTTTAAAAATAAACAAGAGAATAGACTAGATCAGAGTAAAAGCAGGAGAAATGTGAAGACAAGCCATGCCAGTACCAGAACTCCTGACTCATCAAGAAAAGGCTGATAACCTAGAGAGCAATGAAGGAGACAAGGTGATACCAGATAGTCATCATCGGGACCCTGGAGAAATCCCATTCTTCCATCTTACAGATGTTAAGGAGCAAGAGCTACGAAAAGTGACCTCCCTCGCACCTGGAATAATGCTTAGCTCAACTGTACTGCTTCCCTACCACGTATGGAGCCGTAGGCCATGCCTTAGAACTACAAGCAGAGCAAAGGAGAAGCAGAAACCAACCAGGTGTGGTGGTGCAAGCCTGAAATCCCAGCTGCTCAGAAAACTCTCGTTTGAGGCCTGTTTGGGCAACATAGTGAGACCTCATCTCAAAATAAAAATTAAGGTCAGCAAAATGGCTTGGAGTAGTGGTTCTCAACCTTCCTAACGCTGTGATTCTTTAACCCAGTTCCTCATGAGCGCCCCAGGGTTCACTAGCCAGCCAGTCTGGCCAAAACATAGACCCCCAATTCCAAGGAAGAAACTGCCTCAAAAGTGGGGGGTGGGACAGCCATCTTTAGAACACACTTGCGCAGACATGTTTATGTGCACCCCCATGCATCTGGACACATGTGAACACACAGACACAAAGATAAAGAGGTCCCAAGGGATGCGAAAGGTAATATAAAAGTTATTTTCCCCTCTAGAGGTCTGGAGTGTAAGCAGTGTGACTTCATGTTTCTGAAACAGGACCTTGGTCTTACCTGACCTTTCGAATAAGAACTGTACTAGGAAGGTAGGGTTTATGCTTCCTAGTCATGGAAATATATTGAATCATATGTATACGTATGTGTATAGGTACATCTTGATCAGTACAATAGTGCCTGGCACGAGGCATGCATGCCTCAGCAAAGCCCTTGCAAAGGTAAACACAGTTAGATGGGATTGTCCTTACTTCCCTCACAGCAAACAGAAACACCTACCTCCACTTACCCTAAGTGCTTGCCCTCCTCCCTCCCGTTTTTCCATTTAAGGCAATATACTTCATCCTGTCCAATGCTGGTATTTCCACACAGATTGGATTCCAACCCTCAAGTCCCACTTCTGTTCCTTTAGATCTACCTGTTATGTACTTTTCATATTTTCAAAGTCCATCTACATGGTTGCAGGTATAAGCACTTTGTTCTTTTTAATGGCTAAAAGATATTCTACTCAGGGGTTCTGGAGATGGCTCAGTGGTGGAAAAGCATCTGAATTTGATTCCCAGTACCCACATGGTGGCTCACAACCATCTGCAACTCCAGTTCCAGGGGAGTGGTACCCTCTTCTGGCCTCTGCAGACCCTAGGCACACATGCAGGACACAGATATACATGCTGAGAAAGCACCCTAGTATTAAAAGGGACATTCCAACTGCATCTGCGGCATTTCCTTTTTGTTGTGGCGCACATGCAGGCCTGCATGGCAGTGTGCCTTCACTGCTACGGGATACACTGAGGGCGAGGCTGGTGAGCCATAGAACATGTATATAGTTGAGTTTCAGGGCACTGCCCTAAACCATTCTGTATTGCCACTTAGCAGTATGTAGGCCCAGTGTCCAATGTCACACTATTGCTTGCTGTCATGTCTTTCCTTTTTTAGTGGAGAGGGGAAGTAGGGATTGAACTCAGGACCCGTGTATACTAAGCAAGCCTTCTATTATGCAGCAGCCTTGCACAATGAATTTTGAATTGGTGTTTTATACATGGAGGACACCCCTCACCCCCCATATCACTTTAGAGATGTTTTCCCTCCTGCTGAATTATCTCGGCCTCCCCATGCCCATCACTGACATCATTTACACTCTCTTAGACTCACTATTCCTTTTCTTCAGCTCCTTTGACCTCTCAGCAGGATTGCTAAGATCACCCAAGCTCTCCTTCAAACACTCAACTCTCCTGACTCCTCTTAGTGTTTCTCTAGCTCCAGTCTCTGTGTGTGTGTGTGTGTGTGGGAGGTTCAGATAGGGTCTCACTGTATAACCCTGGATGGTCTGGAACTTACTTTGTAGGCCAGGTTGGTCCAACTCACAGATGGCCTGCTTCTCTGCCTCTGGAGTGCTGGGATGAAAGGTGTGTGTTACCATGCGTGGCTTGTTCTAGTCTCTGTAGGTTTCTGTCTTCTAGCAAGCTTTAAAATACTTCAGTTACAGTGGCTGTCGAACAAATTACGACAAAACACAGTGGCATAATAAAGTCATTTATTATACTATAGTTTCTTTTCGTCAGGATTTCAGACTGGTACAGCAAGTTCCCATTTCTGTTCCATGGGACTGGGAGCCTCAGGCTGAAGACTGGTGTTGTCTGAAGCCCTGTGCACTTACACGTCAGGCAGCTGATGGTGGCTGTTAGCTGGGGCCAGGGGCCTCAGCTCATATCCGTGTGACCCTGCACATGCTGTCTCTCCGGGTTGGCTGGTTTGGACTTCAGCACAGTATGGCTGCTGGGTCCCAAGAACAAGCAGTCTAGAGAGGGAGAGAGGAAGAAAGCAAAAAGCTAGGACAGCCAGGGAGCGTACTTTGCCCTTAAAAAACAAGGTCTCAAGTCTTACCGCATGTAAAGAAAAAGTAGCGGGCTTTATGTGAAATGACAAGGTTCTAAAATAGCATGGGACCCGGGGCTGCGACTCCACGGGGCTGTGACTCCATGGGGCTGCGACTCCATGGGGCTGCGACTCCATGGGAAAGCACTTGGCTAGCAGGCCTGAGGCCCTGAGTTGGAGAAAAACAAAGCATGAGACCAGAAACACTGCTGTGGCCTACTACAGAAAACAGTCTGCCACGGCCTCTGGTTACTGTTCACAGCATCCACACATGCTACATTCCTTTCCTTTTCTCCCTTTGTACCTCCCAAAGACTCACCCCATGATGGCATCAGGCTCAGGCTTGAGTCACGATCTCTATGTATGTGCTGGTGAGACCAGTGATCAAAGCTCCTTGTCTACAGTTGCACTTAACCTCAAAACCTCGGCACTAACAACACAGATACTCTCTGCCTCACATTCCACAGCATATAAAACAATGTATATGCTACAGTATAGAGTATCTGTCTCCTAATCCTCCCCATGTTCACTGCTGTTCCTATAATTTTAAAGAACACCTGTATGCTTGTGATTCTTAGATTCTCTATCTGAATTCTATTGTAGTTTTCAAAGCTAAGTGCCTCCTGAAATGTCCAGCTAATAATTTTATACTCTTATAAAATATCTCATCATCATTTCTAGCTTAACATGCTAAAATGAACTCTTGGCTTTTGCATTAGCCCATGTCCTCAAACCTCTTGTCCTATTCCTGCTGGCTCAGATGAACCCAGGATTTCCTCTCAGCTCTTCACCTGTTCATTCATGTCGGCCCAACTGTCAGCAAGTTCTGCAGCATCTTTCTCCAAAGTATACCCCCACTCCCAGTGCTCCTGATCTTCCTCACGCCCCTCCTTTCTGTGCTCATCTTTCTCATGTTCTTACTCCTGTCCTGGCCCCCTTCCCTCTCCATCCCCCTCCCCTCCCCGCTTCTTTCCGAGAATTTTCAGTGTCCTCACTGCCCATTTTCATTCTTGCTACATTCTAATTTCCTGTGCACACCAAATCAAGGGAATATTTTAGCTCCTACCTCACCATGCAACTTTCCTTGCTCAAAAATTTGTGACTTCTCATAAGTTTGCATAAAGGCCTGTGCACATGCTAGCCTGAAGTATTTCATCCTGCCTTTCCACATTCTTATAATGCTATCTTTTTCATATGTAAGGGTATGGCACGCCTGGCTACCTAACCTAGGTAGGCATCACTATAGGGGTCACTGTCTTAATTCCTCCACGAAGCTTATCTGACTTTCAGGTTGCATCCTGTTAGTTTACTTGCTTAACCACCTGTCTACCCAGCTGGATGGTAAATCTGGTCAGGGACTGGCCCTGAGGTATTCACCAATATCTATTCAACACCTAGCAGGGGTCTATCAAGACACGTGCCCAGTCATTCACTGAATGATAAGGGACAATCCTGGGCTCTACTGGACGGCGTGTATTGTGGTACCTTAGAGCAGCACTTCTGAGTTCTTACTGAGGATAGCCTTGTGCTTCTCTTTCAGTAACTGCCCTTCCTTTCTGGCTGCCGCTTTAGCCAGAGCCACATCAGATGAAGTCCTCCAGAGTGACCTTTCTGCTCACTGTATCCCAAAGGAAACGGACGGCACAGAAGGGACTGTGGGTGAGCACCTTTCTCCATTATTTGTTTGATTAAACATACTAAAATTTTCTCATGACAGCTAGCTACAGAAACTATCTATAGCATATCAAACCCAACTACCTATACCCACTAGTGACTAGACAGTGGTATTAAGGAATTTTTTCTTAAAAATCAATCCAAAGAGACAAGAAGAAAAAAAATTCAAGCACACACACACACACATATTTAAAAATGATTAAACACCATTTTTTATAAAATTGTGTGTGTGTGGTAAACTAGTACATGGAAAGTATTAGAAACAGGAAATTGATATTGCTTTCTAAGGAGCAAGCATACAATGGAGTTGAACTTGGTAGTGTGTACCTGCGGTCTCAGCTACTTGGGAGGCTGTGGCGGGAAGGTCACTGGAGCCTAGGTACTACTACAAAATTTTGAGGGTGTTATTTTATTGATATTTATTAGCTTTGAGACAGGGTCTCAACTCTGTAGCCTCAGGCTGGCCTTCAGTTCACTACCCTGTTGCAGTCTGCCGAGTGCTGGGATCGCAGCATGTGCTACCATGCTTAGCCCTTCTGTTCTATTCTAAGTACTTGCCTATCAACATGGTACATAAGGAACAGAGCGTTTGTTATAAATAGAAAGCCAGCCGGAGACTGTATGGCATTCCCGCTCTTCCTGTCTCTCTCTCTGGACTGTGACAGAAAATTGTCAAGGAGGGAGTTACTGCTCGTTCCTACTGAGAATAACGGATTCATCTAGAACCACGTTGTCCCAGAGCCAAGCTGAATAGAATCCTTCTACAAAGCACTGTCTTTCCCCTGATGCTGATGCATAGAGCGAAACCCTTGTAATGAAAAGACGAGAGTTTCAGTTCTGCTTCACTGCAGTGGGGTGACGGCTGACTCAGCTGCAGCTCGACATAGTGACATTAGCGACTGATGAGCAGTTTACAGCTGTGAGGGGGTGGGCTGCTGCTTGGATGGTTCTCACTTTCTCACGCCCCTTATTCTGTTTTATTTTTCCATCTCAAGTGGCTATTATTTATATACTACTGTTCTATAGCACTCCTGCTGGAGACTGTCTCAGAGCTGTGTGCTGCCCTAAATGCTGGCTCTGGAGAATTATCTGAACCCTACAAGATGATAAAAGTAAAATAAAGTTGGTTTTTAAAAAATAGATGTCATTGATCATGATGTTTGAAATTTTTTCTAGATCACTTAGAAACACCTTCATATTGTTGAGATCGCAACTATCTGCCAATCCCTTATCGATCTTACACAAATCAGTAGGTGTGAGCTACACAAGGTAGAGTTTCTACAGGACACTGTCGGCAGAGGGAGACGCACACCGCTTAGGGCTTACAGCACAGGCAGTGAGGTCCCACTGAAAGGACACTTAAAGCCTTTTTTAATCCCTTTAATCCCAACACTCAGAAGGCAGAGGCTGCCATTGTTGGTGCTGGGAACGGAACTTGAGTCCTCTGCAACAGCAGCCAGTGCTCTTAACCACTGAGCCATCTCTCCAGCCCTTAACATTTAAGTATTCTTAGCTTCCTTACTGGACAGTGTGGCGTATATAATGACAGTGATATGTGAACCACACAATGGTGGAACAGCTTCTATCATTGGCTGGGAATCTGGGAACAGGTTGTAATATTTCCCCCATTCTCCCTGGAGTTTGTGCAGGCATTTGCTTTGTAGCTCTCTTTTGTGACTGTGTCAGCTAAGGACACAGTCATGTCAAGTCTGCACGGGGTGAGGGTATCTCCTGCTGCAGTATCTATGAGTTCTAGTACTTAAAAAGAACAAACATTTGGAGTTGCTTAAAGCAATACAAATATTTGGGTGTTTATGGACTTGTTCATGTATATAACTCCTCAGGGAGTATTTGCTCTTTGAATTTTATTTCTCTTTCAAATACACCCTTGCTTTTCAGTTAACTGAGAAGGGGTGTGGTAGTACGTGCCCATAGATCACAGCACTGGAGAGACTGGGAGCAGCAGCCTGTGCTGTGAGACACTGTCTCAAAACAAACAAACAAACAAACAAACAAACAAACAAACAAATTAAAATGTTTAAGACATAAATAAGACTGCTGAATATTAATAATAAAGAAACCAGAAATAAAATCTATGAGACTTTCCGAATACAAAGATTTTAAATTTTCTTTTCTTTTTTTTTTTGGGGGGGGGGGGGGTCGAGACAGGGTTTCTCTGTGTAGCCTTGGCTGTCCTGGAACTCACTCTGTAGACCAGGCTGGCCTCAAACTCAGAAATCCACCTGCCTCTGCCTCCCAAGTGCTGGGATTAAAGGCATGCGCCACGACCGCCCAGCAAAGATTTTAAGAGTTCTGAGTTGGATGTAGGGGGTCATACCTCTAATCCCAGTACTGAGTCAGCTGAGGGGGAATGAATTTGAGACCAGGTCAGCCTGGGAACAGAGCGAGATCCTGTCTCAGAAAGGGTGGGACAGTTTGTGCTGATGTGATCATGTGCACCCAGGGACACTCTAACTCCAGCACTTGGGAGGCTACGGCCGGAGGATCTTGATTTCTAGGCCAGCCTGAGCTCTATAGAGGGATTCTGTCTCAAAAAGACAGAGCATGTGCACAACATGTGTCTGGATGTTCAAGGCTCTGAGTTCTAGCCTCAGTACTACCAAACAGAAGGAAAATTAATGTAAGAATTATGCATAAGAACAGAAATGGAGTCACAGATTCAAGGCTAAAGTGAGACTAGAAGTAAAGAAACGGGAGTCCGGGTTCCCTGCAGCCAAGGAACACACAGGCTCTCTTCCTTGGGTTCCTACAGGAAGCATCTGCAGCCATTGCCCGCCCGTCTGCCACACACTTCCTCAGGCTGTCAAGCTGTGTCTGATTTAGTAAAGCAACTTTTAGGAGTATTTTTTTTTAAATGAGATACAGGAGGAACATCTAAAGTACTGAAAACCTAATCTTTTGGTTATTTGAGTAGTTGCAAACTGAGCGGAAGACAGCTTGACTAGATGGTTAGAAACGTTAGACATAGTCTCTTCAATACACACTGGTCTCGTGCCAAGGGATCCAAGTCTGCTTCAGAAGCCAAATGTGAGCTGAGTCAACTGTAGAGTGAAGGGGACATAAGCCATGCCATGTGCTGGTGCGTGTCTACAAGCCCAGCACTAGGGAAGGTTTGTCGAAAATTCGAGGCTGAGGCCAACTTGAGCTAAATAGCAAGAGTCTGCTTTAAAAATAAACAAACAAGCAAGCAAGCAAACAAAAAATAAGGCTGGTCATGGTATCACACACGCCTTTAATCCCAGCACTCTGGAGGCAGAGACAGTGAGTCTCTTGAGTTCAGTGTCAGCCTGGTCTACTGAGTGAATTCCAGGGCAGCCAAGGCTACACAGAGAAACCTTGCTTCTAAACCACACACCCCCAAAAAAGCAGAAATACCTTCCAAAACAGCCAGAGCTACATTGTGAGACCTTGTTTTCAATGATGATGATAATAATAATAACAGCAACCATAATAATAATGATAATAAATTTTTAAAAGTCAAAGTAGTATACACAGAATTCAGGTTGCCTGCCCTAAATAAATATTTAAACTATCAGTTACCCTATTGGGTAAACTACTGCCTAAAAGTTGAATTGATAAATATATCAAAGAAAATATATAACTCAGATCTAAATGATGGAATTGGAATTCATTACAAATAGTCAATTTGTTATAGTGGACAGAAGACACACAAGAGATCAGGAAGAGAGCACCAGTTCTCATATGCCTTTCCTGTTCTGAATGGCTGGATAATATAGCCAGTGCTCACCTTTCAGTCATTCTTCTGAGCCTAGAAGGCTTGGCTCTCCATGTGATAACCCTAGCAGCTGTCCACAGTGAAGGCTGCTCTGGGCTAGAGGGCAGAGGGCAGAGGGCAGAGGGCAGAGGGCAGAGGGCAGAGG
>NW_021604658.1:3939726-3946936 GCF_004785775.1 Grammomys surdaster | reverse complement strand
AGAGGGCAGAGGGCAGAGGGCAGAGGGCAGAGGGCAGAGGGCAGAGGGCAGAGGGCAGAGGGCTGTGAACAAGCCTGGCCTGACCAGAGGCTTTCTCCTGCCCCAGAGGGTGATCTTGGTGGCAGCTGATGGATCTCTACTAGGTAGGGTGTCTTTTTCCTTGAGTTGAGGAGAATGTAACTGGGGTGATCTACTTCTGTCCAACTAGGTAGGGGAATGGGGAAGTGTGACATGGCTCTTCATTGGGGTCTCTGCTTCTTTCACAGAAATTGAGACAGTGAAATTGGCCCGTTCTGTCTTCAGCAAATTACATGAGATTTGCTGCAGTTGGGTGAAGGACTTCCCTTTGCGCAGGAGGCCTCAGATTTATTATGAGACATCAATTCATGCCATCAAGAACATGCGAAGGAAAATGGAGGACAAACATGTCTGCATTCCTGACTTTAACATGCTCTTCAACTTAGAGGTAAAGGGCACTCTCAGAGTTGGTGAGACATGGTCCTGCCAGGAAGGACCGGGTCCTACTTGTCACCCATAGGACAGAGGGAGGCTGGCTGCATTAGAACACAGAACTGGTTTTATTATTTTGAGTAAGTTCAAGTCATTCCAAATTGGGAACATTATGTGATTTTTTAATAGGTTCACATGGTTCAAAATTGGAAGAGTAAAATTCTCTTGTTGATAGCCAGTTCCTATCCAGGAAGCAAAGGAGTTACCAGTTTTTCTCGAAGCTTCTAAAGCTATTTTATTAGCAACCAAAGAAAATCATTGTATCAAAATAACACATTTTTAAAAGGAGAATTTTTCTGTAGTAAAGTCAAGTGACTTATTAAATTCTCAGAATACCATGGTGCTGAAGCAACAAAAACACAGCATAAAAGAGTACATTTAAGGCTGAGACAACTTGATTTCATGTGATTTTCTTTTTAAAATCTGGGTCTCTGAGCTAGAAAGTAGTTGGAATTATACTCCACACATCTCTGTGACTGACAGACTGGATCCATCTGAGTCTTGTCAGCTTTAATAACCATTTTCTTGCTGTCTTCTCTTTTCTATTAGATGGATTATGCTAATGCAAACAAAGGAGGGTCTGTTTCCCCTGCCTGTCACTCACCTTTTCTTTCCTCTGTTACGTCCATAACTTCAAAATGGCAGTGTAGTCATTTATACACAGCATAGTATTTCCTTCACTTAGCAGCAGCTAACGTTAAACTTCAGCCAACTGTCAAGGGCTAAAGAGCAATCAGGGCTCAGAGAGATAGCACCTGGTGTCTGTTTCCAGGGCTGTGTCCATGCAAATGCACCCCAAAGGCTGCCTCCTAAACAGTCCCCATTAAACTGCAGCTTCTTCAAGACTATACTCAGATTTGAAGGCCTTAGTTCTGGATGTTAAACTGGATGGTTTTCATTTTGTATCCAAGTTTGAAATGCAGAGTGAAGGCCTAGCTCAGAAGAATTGCCTTGATGCACCAAAGCAGGTTTCGAAGGTTACTTAGCAGTGGTTATTTAGAGCTCTGCAAATTCTTGTACTTTTTTATTTGGTAACCTCATTTAAAATTCTTCATCACAACAGAAATACAGCAAAGTCTTAAATATGTGTCTGACAAAAGTGTTTTAGCATTATTAAAAAATAAATCAGGAATGATCTAAAAATTAAGGGAGATGTGTCTCAATCTAGTCAAGATGTGTCTGAATAATACTTAGTGACATGCAGATATGCTAATGACATAAAGCAGGACCATTAAATTTTATGTATACTTCTGCCGGGCAGTGGTGGCACACGCCTTTGATCCCAGCACTTGGGAGGCAGAGGCAGGTGGATTTCTGAGTTTGAGGCCAGCCTGGTCTACAGAGTGAGTTCCAGGACAGCCCGGGCTACACAGAGAAACCCTGCCTCAAAAAAAAAATTATGCATACTATGATCCTTAATTAAAAAATATGGGCTGGGAAGTGGTGGCACATGCCTTTAATCTCAGCACTTGGGAGGAAGAAGCAGGTGAGTCTCTGAGTTTGAGACCAGCCTGGTCTACAGAGTGAGTTCCAGGATAGCCAAAGCTACACAGGGAAACCCTGTCTCAGAAAAAAAAACAAAACAAAAAACAACCAAACCAACCAACCAAACCCAACAAAACAAAACAAACAAAACAAAACAATAGAGCCAGGGGTAGTGGTATACACCTGCAATCCAGGATTCTAGAGGCTGAGGCAGGACACCTGCTACAAGGCAAGGCCCTGTGTCAGAAACCAAAGCATGTGTTCTCGAACACGCAGGTGTGGAATGCTTGTCTCTCATACTGGAAGTCCTACCAAACACCCCCCACCCAAACAAAACCAAGCCACAGATATATAGATTGAGGGTGTTATCTATGATAGTGCTATTTGTTTCCTTCTTTATGTTTATTATTTAAATGAATTATATATCATTATATTTTTTTCCTTTAAAAACTACACTATTTTACAAGAAAATCTGCATAGTGCTGGGAGTCAAACCTAGAGATGTTGCACAAGTTAGCTGAGATCTCACCAGTAATGCAGCAAAGACTCTACTGGCTGCTGTTTTTTTCTGATGTTATACTAGTTGTTGAAATTAGGCATACTTTAGGCCAGATTCTGTTTAGTTCCTCTTCAATGGCACTATACATTGCTTTGCTTAAAATGTAAGACATACTAGTGTTCGTGTCTGAGAGTAGATACTGGTTTCATCATTTTTGAGTGTTATCATTATTCTCTGGACATATATATGTGGTGCTTTTGTTAGAGATGTTTTCCAAAGTACAGATATGCCTGTGTCATATCTCTGTCTGACCCAAGTATGAAGGTGGGACAGAATGAGGCAGTCCCGCAGTTTTGGCTACCCAGCAAAACTCAGCTCAATCTAGGTTACATGACACTGTATCAACTTTAAGGAAAAAGAAAGACCAAAAACCTAATGCAAGGAAGCAAACAAAAACATCCCCCTAAGAAGAGATTTGTTTAGGAGTGCATGACAGAACCCAGACTCCCAAGAAAACAACTGTGAAGACTCACAGCTGAAGCCTTAGCTACTGCTGCCTACAGGGAGCTTAGCAGCCAGTGAGACCCGAGACACTCACACATCAGAGACAGAGCTAAGATCCAAACACCTGAGCTGAAATTGAATCGAGCAGCTAACTAGTTGGCAGACAAAATGTGAACTCAAGACACAGCAGAAGGTAGGAGAACGATGTTGGCAGCTGGCCTTTGAGAAACGCACGCGACGCCTAAGCTTAGACTGAGGCTGATGCAAGGCTGCCTGGTAAACCATGACACCGGGCATCTGATGGGACTCAAGACTGGTTAACAAGTTTAGAGATTCTGCTATTTATGGCAGTAAGAATTCAATGTGACCAGAAATGATGCATGAAAGAGGCATTATCATGCAGAAGTATGTATGTTTTTATCTTCAGTATTTTAGAAAACCTGAACACAACTGGCTTTGTGCTAGACATTTTTGATTGTTCTGTGTTATTCTGAAAAAGTACTCCATGCAGAGCAGCTTTTGCTCACTTCTTCTTCATACTTTCTTTCCTCTTCTTCCTCGCAACTATGATTTTGAAGCAAATGCATGTGGGTGGTTTCCATGGAACAAGATAACAAGTTTCACAGAGAGGGCGCTCCAGTCTGCACTAATTGGGCATGCTATGTTCCAGGACTGTGTGTGTAAACACAGATGCCCTAGCATTGCAGGTATGCAGCAGCTGATCAGGCATGTGAGCAAAGGGAAGCACTGAGTCTCATTATCTGAATGACAAACGCAGCAAAGGAAGCATGTCTCCAGGGCATCAGATCACTTGCATGGTACTGTGCCCCATTCCTTAACTGTTTTGTGTCTCTATTGACAGGACCAGGAGGAACAAGCATACTTTGCAGTGTTTGATGGCCATGGGGGAGTGGACGCTGCTATTTATGCCTCTGTTCACCTACATGTTAACTTAGTGCGCCAGGAGATGTTTCCCCATGATCCTGCTGAGGCTCTCTGCCGGGCCTTCCGTGTCACAGATGAGCGGTTTGTGCAGAAGGCAGCCAGGGAGGTATGGCATGTCCTTGTGAACTCTGGCTACAACTGCACTAGCCGAGTTCAACCAGTCTCTGTGGTTAAGGGGCTACTAAGACTTTTTCTCTTTCTAGGTACACATTATCTAAACTATACAAACACACAGACATACACTCACTTGAGCCACCATATTAGACTCTGTTCAATTCTAAATCCAGTTCCCCCTTGAGGACTAGTTTTGTAGGGCATGCTGATATACTGTAAAGGAGATTCAGATTGTGGTTTTCCGGCTGCTTTCCATAACTGCTGCTGGATTTGGTAGGTGGGCTTTGCTTCTTTCCTCTCCCCCCACCCCTGTCTGTCAGGTTTGAACTTGGGCTACCTCTCTAAACACCCTTGCAGACAAAGATCTGGATGTGGCAAACTGAAACAGAAACTGGGATTACTTCCATACATTTGACTCTGCATGAGTAGGCAGTCATTTACTGTGCAAAGAGGGAGGCTCCTTAGATGATCCCTGAACTGATTCTCTCTTACTAGGAAGACAAGACAGAATTCATGTCCTGTATTTCTAAGGCTAGTCAGACTTATGTGTTTTACTCTGAATGAAATTCAGGATTTCCATGTTAAATTCTAAAAGTAAAATATATATCTCTATATATTTACCATTCTGGGCAATGGCACCGTTGGATTTTTAGCTGGGGGCAGGCAATAGAAAATGTACATTTTTTTACTTGTCAAAAATAATTAGCCGGGCGGTGGTGGCGCATGCCTTTAATCCCAGCACTTGGGAGGCAGAGGCAGGCTGATTTCTGAGTTCGAGGCCAGCCTGGTCTACAGAGTGAGTTCCAGGACAGCCAGGGCTACACAGAGAAACCCTGTCTCGAAAAACCAAAAAAAAAAAAAAAAAAAAAATTACAAATTAAGATACACACAGTAAGTTAACACTTCTGCTCCATGACTCAAACATGAACTTTTAAAATTGAAAGATTGACTGTTACTTGATCCGTCTTCCTGATCTCAGTTATGCTGTAAAGCATTAGTGGGGCTTGGGATGAATGAAAATGAATGAAAGAGGTATCTACCTCGACCCTTAAGCTTGGACTAATACACAAATTAGCTACAAGAACTATTAAGATCCCCAGGTAGAGGTGGGGCTGCAAAAGAGAACCCAAGATGACCTTTCTCCAGCTCTGGGGCCAGCACTCTGCTCAGCTCTGCCTTTCTGGAGGCTGCTGCCTCTCAGCTTGGGGACAAGGTGAGCCTGGTGGATGTGGAGAGGGTGGTCATCTGTAGTCACCAACATGAGACAATAATCATGTCATCTTTTTAAATCCGACATCCCATTTTCTGTTTCCTCAAAGTGACGGCTTTCCTGACCATGTTTCCTTTACTTGCTGTCACTGGTGCTGTGTCTCTGTCCTGCCAATGCTGCTGCATAATTCAGGGTCCTCCCAGCAGTCGCTTTTCTCCTTCTTGTGCTTCCGTGTGCTGTTTACTGCTGGGGAAAAGTAGCTATTCCTGCTGTGAAGCCGCCCTGCCTCCTGTTCTCTCCAGGGCATATGCACTGAAGTGTCTTTATATCGTATGTTCCAGAGGGCTGAGTTTTTGAACATTCTGTGTGGGAAGACATTTTATTGGTGGGTGAGGATTTATAACAAACTTTTCCTATATAGGGAAAAAGAGAAGTTGTTTTTCTCATTGGATACAAGAAGCCCTTTGCCACCCCTGACGCATTTGTTCTAATTTGGGCCAGGTCCTTAGTAACAGTGTCATGCTTATTTGGTGGTGACTCATGTCAAATGGAGATATCACTTTGGTGTAGCGGGGATCAAGAGCTTTAAGTACTGTGGTAGCTACTGCAGTGACATCCCAGGCTGTTAGCTCTCTATGCAGTGTTCCCAATCAAAGCTCCCTAAAAATACTCTAGGGAAGGCTTTTCTGGTTTTTGTTTTTAAAGGTATATAGGCATCTTCTTCAGTGTATATGCTGTCTCAGCTCCATAATATGAAGAGACTGGAGACATTTCTTCTGTACCAAGCAATGCTTTGTACACACACACACATGCACACACATTTTGTACAACTGTACCACCTCACAGATTACCCAGTAGGTCACAAATGAAACAAATTAGAACTGGAGCCATTTAATCAAAGGGCTGCCAGGTGTGGTGCTGGTGCTTCTAGTCCGAGCACTTGGGAAGGAAGCAGAGGCAAAAACTCTCCATGAGTTCCAAGCTAACTAGAGTGACAGTGAGACTCTGTCTCAAAAAATGAGAGAGAGATGGGGGTCAGGGGAGGAGAGAGAGAGAGAGAGAGAGAGAGAGAGAGAGAGAGAGAGAGAGAATGGATTTAACATTGAACTAGCAAGAGCAAATACTTCAGGTGTTTTACACAGTGAACAGTACCAACTTTTGGACAAGTCACAGAATATTCCATGTTTTAAAACACTCAAGCATCTTCTATCTCTCTGCCTTTCTCCCTCCTTCTCTTTTGCCCTCCCTCCCTCTCTCTCCCCACCTCTCTCTATGTGTAGGTGTGGTGTACATGTATGTAGATGTGGTGTACATCCACAGCGTGGATATGGAAGAAAAGACAACTCACAGGAGGTGGTTTTTTATGTCCACCATGTTAAGGATCAGGGATCAAACTAAGGCTATCAGGTTTGGTAGCAAGACTCTTTAAATTCTGAGCCTTCTCATCTGGTCCAGTTTTTATATTACTTAATTGATAATTTATATTTTATAAGAATGGTTTTTTTGCCTGTATGTATGTCTGTGCACCAGATACATGCAGTGCCCATGGAGGCTGGAGAAGGCATTAAATGGCTTGGAACTAAGTCATATACATGGATGAGTCACCACCATATGGGTCAATCAAACTGGGGTTCACTGGAAGAACAGCCAGTGCTCTTAATCACTGAGCCAACTCTCTCCAGTCCTTGTACCACCCCCAGCCCAGTTTTTAAAAAAATGTTTACTTAAAATGAAACTGGTAATTATCCCTGTTTTGCATATCACAGATCAAGTGGATTGTGTTCGTAAACAAAAGTACAGACAACATCCTCTGAGCCAGGCATGGTGATACACATGCTTAATCTTAGCAGAGGCAGAGGCAGAGAGGCAGAGGCAGAGAGGCAGAGGCAGAGAGGCAGAGGCAGAGAGGCAGAGAGGCAGAGAGGCAGAGAGGCAGAGAGGCA
>NW_021604658.1:3922101-3939716 GCF_004785775.1 Grammomys surdaster | reverse complement strand
AGAGAGGCAGAGAGGCAGAGAGGCAGAGAGGCAGAGAGGCAGAGAGGTAGAGAGAGAGGCAGAGGCAGAGGCAGAGGCAGAGGGGCGCAGAGGCAGAGGCAGAGGGGCGCAGAGGCAGAGGCAGAGGGGCGCAGAGGCAAAGGGGCGCAGAGGCAGAGGGGCGCAGAGGCAGAGAGGCGCAGAGGCAGAGAGGCGCAGAGGCGCAGAGGCGCAGAGGCAGGAGGCAGAGAGGCGCAGAGGCAGGAGGCAGAGAGGCAGAGAGGCAGAGAGGCAGAGAGGCAGAGAGGCAGGAGGCAGAGAGGCAGAGAGGCAGAGGCAGAGGCAGAGGCAGAGGCAGGCAAACCTGTGGAAGCATGAGACCAGCCTGGTCTATACAGCAAGTTCCAGGCTGTCAGAGCTACACAAGTGAAGACCTCTTTTCAAAAATAAAATGCTGAGACAACTGAGTCTGTAATGTGAAATTATATTACTAACAGTCTCTCTCAAATGCAGCCTGTATTAATTATAAATTGCTCTACAATGAGAATTTGCTGTCTTTTATTTTCTTTGACTCTGATCTTACATTATTTTCAGAGCTTACGGTGTGGGACCACAGGAGTAGTGACTTTTATCAGAGGCAACATGCTCCACGTGGCATGGGTGGGTGATTCCCAAGTCATGCTGGTAAGAAAGGGCCAAGCTGTTGAACTAATGAAGCCACACAAGCCAGACAGAGAGGTATGTATGATCCGTTCAACAGAGCGTGTCATAACGGCAGTACTGTAGTTCTTAATTAAGAGTCTGCCTTTGATCTCAGCAAGCATGCCCTCCTCCTAAAGGAAAAATACAGAAAGCCTTCTCATAAGCTTTCTGATGATGGGCAGTATATCTCTACTGTAAAGCAGATGAGTAAATCCTGAATGTAGTTATTTGGTTTTTATTGCACTGCTCTCTAGGATGAAAAGCAGCGAATTGAGGCCCTTGGAGGCTGTGTGGTGTGGTTTGGTGCCTGGAGGGTGAATGGAAGCCTGTCCGTCTCCAGAGCCATCGGTAGGAAAACATTCATCTCATTCTTCAGAGTCTTCTAGCTCACTGTGCTGTGTTAGTTTTGATGTGAAGGAACTTGAGATGGGATTTATGTGCTCAGAATGCTTCTCACTGTTTAAAATAACAACTAGATGGCTTTTTAATTAAGTCCACCTGGCTATTTATATATTTAAAATTCATCATAAAATAAGAATGTCAAGGAATATATAGTTTATTGGTTTCTATTTTTTTCTTTATTAAAAAGGATTTATTTAATGTATATGAGTACACTGTAGCTGTCTTCAGACACACCAGAAGAAGGCATCAGATCCCATTACAGATGGTTGTGAGCCACCATGTGGTTGCTGGGAACTGAACTCAGGACCTCTGGAAGAGCAGTCAGTGCTCTTAACTGCTGAATCATCTCTCCAGCTCCAGTTTCTATTTTTTAATAGGAGCTTCCAATTCAGTGTACAAATCTTCTTAAAACCTAAATGATTGTTTTATTCCATGTTTGCAGAAAATGGGAGGTTCTTTCCAAATGTCATAGTTTCTTTTTTAGTTAATTATAAAATGACATGAATAGAATTCTTAAAAACACTTTTTATTAAAAAAAAACTTTGTTTTGTTTTTTTTTGGTTTTATCAAGACAGGGTTTCTCTGTTTAGCCCTGGCTGTCCTGGATCTCACTCTGTAGACCAGGCTGTTCTCGAACTCAGAAATCCACCTGCCTCTGTCTCTGCCTTCCAAGTGCTGGGATCAAAGGCGTGCGCCACCACTGCCCAGCAACTATTTTCTAAATATGGAAATACTTAGTATATATCTATATATATTTATAAATATATATATAAATATAAATACACACACACACACACATTTTATGAGAAATCGTCTAAAGTAGCCCTGAATACTAGTATTAAAGGCATATACACCACAACTGGCCCAGAAAATATCCTCTGTCAGATAATCTTGGGCTCAAGTTCACTTTTTCTTTTTCCTTCTCTCACAATTCATGCTAGGGAACAAATCTAGGGCTTCATGCCTGCTATGCATGGGCTTTATCCACCAGGTGCATTTCTAGCCCTTAGAAGCATTCAAAAAGAACTAGTCTCCCTAAAACTTAAGCTTTTTAAAAAGGCAAAGCTACAATAAAACAGCTTCAACAGGCAACTGTAAAAAGTTGCAGGCGTAACTTCAAGGAATTGGGCTATGCCTAACTTTGTCTAGGTCTGGGCTGAGTGTGTTGTCAGGCTTCATGGGTTAGCTTCTCTTCTCAGCTGACACTTCTTCTTCAGACAGTGTCACATGTAAATACAGCCTGCTGAGTCCAGCTAGTGTGATGCTCATGTGTATGTGCTAGGGCAGACTGCTTGGGATTGCCGGCTTTTGAAAAAGAACACATGTGTGTCTACACGGGTAGAGAAGCAGGTATCCATACATACCACAACTCTTCATTTCTCCCTCCCTAAAGAAGCAATGGACAGAGCTAGCATACACAACAGTCATATCAAATTACTAAATTAGTTTATCATTACCAAAGATTCCAAAATAAGACAACCTGAAAGATTTGGTTTAGTTTCATTGGTAATTCGACCCTTTCTACTCTTTGAAAAGGTGCTGGCAAACTGTAAGGTTCCCCAAATATGAGCATAAGCTAAGTGAGAAATAGCTACATGAGTATAAATACTTCATGAAGAACAGTGTTACTTTACAGTAAGGGAGCTATTAGTTACTGTGGAACAAGGCCAACAGAGGGGAAATTCTCAAGCCCAAAATATACTCTTAGATACAATTATTTTTGACAACTAGAGCTGGTCAAGACCTCTTCCTCTTCCTTCTGACAGTGTTTTGTCAGGAGATTGATGTATCTCCACAGAGCCAACTTAACATGTAGATGCCGACCTTGATTCTAAAAATAGAGCACAAGGCGAAACCAAAGCAGTACTCAGGAAGCGACACCTAAGACAGAATAAGGTCGACATCACAGATAAAGTGACTTTGCAGGTGGATAGGGTGACACACTATGCTTAGGGAGGGAAACCCCAGGACTAAATAGTTTTAGGAGTAGCAATGAGTATGAGAGGGTGGACTGGTCAAGAGAAGTGTTTTGCCAGCCAGCCTGTGATGGTCTGGACTGCAGCAGGTGAACAAGCAGAGGGCACGTACAGCCAGGCTCGTCTTTCCAAGCACCTGTAGTTCCAGCCAGAGAATCGAGGTGAGTGTACGAGAGCCTAGAAGGGAGATCATTCAGAAGGCTTGTGGGAATGGAGCTGGAGACAAGGACATCTAAAACGGGAGCCACGGAGGAGGCTATAAATTGGTGAGACAGATGATAGTTTGTGAGGAAGAGGAAAACTAACTTCCAGGTTTCTGACTTGTGAGTGGGAAGATGATAAAGCATTTGTAATAAAACAGCAGCAGTTGGTGGGGGGTGAGTTCAGTTGGACATATTTCCAATTCTAGGTACTGATGGGATGTCTTGGACGAGATTTTGTATATACTTAGAAATACAGATTTGGATTTTAGCTGAAAGTTCTGGGTTGGAGATAAGGATTTAGTAATTCATCCCACCTTGGCAACGCTATTTATCATGTGTGCACCCACACATGTTGAAACCATAGGCATGAGTAACCCAGCCCAGAAAATACATATTGTATGAAGATGCCGAGATATGAGTAGCATTATCAGTGACTTAAGGTAACATAATGGGCAGACACTCTATTTGGATCTTGGCTCTGCCACTGCATAGGTACTGGTCTTGGCAAGATGATGTCTCAGTACAGGTTCACTCCTTTGTAAAGTGAGAGTACTAGTACCCAGGTCCTTTGGGATTCATGTGTAAGGTGGCTACATACTACATTCAGAACTGGGCCTGACACACTCCTAAAACACAACTGTTGTACTATTAAATCAAGGAACGAACCAAAAAAAACAAGTGGCAGAGTAGTGAATAGTTCAGATGCCAGGAAAAGAGGGCTGCTAGGCCTGAGCAGTCAAGGGCTGCAGAGGTCCCATGTGAGAAATGGGTTGAAAAAAAGAAATGGGATTACGGGCTGGAGACATGGCTCAGCAGGAGAGCACTTGTGTCTTTTGCAGAGGATCCAGGCTTGATTCCCATCGCCCACATGAATGCTCCTGGTCATCTGTTAATCCCAGTTTCAGGAGATCCGATGCCCCCTTCACAGAGCACCAGGCACACATGTGGTGAACACACGACACAGTAAAAAACATTCATACACACAAAAAACCAAATCTTTAAAAAATAAAAGGAAATGCACTTTTAAATAGGAAATAACTGGTAGCACTAGAGAGAAATGTTTTCAGTTGTTAGTGTTAAGAACATACTAATTGAGATTGGAAGGGCATGGTGGTCCATGCCTGTCCCAGCACTTGGGAGGCTAAGGCAGGACTGAGAGGTAGTTTCAAGCTAAGCTAGGCTGCATATTACAGTGTTGAAATAAAAAGTAGACTTGAATATATTTGTAGGAAGAAAACAACTTGACCATGATAATGGATAGAGGGTGATCCCCACCCACACCAAAAATATTAACGAATCTACCAAGAGCCTGCTTAACTGAATTAAGGAGCTGAGGAATGTAAGGTTTGGGAGAGTCACTGGGATGGGCTGAAGGGTGCAGGAAAAGGCTACGGAACAGTTCAACTCCACTTCAGAAACAAGTGACACAAAAGCTTTGACAATAAAAAGCTTTTCAATTGTTTCACCCCACGAGCCCTTTATGAGTCGAAGCTGACTGAGCACGTATGTTTCCTAGCACATGGAGAGGGAGGCTGAGGGTAAAGGATGCTGCTGTCCCCACCGTGAAATGGATGTTTGTGC
Organism: Grammomys surdaster; assembly: GCF_004785775.1. NCBI lineage: Eukaryota > Metazoa > Chordata > Mammalia > Rodentia > Muridae > Grammomys > Grammomys surdaster. Next base: position 3,934,873 of record NW_021604658.1, on the reverse strand, counting down.
CCTCCTACCAAATTTGGGGGCGAAATGTCATAAATCTGACACACAACAGGAGAGCAGGTGAAAAGCCAGAATCTTGGCAGTATTTCCTCTGCAAATCTTTGTATGTTCTGTTCTAAACTAACAGTTGCAATAGTCTTCTAATTGTTAGCACTAAAACAAGATTTTTTGGAACAGCATGACTCAGATCACATTTATTTTTAGATGTAGAGTTCAGAAATGATTTCAATCAGGTAGAATAGGAGAGATGAGATGAAGAGGACGAGCGGGGACTCTGAATCCTATTTGTGTAATGTAAGTTATGATTCGCTTCAGTCTGTGGGCCGGTGACAGTGGTGGTGCACAGTTAGGATTCCAGCAGCTGGGAGGTGGAGGCAAGGGGATCAGGCATTTGTCTTGGCTGCAAAACAAGCTAGAGGCCAGCCTGGGCTATATGAATGAGACAGCTTTGGCAACAACAAAAAAAAAAAAAAAAAAAAAAAGGAAGAGGACAGTGGATTAGTTAGGAGTGAAGTTGGGAATATACAGGATCAAAAAGCTCTCTGTTTTGTATTTTCAGATATATTAACTTAAATAGGTATATTAGCAAATATTCATTTTCCTGGTATCTAGGTACTCAACATGCTGGATACAGCATAATGGCCCACACAGTTTATAGCTTAGCCACAGGGTTCCTCTTCTGAGCCTGACATGCTTGAAAGAAATCTTAGGCAAAGAGAACTTACAGTAGATACAAGTGGGTGAGCTAGGATTTGGAGCTAGGCAGGCTGATCCATCCCAGTGCTGTCCTCAACACTACGTTATAGGGCACTACCTCACATATGGTTTGATGGCTAACAGCAACAGCTGGCTCTTTTCCAAGCATCTACAGGAAAACACTGCAGAAATCTGGTAGTGTCTACATTTTAAAGTTCTGAAAGCGTCAGGCAGTGGTGACACACGCCTTTAATCCCAGCACTTGGGAGGCAGAGGCAGGCAGATTTCTGAGTTCGAGGCCAGCCTGGTCTACAGAGTGAGTTCCAGGACAGCCCGGGCTACACAGAGAAACCCTGTCTCGAAAAAACAAAACAAAAAGTAAAACAAAACAAAAAGTTCTGAAAACATCAGAATATGGGTGATCTCAGCAGTGAGAGAAACCTGTGGGCCAAGGCCTCTCGTCTGTTGGCCATCACTCCCCTAACACTGCCTTGTGTCTGCTTATGTTAGTAAGTGTTTAGGGTTGGGGTGAACAAGGGCAACACAGGTGGGTCATCTGTGAAGACATGAAGAAACTTATTGTGGGGTTTCTGTTTGTTCTCCAGACATTACAAGACATTAAAAAAAGCATCAAAGAGAAGCCAAGTGGACCAGAAACCAGGCAGCCAATAATATAGGCCTAGCTCCATCTGTGGGACTATGCATAACCCCAAAAGCTTTCTTGGCTTTAGGGAAATCACACTTGGTTTTTTAAAATTTTATTTTCATTGGTGTTCTGCCTCCATGTATGTCTGTGCAATGGTTTCAGATCCCTTGGAACTGGAATTATGGACAGTTGTGAACTACCATGTGGGTGCTGGGATTTGAACCTGGGTCCTTTGAAAGAGTAGCTAGTGCTAACTGCTGAGCCATCTCTCCAGTCCCCCACACTTGGTTTTTAAATCTTTTGTAACTCAAACCTTCTTCCATGTTTACAACACAAACCTACTTATCAGTGTCTTTTTAAAAAAAATGACAGGGAATTGTTTAATGAGGAAAACAGGGAGAACTTAGGGTTTTTTCCCCCTACAACATTCTCAAGTTGTAAATAAACCAAACAAATCTACAGAACTAAGAGTTCTCCTATGTATGACTCGTATTTTCACTACAGCAGCAAATTTAGGTTTGATGTGATTGTCGCTGTCATCAGCAAAACCTAAACTGGAACTGAGTCCTGCAACTAGCAAGTATAAACAACATCAAAGTAACACAGAACTCAGTGTTTTACTTACAATTTTTAAATAAAAATTTCCCATTAATCACAGTATTGACCTTAAGCGTACTAAACATTTAGGTGAGCCACAACCTGCTGACGGCCTTCCCTTCTACTTCCACAGGAGATGCTGAACATAAGCCATACATCTGTGGAGACGCAGATTCTGCCTCCACTGTTCTGGATGGGACTGAAGACTACCTCATTCTGGCCTGTGATGGCTTCTATGACACCGTGAACCCTGACGAGGCAGTGAAGGTTGTGTCTGACCACTTGAAAGAGAATAATGGAGACAGCAGCATGGTTGCCCACAAATTAGTAGCGTCGGCTCGTGATGCGGGGTCAAGTGATAACATCACTGTTATTGTGGTATTCCTGAGGGACATGAACAAGGCTGTAAATGTTAGTGAGGAATCAGAGTGGACAGAGAACTCTTTTCAAGGAGGGCAAGAAGATGGTGGGGATGATAAGGAGAATCATGGAGAGTGCAAGCGCCCTTGGCCACAGCACCAGTGCTCAGCACCTGCCGATCTAGGCTATGAGGGGCGAGTGGATTCATTCACTGATAGAACTAGCCTGAGCCCAGGGCCCCAAATCAACGTGCTGGAAGACCCAGACTACCTAGATCTCACACAAATAGAAGCAAGCAAACCTCACAGTACCCAGGTTTTGCCACCAGTTGAGATGATTGGTCCTGGTACACCAAAGAAGGCAGATGTTAATGAGCTAATGATGGAGGAGAGAGCAGTCAAGTCATCATTGCCTGAACGGAGTGGTGCTGGAGAGCCTCTGGTTTCTTTTAATTTGGGTTCAACAGGGCAACAGATATGCAGAAAGGAGAACTTGTCTCCTGTCTGTTCTGGGTTGGAAAATGAACAGTTCAAGTCCCCAGGGAAAACAGCGTCTAGATTTTATCACTTACGCCACCACTACTCCAAAAGGCAGCGTGGATTCAGGCTTAATTCGAAGTTTTATCCATTTCTGTCTGCTGGAGAGCCTTCTCACAAAATAGGCATTAGCCTCTCCTCACTTACTCGAAGTGGGAAGAGAAACAAGATGTTAAGAAGTTCTTTGCCATGGAGGGAAAATAGTTGGGAAGGATATAGTGGAAACATGAAGATCAGAAAGCGTAATGATATTCCATGCCTAGACCTTCCCTGGAGCTATAAAATATAAGACTTTTTCTTCAACGTAGGCTAGCTAGTTCTCTCAAAAATATAATTATCAGAGTAGAAACAAGGTAGACATTTTTAACATACATGTGCTTCATTATGAATCCACGGATGGCTCAACCCTTAAATGTACATAGATCTTTAGGAAACTCAAAATAGCATTTTCAATCTAATCAAAAGTATTGGCGGTTTCACTAGAAAAATTATTCAACTGGTCCCTGTGATGTGTCTCTACACCTACATACAGCCCCTCTCCACCATCCCTTCACGTCACTAGTGGAAGCTTGAAAGTTATTCCAGTCAGAATAGATGGTATGGAAATCGCAACTATCTGGTCTGATGTGCCTAATCTAAAGGAAGCAATGCAGAATTAAATTTTGTTGGGAAATGTCCCTCAGGATCTTGGGGACTATGGAGAATCTCTTCCCAATTGTATGGGTAGGTGAAAGACTAAAAACCATACGGATCTAAACTGCTGACGAAAGATGCAGTAAACCAGTACCAAAGTGTCATATTCTCAGACTTGGGAGGCAGTATACAGTAAGGTAATTCATTTTTCATAGAAAATGAAAGGCAACTATGAACATTTTTAATTAAAATACTTCATAAGGTTTTAGTTATTTGAGTGTTTTATAACCTGTTATGGTGCTTTTGGTGGGATTTTGTTACTTGTCATTTTAGGAGACCACCGTCAGCTGGTTATAATCTATGATGCTAATGTTTTTCACAGTACCTTCATCTCAGGAATAAAAGTGGTTTAGCAGAGATGATGTCAGGTACGATATAAGAGTCATGCCATTTAAAAAGAGTTGTGAAAATAGCATTTCTATATTTTCTGCTTTTTTTATGTTTACAGACAACAAAGGCATATATTACTATAATATAAAACATAGTTTGGAGAATGAAAAAAATGATAATTTTAACTTCTCTGAAATTGTTTTCCCCAAGGGAATGAAGTAATTGGTATGAAGGAGGCTGATTGTGAACCCAGAGGCCAAGTGCAAAGGAGAATGCAGATTACTGAGAGCCAGGGCTGTTTAGTTTAACGGGAAGACGAGACAGAGTCCAGCTACTTGCTTCAGACTACAGTGACAGGTCATGTGCTTCTCATTTCAATACTTAAGTTATAGTTCATAGTTTTAAATCATTTCAATACTTAAAGTTATAGTTTATAGTTTTAAATCAACCACGTTTTGCCATTTCAAAGTTTCAAAGCAGAAAGACAGCAAGTACACGATCAATCATACTTGTTCAGTAAGGCAGCCTGGTTTCTCTCAGCCATGAATGGGTCCATATCCTCATGTTCTCCACCTCCAGCCCCACCCTGGGCCAGTCAGGCAAGAGTGGCTGCTGGAGCTGATGCTCACAGTGCAGGCAGGCACTGCTGCTGTTCCCTAGTCATGTTCTACGTAACACCATTCATGCTGCATTCTCCAGACCCACAAAGGACTAAGATCCCCAAATTTCAAGACATAAATGACTAACACATCACAGGTACATAAAATCGTTAAGAGACCAAAACCCAGCTTCCCTTAAGCAATGATCACACTGTTAATCTATAGCTTTTATTTTTCAAAATTTGAGAGTAAGTGGAGATTCTCAGTGTGTTTTCTGTTGACCTTGGAGTCAGTCTTCCCCTTCCTCTCATTACCTGTGACACACAGGTGGAGAGGAATACCTGAGGCCCCACCTCAGCAGTATTAATTTCATCCTCTCTCTCATGCTCTGCCTACACATGGCCCTCACTCATGGCTGTCGGTTTCTGAAGCCCAGATCTTGTTGACAACCCATCAGATACAGGGTCACTTTCAAATCAAAATCTCTAAGGAAACAAGAAAACAAGGCAGCAGAACACAGGTGTACGTTCGTACCCCTAAGTAGTTAAGTACATCTGTGGTTATCTGTTGGTAATGATTTTGATCAGAATGAGAAGAAGAAAAATTTTGAGGTAATATAGGCTTTTTATCAGTGGGGTAAAAAAATTGGGTGGATGAGAGTGGGACAAACAGACCCATTTTGAAAGGACTAGATTTTGTGGGTCTGACTACACAGCAGTGTTAACTCCATTTTGCATATCATTAGCTCTCTAGAAAATAGAGAAAAGTATTTCTAGTGTGGTCAAGTTAATAAACCAATATTGTAAAAAATAACTTCATTTGTTCACAATGTGCGTATTTATAAGGTAGTTAGGTACCATTTGTAAGGTAAGTCCTTTAACATTCTATAATATTAAAGTAGTGGTTATTGGCCTGATAAACGCTGCTGTTGGTTCTATAAACCAGACAAGAAGCAGTGCTTTGTGAAATGCAGTGTTAAACCTAATGCCACTGGTGATAGGAAGTAGTTCCCTTCAGTTCAAATCCTCTGCCCTTATTTGCTGCTTGCTAATGTAAGCAATAAGTAACCCTCTAACTAATGGTATCTATACATTTCTGTAACTTATATTTAATGATGGTGTATCTGGTGATTGTAAAAATATTAGACAGATATAAAAGTATCTATACAATATATATTAACTGTAAATGCTGAGGTTTAGTCTGTGAACTGTGTGTTTTGTACCTCTATTTCATTGTGCAATTTAGTGGTGGTGAAAGTTCTACACTCGATCCTTAAAGAGTGGCAGTATCACTTTTTCAATTAACATGATCTGCATCAATTTGCTTGCTTGCTAAAAGTCTTGTTAAAGTAGGAAATAGCAAAACAAATATAAACAAGAGAGTGTAGTATCTGATAGGAAAGTAGACTTCAAGTCACCAATCGAGGCCACTGCTCCTTGTACATTCACTGTGAGTCTCAAAGGGCATCAGTCCCTAATTTCAAAGGTTTCTTTTTTTTTTCACTTTTTTAGACATGTATATTGGGAAGGATAACTGAGATTGGCAACATTACAGCACCAAATACTGGGGCTATTAGTTCTATTTATGTCTGTACAACAGATGTCAGACAGAAAAACATGTATATACCTTTTCTTTACCTAAAAGTGCCATCCATTGTCCTTGAAGTTATACAATTAAAGTCCATGTTGCATTTAACTTAACAGAAGGCGCCTTGAAAGTAACATCATTTCAAAGGACAATGTTACTAAAGTCAACATGAAGTCTATCTAGTCCTCCACATTTATAGTGGTTCAGCAGCATCACTTCATCTCCATGACCACCACACTCCACTGCTAGAACACTGTGCCAGTAAGACGTGCAGCAGCATCCCAGGGCAGATGGAAATGATGCATGATGCAGCTCAGTGTTGCGGATAGGTAAACTGCTGTGCTTCAAGTACTTCCTCCCTATCAAAGGCTTCCTGAGAGTTTGTGAGAAAAGCTCTAAATGATTTTAAATTTTAAACTTGTTCAATGAGCTTTTTCCACTTATAGCTACAAAAGAAGATACTACAGTTTTGTTCAAATCTTTGCTTGGAGAAATTTTCTTTGGATCATAAGTTACTAAAAGATTTGTTTTCACCTTTTAAAACCAGGATAAAAAACAAAACCCCAACAAAGACCTATGAAAAGGTGGTTGTTTCTTCAAAGTAAATGATACTGCCAGGATTATAACATCCAGCCAAATTGGACTGATTGAAGGAGAAACCCTGCTGCTGCAACTCCTAGCAGCATTTTAACTGCTCAGACCTACTTATTATACTGATTAAAAACCTGAAGGAGGGAAGGGGGTTCTACAGTGGTGCAGCAGTCACTCTTGAAAAGGAAATGCTTTAACTCTGACGTCTGAGATAATGCAGATACATCATTGTAATCTCTCTAGGTGCTCTTTGGTGAGAGACAAGCTTTCTCTTGTTCATGACATTTCTCTGCAAAGAATTCTCTCTGGAGTGAAGTGAGTGACGTTATGATTTACAAACCCACTCTACAGATCACTTTTGAGTTGAGTTGTAATCATAAGTGATCCTTCATATTTTATTTATTAAAAACTGTTTATTCAGGTAAGGAGTATGTTGAAATTTTGCCAATATCTTAATAAAACTCAGCAATTAAAAACCACCAGTTATTTGTCTTATTCTTAAGGGAAAGCTGAGTCACAGTGTGTAAACTAGGCACTTGGAGTGCTGGGATTAAGGGCACATGCGACCACTGGAAAGGGCAGATTTCTTATACCTATGAACACTGAAAGCTGCAAATCTTCTAAGCGCTGCTTTAACTGTTAGCACCCACCCACCAAAACACAGCACTCACACACAGGGTGGGGGACAGAGGCAGATGTTTGTGCTCCTTGTGCTTCCCTCCCACTGGTTTAACTGGGGTAAGAAAGGGGGCAGATGGAAGAGACAGTAGGGGAGGTGGAACTGGCCCTGGTCTATATCATGATTTCTCAAATCTTATAAATTTCTGTACCCGATTGCTCAAAGCTTTCCCTTCACATCAATTTCAGTCCTGAAACAATCAAGTATGTGGTGGCTCTAAGTGTTTCTGGAGGGTTTGTCTACAGGAATAGTTACAGAAAGTAAGTATAGAGAAAAGTAAAGCCAACTATGTAGTATACCACCAAAGACCATCAGAAAACAGACACATTATGTCTGTAGCAAAATTACAGTTTCGAAGTAGCGACAAAAATGATTTTATGGCTGGGGGTGACCACAACATGAGGGGGAACTGTATTAAAGGGTCACAGCATTGGGAAGGTTGAGAACCACTGGTTTTAAGGGATGGACCCAGTTAACTTGCTGTGACTGCTTTACTAGCAAGACTTACTTCACAGTTACAATGTTAAACTTCTAATTCCTTGGTCATTCAGTCCTTACTGTAACTTTATATGAAATTCTTAAAGGATGACATATTCGAAGGGGATTGCTTTTCAGGAAGAAAGAACATTTTGATTAATAACTGTTGTTTGAAAAACCCTAAAATTTGATACTTAAAGATGAGGACCTCTTTCTGAAGTAACAACATGCCATAGTAGTATAATTGTTCTACGTGAACACTATAACAATGACTTGACTTACTAATATACCTGTCACCCTGAGAACAACCAGTGAAGGACACTTGTTTGTGCTTTAGGAGCAACTTTTGTTTGGCCTCAGAATACACTTGAACTTTTACTTGTATTTCAAACAAATTAATTTCTTTTCTAAGTCTCTAAACTCTTTAATATTGTTCAGTAACAGAGTTCCTCCTTTAGCAGGTGGTTTAGTGTTCCTCTTAGCTTAGCTGTAGGATGATGCTCCATCACAGAATCTCCAGGAAAGATGTGTCCTGGCACACAGGTTCCATCTAGTTTTTCTGACCCCTTTTTGGGGAAAAAAACATGAAAAGCCATCAAGAATATATACATTTGGAGAAGTCCTTTTTCCAAGTGAGAAGCAGTTTAAGTGGAGATGACAAAGCCCTGCATTCACAGTAGGCATGTGAGAGCTACAACACAGAGGGCACTGGGCCCAGTAGAGTTGCTATGGAGTTGTCAGTAGAGGAAGAGGCAGGACTCAATGAAATAAGCCTACAATGCAATCTCTCCTAGAGGAGACACTGCCTGCCAGGCGTTCTGGTTTGTTGCAGAGAAGCAACAGGGGCTCAGCCCCCAATGCATCAGCCACAGATAAAGGTTTCACAAGCAGCAGTACGATGGATCTGCAGCGCAAACTGTATATAGAGAAGTGAACAGTACTCTTAAGCTTCCTCAAGCAGAGGGGTTTTTGTTTGTTTGTTTTATAATTTCTATAAATAGTGATGGGAAAGCCAGTGTCACTGGCTGATATGAAAACTAGAGATACGATGAAAAGTCTTAAAATGCCACCAGGGAAAACTGCAAAGAATAGTTCAGAGGTTCCTAAGGTCCAAGGCTGTAGTTTGGTTTTCTATGTTGCTGACAGTGGCTTTAAACTTGACTATCTTCTAAACTTTTTTTTTTTTTTTAAAGATTTATTTATTTTATGTATATGAGTACTCTGTAGCTGTCTTCAGACACACCAGAAGAGGGCATCGAATCGCATTACAGATGGTTGTGAGCCATCATGTGGTTGCTGGGATTTGAACTCAGGACCTCTGGAAGAGCAGTCAGTGCTCTTAACCACTGAGCCATCTCTCCAGCCCTAAACTTTTTTTTTTTAAGAACTTCTATTTTTTTTTTTTAGGTTTATTTTATGTATATGAGTACACTGCAGCTGTCTTCAGACACACCAGAAGAGGGCATCAGATCCCCATTACAGATGGTTGCGAGCTACCATGTCATTGCTGGGTCTTGAACTCAGGACCTCTGGAAGAGCAGCTAGTGCTCTTACCTGCTGAGCCATCTCTCCATCCCCTCTTCTAAACTTTTTATAGTTAGAAGTAGGATACACATTTTTTTTAATAGGGCTGAAGAGACGGCGCACCATAAGAGTGCATACTGTTTTTGAGAAGACCTTAGAGTTCGATTTTAAACATGCACATGGGGTAGCTCATGACCACTAAATTCTAGCTTCATGGGATCTGACACCTCTAACTTCAGAGGGTACCCATACTCATGTGCACATAGCCATACACAGGAACACACATACATAATTGAAAACACACACATTAAAATCATAACGTTTTTAAAAATAGTTCACTATTCTCTGAATCATGATTTTAAAAATTACCTATCAAACTTGGCATGATGGCACACATTTATAATCCTGCCCTTGGGAGAATCATCAGTTTGAGGTTCTCCTGGGCTATAAAGTGAGATCTGATCTTAAAACACAAAGACCCCATACATTTTACATGTTTTTAAAAACACCGGTATTTTCACGTCTGAGATTCAGATGTAAATGAGCACTTCTTCCTGTCTCCACTGAAAAGGCTAGATAGATTAACTGTGACTGTCCACACCCACTGAAAAGATGACCTTGAAGAGAAAACTAGCGGCCTAAGGTCAGCAAAGAGGCATTTGACAGGTTTGCTACTCCATCTTGGAGGGGTGAGCAGCCACTAGAAAGCAACATTGGAGTAAAACATGGTAACACAGTACAGTAACACGGTAACATTGTGCAGTGGACACAATGTCCCAGCAGTCTCTGGACACTGAAGAATCAATCAAGGACTCTTGTAGGATTTTCTTTACAAATTTTCAACAAAGACAAGGAAGGGTCCTAACTACCCATAAGAGACACAGCAGACTGGGGAAAGGACCAGAAATGACAGACAGTGTGGTTCCTCATACAAGGGAGTAGTCATTGGAGCTCAGGGAAGACAACAGGAAAGAAAACCTTAACCCTTGGAAGGGACAGGAATGTCACCAGGCCTACAACTGCAAGTTAGAAAATAAAGTGTGAACTCTTCTCCCAATCTAGATCTAGTGCCTAAAACTACAGCTTAACCAAGCAAGGCATGCCAGCCATACCCAGCCCCAAGTAACAGTGTTTCCTGCAAAAGGACAGCCAAACGACAAGAGCACAAGAGGGGATCTGGAGTGTCACTCGGTGGACGTGGTGTTTGCTGACACAAGGAAGACCCTGGGTTCAATACAGCACATCATTTTAAACAAAGATAGTCTCTGAGGTGTAGCATGAAGGATGCTACTCACTCAAGGTCAAAGGAGACACTGCTCTGATACTGTACAATTGGGAATACAATGTGTTTCTATTAGAACTTAAGATCACCAAGCACCACATCTAATCAGAATCGCAGAAACTCCTATCAGCATGGGATGTGAACTGGTATGGAAATTGGCATAGAGGGCCCATAAAAATAAAAATATAGCACCACATGACCCAGCTATACCACTGCTGGCTGTACAAAGGACTGCCCCTTACCACTGAGATATATGCATATCTATGATTTCTCCCTTCCATCCCCATTCAGGATATGGGCCCAGCCTAGAGCCATCAACAGGTGACCAGGTTTAAAAAAAAAATATATAGCACCAATACATGGAATTGTATTGTACTCTGAAGAGTGACATTAGTCGGAAGATGGATGGAACTGCAGAACAATGAAATGGGCCAGACAAACAAAGACAAATATGTTCTGCTACATGTGGAATCTAGATTTTAAAAATACATACACATGTGAATTCATTCCCTGACATACAAAACACACACACACACACACACACACACACACACACACACACACTAAAGTAGAAAAGGGACCACAAGAAGAGGAGAGGAGATGTTAAAAGGGCAATAGGAATGTATGTTACAGGCTGGAGAGATGGCTCAGCGGTTAAGAGCACTGACTGCTCTTCCAGAGGTCCTGAGTTCAAATCCCAGCAACCACATGGTGGCTCACAACCATCCGTAATGAGATTGGATGCCCTCTTCTGGTGTGTCCGAAGACAGCTACAGTGTACTCATAAATAAAATAAATAAATAAATCTTAAAAAAAAAAAAGGAATGTATGTTACATGAAAACAGGAGAGGGACCAACAAGGAGGGAGAGGGGTGGGGAAACCAGGCACTAAGTATAAAAATGCCACAGAGAAACCCATTACTTCTTTTCTAGCTAAAGAGAGACAGAAAAAACAAGCGTATGGCAATATAACTGAAAAACAAAACAACAAACTCTAACACTTTAGTGTTTCTGGGGCCCAAGTGGAATCTGATGCTGCTCATAGGAGACAAAACAGTAGAAGTTGATCTGCTTTTTACAGTTCAGTACACACTTAGACATGACTCAGTACAATGAACTGTGACACCACCTTCCTGAACTTTAGGTCAAACACAGGTTTAGGGCACAGCTACAAGATGAACCTGCTTCAAAGACCAGATTCAAGGTCAGGATCTCAATCTACTCTTCTACACCTGAATCTAAGCGCGGGGGTTTCTACCATTAAACCTGACATTTGTAACTCACTAGTACACTGCACAGAACTCATTCTGTTTCAATCTGAACAAAGGACACAATTATGAACCAGCCAAAGGAAGACAGACACATGGGGTGGCTGAAGGTCCCAGGTGTGGTGCTGTCCCAGCAGGTGACCTTTGGCACACTAATGGACAGAGGCACAGTGCTTTGAAGATAGCAAACATCTTCCTACCCAGGCAGTGGTGGTGCACGCCTTTAATTGCAGCACTTGGGAGGCAGAGGCAGGCGGATTTCTGAGTTCAAGGCTATCCTGGTCTACAGAGTGAGTTCCAGGACAGCCAGGACTACACAGAGAAACTCTGTTTCGAAAAACAAAACAAAACAAACAAAAAAACCCCAAAACCCCAAAACCCAAAAAACCAAACAACAACAACAACAACAAAAAAGATAGCACTGTCCTCAGGCTTCTAGATCCCCCTTTTTTTGTTTTTGTTTTGTGGAATTCCATCAGCTTCCTGGAATCAGCTGATCTAGAACCTTATCAACACATTACACTGTTGGTTTTTTTGGCATTCACAGTCCCTTCCTGAGGCATCAAGGTAGTTTCTTAATCACAGGGATATAGCTCAGCAATAATAAATTATTTAGTGTTAGAAAGAAAGAAAATAGACCATTAATCCCAGACTCAGGCAGCAAAAGCAGGAGGGTCTGAGTTCAAGCCAGCCTGGTCTGCAGAACTAATTTCAGGACAGCCAGAGCTATTTAGAGAAAACTGTCTTGAAAAGAAAAAGAAAAAAATTTGTGTGTTCAAGTTAAAGACCTGAGTGTATATACTGTAGTCAGCTTCACAGGGTTGGATATTCATAAACAGGAGCGAACCCTACAGTTAGCCCAGAGGGAGGGTGTGTGTGTGTGTGTGTGTGTGTGTGTGTGTGTGTGTGT
>NW_021604658.1:3855153-3922091 GCF_004785775.1 Grammomys surdaster | reverse complement strand
GTGTGTGTGTGTGTGTGTGTGTGTGTGTGTGTGTGTGTGTCGAATGTATCAACTCATAGTTGAGTATCAACTCTCGAAAACAAAATAACAAAACAAACAGGAAAAACTATTTAGCTGGGTCTGGAGGCACACGTCCTAATCCTAGTATTCAGGAAGCTAGGTGAGGCAGGGGGATTGCAGTTTCTAGAACAGCGTAGGGTACGTTAAGATGGTCTGAAAACAAAGTTTATATGTGTAGTCACCCACTGGCTGAGAGAAGCAGGATATTACACTAACAATAAGTACATACCTCATCTCACGTTTGTTTCTAACATGATTTTCCGATACAAGTTCCTCAAAAGTTGAATCGTAGCTTAGTTGAGAACTGTGACTCACACCTTTAATCTCAGTACTTGGGAAGCAGAACTGGATCTCTGTGAGGTCAAGGCCAACTTGGTCTACATAGCAAATTCTAGCCCAGATAGAGATACACACTCTCACTATGGTAGTGAAAATACAAGGTGAACTTGGAGCATTCATTGATTGATTAAAATACAAAAATGCAATAATGAGACATATTAGAACAAGCTATGGGGACACACGCTTTTAACCCCGGAATCTGGGCGGCAGAGCAGGCAGACCTCTATGAACTGACACTTGAGGTTAGCTTACTCTACACAGAAAATTTCAAACCAGACAGAGCTACACAATGAGAAGATCTCAAAACCAAAGGAATTACAAAGGGTAAGATGAATGTGCCTGAGGGTGTAGCTCAGTTGGGAGCATGCACAAGGCCTGGGCTCAAACCCCAGCACTTGTTAGGGATGGTGGCACAGGGCTATAATCTCAGCATTCCTCAAGGCTGGAGGATCAAAAGGATCAGAAACTCAAGGTCATCCATGTCATCTACGACAAACCTGGACATGACACCCTGTCTTGATTGTACATGACCACTGCCGTGTGATGGTTACACATGTGATGGTTACACATGTGATGTTACACATGGCACTGACGAAAGGAGAAGCTGGGCCACAGCTAGATGGGAATTCTCATAGTTTTCTTAACTCTTAGAAATCTAAAATTGCTGGGCGGTGGTGGTGCACGCCTTTAATCCCAGCACTAGGGAGGCAGAGGCAGGTGGATTTCTGAGTTCGAGAGTTCGAGTCTAGCCTGGTCTACAGAGTGAGTTCCAGGACAGCCAGAGCTACACAGAGAAACCCTGTCTCAAAAAACAAACAAACAAAAAAAAAACAAAAAAAAAAAACCAAACAAACAAACAAAAAAAAACTACCAAAAAAAAAAGAAATCTAAAATTATCTCAAAATAAAACAACAAACAGGACAGTCATTCAGCTTTTTATTGGTGTTTGGTTAAGCATGATGAACTGAAAAAAAGCATGGTGTCCAACCTTAGAGCAGCATAGTCTCCCCAAATATTCCAAGTGAGAACAGTACACAGCTTGTCTATCTAAAAGATTACTGAAGAACTCAATGAATCAAGTTGTCAGAATTGTTCAAAAACAGTATGCTCACATAAATGCCGTTTTCCCAGTACCTGAGATGAAAGGGCAGAGACAGCCTCGTCTACAAAGAGAGATCTTGGCTAGCCAGGGCTACAGAGTGAGACCCTGTCAAAGAAAAGAAAGAAAAGGCAAGGCAAGGCGAGGTAGGGTTGGAGAGGTGGGGGCTCAGTTCTCTCAGCTCCTCAGAGGCTTTCCGAGAGGGATTCCCTGCACCTGCGCCATCAGGTGCAGCTGTGGCCTCAGATGTCCAAATGCACATACACATAAATACAAATTTAAAAATGCTTAAGACAAATAAGTAGGCATTTAAGGAAGGTTTCAAGTAAAACAGAACTGGATGGCTGCCCAGGAATGGCACCTAAGGTGTCCTCTGACCTCTAGCATGTACACTTGTATGTATACCCATAAGCACTCACATGCACACACAACAAACACACCTTATGCTGAAAAAAGTACAACAGAAAAACTAATAAAAATTATGTCCAACGAAAAAGAGAAAAGTTTTTTTTTTTTTTTTAAAGCAAGGTAGGGAAGACCAATTATTAGGGAAGAATCTGATACACCATGTAAGAGCACAGGACAAGCAAACACAGCAAGGGATTCTACTGTCATACCTCTGCTCTTTTCCCTACCTGCCTTCAAACACAGCCAAGGTGGCCATAGAGCATATTGTTCCTGTCATCATTGAAACACTGGATATGCTGGACAGCTTTAGCTCAGGAGTAACATGCTTGTTTAGCATGCAAGGGCTGTGAGCTCCTTCCCCAGAAGTATCAAAATACCATAAGCAAAACCCCACCTACTTGGACATTTTAGTGTACAGAATGGCTAGGGATTGGGGTAAGAATCATTCTTTCCATATATTCTATTTCCATTATTTATGAAGAAATCTTTTAGTTTTTAAAAGGAAGAACTAAATGGCTAAATCCTTAACAAAATGCCCTTGTCTATACTGCTGAACAGTCACAGCAATACATTTAAAAGGGGGAGGGGTTCTTCTGGTCCCACTTTCAATAAACTGCAGAGGCACATTTTCTCAAGTTAATTTTATTAACAAAAAGTGCAAGCTGTTAAGAGAACAGTAAACTATGAGTCACAGCATTCAGCAAGCCATCAGCCATGGGACGCAGACGAGAGTCACTAAGTACAAGCGGGCGAGAGAGAGTGCGCTCCTGTATGTACATCCATGCTTCTCCAACAGTCTCTTGGCCAACTTTAAGGGTAACTTTCACAAACATCCAACAGCTCAAACACAAACACAGGAGCATATGGCAAAAATTGGCAATCACTTGGGGATTGGGGTAATTGGGAAAATGAAAGCCTTGCACACAGCTTCGTGTGGATGCATAAATCTTTAAATGCACTCACTGAAATCAATGTCCAGCCGATGGAAATATATTTTTTGAAAATATTTGTTGCACTACGGTTATGTTTCAGGAAGCAGAAAAGATGAACACTTTAAGTGATCTTACATGTGTCCAAATGACCATGCATAGAACCAATCCACAATGACTTAACTCATTTTAAATGACACCTGTAAAGGTCACAGAACTGAAGAATGTGTGCCATTACCCAGTATGCCAACAGTTGAACAAGTGAGAAAAACATAAAATTTGGTCTATCATCATATTTCAAAGAAAGGATTCTGTCTAACATTGTTCAGGAAAAGTCTCCACTGAGCAAAATCTGCTTATAAGCAATTTTCCTGTTGACTATTATACAAGCCTTAATGAAATTACCACCTAATGAAAAAACTTAAACTATGTCCATCTAAACTACATGTCAGCCAAAGACAGAAGAGCGCCGATGCTGAACAAGAGCAGGTCACACGATGCCTCCAGGTACTTTCTGGCACTTAGCTGGCTCTCTGTTACAGGAGACAAGCTGCCTTTGTTAATGTACTAATTTGCTAAATTAACTGAATACTACACTATTAGTTCATTACATTGGAAAGAACTTCCCTGCCTTAATCTTTTCCTTATATATTACTGTATCCTGCTGGAATTGTGTACCTTCTAATAGTTTCAGAATTGCTATTTTAGGTAGAGATGACCCCCCCCCAAAAAAAAACAAAAAAAGAGATTAAATATGTCTGATTATCTGACTGCTGACAATTTTGAGCACCAACTTCCAACAAATTTCAGGGACCAGGTAGCTTGTAGCTCGGCTCTCATGTCTGGCAATTACCTTCCACTGCCTTCATCGGTGTTGAAGTGGAGATTTTCAGGGTCTATTTGTTCACCATCAGGAAAACTGGAATGTGAATCTAAGAAAAAGATTGAAAGAAAAAAAAACTTAAATAAAAGCAAATGTTACAAGGCATGTGTTCTTTGCCCAGTCTTTATGTGACCTTACCAAATGTTTTACTGACTGATAAAGATGTGCTAGGTAGAAAACAAGCCTGTCTTCAGAGAATTTATGATATAAGTTGAATGTAAGTAAGGAGAAAAAAAACCCTGTATAGACACCCACAATTAGAAGAAGAGGAAAGCCACAGCCACACCTCCTGAGACACTACCCTAGGAACGATGATGGCAGTGCTCTCCAGCCTCAGAGTCTATAAACACGAGCTGTTCCTCACTCAACAGAACTGCCTGTGCAATCATCACTGCAAATCCCACAAGCATGCAAAATAAATTACCTCAAAGCCGGACACTTCTTTAGAAGCAGAAGTGATTACTAAAGATACTTCAGGACATGCAAACCAGAGACTTGTTGCTGGACTGAGAAGGGAACTAGAGCTAGGGACCGGGAAGCCCAGAACAGCCCTGGCCCTCACAGTGCACTTTCTACTACACTGAATCTGTTTACACTCCCTCTGTACAGGAGCAATTATCCCATCACAGCACACCAGACACAGACATCCACAGCTCAGCAAACTGAGCTGCTGTAAAGACAGAAGGGCCAGAGACATGGCTCCATGGTACAAACTCTAACTGTGTAAGTCCAACAACTGTAGTTAAGTCTATAAAAACATATTTGCTGGGACACATCTGTAATCCCAGCATTCTTGTGGCAAGATGGGGCAAAGTCACCCAGAATCTCAAGGCCACCTAGTCTGGAGTATAGGATACAGTGGCAGAAACAAGAAAGGGTGCCACAAAATGAAGTGGAGGTAGAGAACTGACTCCCCAAAAGTTTTCTTCTGATTTCCACACCTTCACCAACATGCATAACCTCACATTCACTTTTTTTTTTTTTTTTTTTTAAAGACAAGGTCTCTGATCCCTGGCTGTACTGGAACTAGACTAGACTGACTGCAAACTCAAGAGATTTGCTTTTCCTCCTTTTAATGCTGAGATTAAAGTCATGCACTACCATTCTTGGCACAAATCATTTTTTTAAAAAAAAGGGGAAAATAGTAACAGATTTCTCTTACTTAGTTTTTTTCACTAAGAATTCTTTTTTAGAGGGGATTAAAACCAAAACCAAACCAAACCAAACCAAAATCAAAATCAAAAAAGATTCCAGGATTTGTATGTGTGCATACAAGGGTGGTGTTGGGATTTACAGTTTACAGTATGGTAGAAAAAGAAAAAAATTCTAAAGAGAGAAGGAAAAAAATATAAAACAAAAACTAAAAACTTCAAACATACAAAACTTGAGCTCAGGTGCAGAATGAATATTCAGGTGTGAGAACCCACCCACTGTCTCTGCTGACCACTCTGTTCTGAAGCATCCTCAGCCACAAGCTACCCAACACCAGGCAGCAGGCTTTTCCACGGAGGAAGCATCACTCAGGCAGCTAACTGGCAAGTGTTCCCTGACAACTTTCCTGGTACTTACCACATTGTTTACCACAGAATGCTCTCTCACAAATGACAGTAATTTTTTAAAAAGTAAAAGCAGCAGAGCAGAGTGAGCAGAAGCAGCGGCAGAGGCAGAGAGGGCAGCAGCAGCGAGGCTTTTAGGAACCTGTGTAAAATGACTACATGCTGCACCTTCATCTGGGGGCTGAGCCAGGAACGGATCGTTGAACGCGCCCATGCTGGTGTGCTCTTCCTGCTCCTCGTTCTCAGTGTCACATTCAATGTCGCTGTCACTACTCATTCCTGGCAAGGAAGGAAGGGGAGAAAGGGAGCTAAGAACCCACAGTTCCTTGAGTGCCCTCTACACTGATACAAGCTAACAAACACAAGAGAGCAGCAGCCACACACGCCTCGGTTCTCTGCAGCCTGTGAGAAGCAGCACTTTTACTTTGTTCTTCAATTAGTACTGAGCATCATAGTCCTTCAAAGTTCTGTGTAGCTAGTATAGGGAGAAAAAATTTCCAAATAAAAATTTCTTAGCGGGGCTGGTGAGATGGCTCAGCGGTTAAGAGCACTGACTGCTCTTCTAGAGGTCATGAGTTCAAATCCCAGCAACCACATGGTGGCTCACAACCATCTACAATGAGATCTGATGCCCTCATATGGGTGTCTGAAGACAGCTACAGTGTGCTTACATATAATAAATAAATAAATCTTTAAAAAAAAAAATTTTCTTAGCATGTTCTAAAAACAAGAATGACAAAACAAACAAATAAACAAAACCAAATAAAACAAACAAACAAACAAACAAAACCCAGGTACAGCCGGGCAGTGGTGGCACAAACAACAACAATAACAACAACAAAAAAACAAAACAGGTACTCTTTCAATCTGATCTACTATAAGAACTAATAGTCTACAGCTGGAAATATCCACAAATAACAGGCATAGAAAATTCTGACAATTCTAGCAATAAATTAGTTTCAAATCTATTTGAGTCTCTTGTTTTATATTTGTGTGTACTTCAGATACTCAGTGTATACATTTTTCATTAATACCTAATAACTATACAAGGTGTAGCATGCCACTTTAATACATTTGTAATATGTAAAGATCAGAACAATTATTGACTTATTTACCACCTTAGGTATATACCAATCTGTGTTGGGAACATTCAAATCCACTTTACTGGCTGTTATAAAATACTTTATTGTTGTGGTAATTATTTAAAACTGGCCTCTAGTCAAGCGGACTCTCTAAGCTGCAGCAGCTCTGCCTAGCCCAGCCACCAAGTTTCTCGGCCTGAGGCCACGTATGCACTGCAGCTAGAACCGGCCCGCCAGAAACACCAGCCCTGCCACCCACTAGATGCCAGCGTGAGAGATGGCTCTGCCAATCTTCCATGCTGTATCCGCAAAGCAGGGCATTGCCCAGGCCATTCCGCCATCCATGCGGGCCCAGTAAGAGAATGAGACTCTAATTCTTATAGATTAATCAAAGGCTTTATATGTTTGATAATGATTAATAACAAGATGCCCATACAAAGAGAGTTGTATTCCAATTAGCTAACCTAATTATAAGTTTATAAGCTGTTCCCCATACCTGTGTGGTTCTCCATCCTCCTACATCTCTGCCCTCTCTAGCTTCTCCTCTTCCTTTTTTCTCTTCCTCTCCCAACTACTATTCTTCCTCTCCTTACTCCTCCCACCTTAGCTCCTCCTACACTTTATTCATCATAGTAAGCCAGTCACCCTACTGAGCTTCAGAACACTGTATGGTATCCTCTGTGCTCTGTCTGTCTGTCCAGACACTATCCTCACTCCATTCTCACACCCACCTGACCCTCTCCCAGGCTAAGGTAGCCACTGTTTAATTTTTCACTCCAAGATCAACGTCTTAATTTCTGTATGTAAGTGACAACACGTGTTATTTTTTATTTTGTGCCTACTTGCATATTGAGATAATACTCTCCAATTCAATCTATGTTCCTGAAAATGATATGATTTCAATTGTTTTTTAAAGCTGCCCAGTGTTCCATTGTGTTAGTTTCTCTATCATATATAGAATATCACAACAGACATCCTGAATCTCTGGCTCTTAAAATTGTTCTGCCCCTGGTCTGTGTTCCTCAGGCCTTCAGTTTGTATTGCAGGTGTTATCAATTAGGGTCAGGTACCCCACGGTCTGTTTGCATTTTGATCATTTATGATTTTCTATAATGGATCCTGTCTGAAGCAGGAAGAAACTTCCATCATGAGGAATGGGTAGGCAAGAGCGACATTTATCTGTGGGTATAAGTCTTTAGAATGCATTTAGAACTGTACTGCATTAGGCAAGTGGTTGTGGGACTCTAAGGTCCATAGCCTTACCAGTCACAGATGTTGACTAGATTTACAGTACCAAGCATGAATTTCCCCCTAATAAGAGGGCCTGAAGTCCAATCAGATGGCTGTTGGCTACCCCTGGATATTAAGTGCAGCTACTGTGCCTTGGGATATCTTGCCATTCTGGTCATAGGCATGGTTTGTAGGTGTCAGATCTAGGTAGAACTATCAACTCCATTTTCCCTGGGTAGCTAACTCTGGTACTATGAGAGTGCGAATCTTCAGGGAGGATGTTTCCAGGTCAATCCCAGCTCCACTCCTCCAGATCTTAAGTGTGTAGCTTGCACTTTTTAAAGAATTTATGTGTGCCAATGTGTGTGTATGTGTGTGTGTGATGTGCATTGTGTAAGAAAAAAGTCTGTGCACAGGTAGAAGAAATGAATAAGGAGTGCCTGCAGATGATGAATGGAGAGAAGCAAGTCCTCAAGCAGAATCCTAGGTTAATTCCTCTGACTTGCACACGGAAGCCATTGGCACATCACATATAATACAAATACACACACACACACACACACACACAAACACAACCAGCAAGGACTTTTATGTTTAATGGAAAGAACAAAACTATCTTCCATTAGAATTTAAACTAAGATCTAAGTGCCGTACTTAGGTGAACAATGTTCCCAGAGACCTGCACACACTAAACATGCATGCTAGCACTTGACTCTATGTGCAGCCAGAATGTTTAGGATTTAAACTTGAGGTCCAACTCTCAGGAAATTACCATAAGACCTGTTCAAGAGCCACTGCTATTTAAATAAAGCAAATGTAGACATCTTCTCTGGAGGGCAGGTTCTCACTAGACAGCAATAAATGCTGTACAAAATTCATGGTGTAGCTACTGAAAGACTCTGAAAACTAAACCAGAGTGGGAATACTGCTGGAGTCACATGCTCAAGTGCCACCGAACTGGATAACTCAGGTCTCATGAGATCACTTAACATTCACTATGCAATCCAGAACCCAGAAAGAATATCAATAATCAATTCCATGGTGATACTGACACTGGAATTTCCTAACAAGGACTTTTAAATTTGTCACAAATGTTCACTGTCAAAAAATTCTGAATAAGTTTTACAATAATTTTTGGGGAAGTAGGGATCTCAAAAAGGTGTGCTTTAATATAAACAATGCTAATAATGTACCCAAAGCAAGAAAACTTCACATTTAAAATTCTTTATCAAAAATAAAACAAAACAAAACAACACACACAAAAAAACCCTGTATATTTTCAAGCAAATACTTTTTTATATTTGACAGTCTCATTCTGTAGTCTTGTTTGGCCTAAAACTAACAATAGTTCAGTCTGCCCTCAAACTGAGGTAATCCTCCTGCTTCAGCTAGGATTACAGGCATGAGCCACAAAGCCCAGCTAGAATATATTGTTTTACAAGGAAAACCGTAGTCCCATCTGTGAAACACTGCTCCCACCTTGTGGCCTTTCGTGGAACTGGTCCTGAAAACAAAACTAGGCTGATTCTCCAAACTGTAGCCATTCATCGGACTATAAGTCACTATTAACTATATAGTATTTTCAAAACTATTGCAGTTAGAAGAAAAACTGTAACCTAGAACAAAGTCTGGGAGATGTATCAATGTCAACCAGCTGAAGCTAGTTGTGGAGATACAATCCTGTAATAATATCAGATGCTTGGGAATTCACACAGAGAAGCAGGCAATTTATTTTTAATGTACTAATAATTTACACCTGCCCTTCTTCTTGCCTTCTAAATCAGTGGTTCCCAGCCTTCCTAATGCTGCAGGCCTTAAATACAGTTCCCCATGTTGTGGTGACCACCCCCAACCACAAAATTATTTTTGTTGCTACATAACTATAATTCATAACTATAATTTTGCTACTGTTATGAATTATAATGTAAATATCTGATATGCAACCCTATGGGGGTTGCAACCCATAGTTGAGAACCACTGTTCTAAAGGACTCTTAACATTGTCTAAAAGTCTTGCCTTCCCTGAAAGGCTGTGTACTCAGGGAGTGAGACCAAATTCATGGACTTTGCCAATTTTCCTTGTCCATGAACAAATGATACAAGATGAAGCTAGGAAGTTGTTTCTGGCCCTGAGAAAGGTTTTCCTTGTTGCTAGAGATACAGAAATTAAAAAACAAACCCTCCCCATGAATATTCAGGATATGATTCAGACTTCTTACCAAGTTTGCAACTGAAGCAACTATCTTGTCACTTTCAAAAAAGCTAACCAATTCACTGAGACTTCTAATTCACTGAGATCTCACACACACACACACACACACACACACACACACACACACACACAGAGAGAGAGAGAGAGAGAGAGAGAGAGAGAGAGAGAGAGAGAGAGAGAGAGAGAGAGAGACAGAGACAGAGACAGAGACAGAGAAAGACAGAGAGAGACAGAGAGAGAGAGAGAGAGAACTATAAGCCAGATGTAGAGGTTCACACCTGCAATCCCAGCATCAAGAGGCTCAGGAAGGAGAACTGCTCTGAGGTCATCCTGGGCTATTCACAGTGAGAATCTGTCTCAAAATGGGGAATGAAAGGCAGCTGCTAGGCTGTAGCTGCTCTGCTGAACATTCCATTCCATTCTGAACACAGCAAAAATAAGGCATACAACTCATGTCTATAATCTCTGTTGTTTGGAGGTAGAGTCAGGAAGATCAGAAGTTCAAGTCCAAGGTTAGCCTGGGCTACATAGTAACAAAGAAATACAAGGCATAACCACATTGAACAGCTAAGTTTTCTAACTCTGAAACTATCCTAACACGCTTAGTCATGTCTCACTTAAGACTTCTAAACAAGAGTGCTACTTTCCTCACTGTTTCATTTAATTTTATTTTTGGATAGCTCGTCTTGATTACCCTAAAGGTGATCACCAATTCAGCAACAGCAAGTCATCACAGGCTGTATAACTTATCTACCAGCTAATGTGGAACAATGTCTTTAATAGCTGTGACAAGGCTTTTCCCTGGAATGGGTATTATGAGTATCCCAGACTAAACGAGAGATCTGTATGGCTTTAGCAGAGTTCAGTCTTCGGTTTACAGAATTGTATCAATGGTGTGTGTGTGTGTGTGTGTGTGTGTGTGTGTGTGGTGTTGTTGTAACTAGGCTGCCAGTATCAAATAATTAAAAAGACCAAGAGAAGGTTGTCCTAGTTAGTTTCAGTTAGAAAGGAATGGGTCCATTTATGACAGTCATATCTAAGAAAAAAATCCAATCACATTCCATTGATACTGGAGGGCAAGTGACTGCTAGGGAGCCAGGCATGCTGACACATACCTATAACCCCAGCACTGGGAGAGTTTGACAGGAGGACTGAATTCTAGTGTGATAATAACAAAACCCCAAACTTAAAAACAACAAAAACTTCAAAACCCCCATGATTTTAGTAGTTCTGAACTTCCAGCTATTAGTGAGGCAGAGAAATGAGGCCTTAAAGTTTCCTCTGGCAGCCTCTTCCTCAAGGAGGAAGAGAAACCACAGCGGCACAACAGAACAGTTCCTCCATTTGACATAAGTAGGAACTTTGTTCCCCATTTCAGCTAAGGCTTACACTGTGAAAAATAATGGCTCCCTGAGCACTGACTTGTGTTGGCACTGGAACAGCCCAAGAGTGTAAGGGAAGGCTCCAGCGCCCTGTGGCTACTGTGCTCCCCTCCCAGCCTCCTCAGCCAGCTACCTTCCTTGTTATCCTCACAGGCTCCTCATAGCAACCTTTCTGGTTGAGTTCCTGGTGCTTTATATTATAACACTTCTTATACAATGGAAAAGTCTGTTGCTGGAGAACACTTAATGCCTACTTCTAAATCTCACCTGAAGTATCACATGCTTTTAAGACTTTGGAACATGAAATGCAGACCCTAAATTCGAGTAAGCAAATGTACTTGCCTAGGACAGCTGCCAATTCCTTTGTTAAAAACTGGTTTTGTGGTATTGAGACATGGTCTTAACTATATAGCCCAGGCTGGCTTGCAAATTGCTATGTAGCCCAGACTAGAATCAAACTTATGATTTCTTTGCTTCTGACTCCCAGTCTAGCTGGCAATTTTGTCTTCCTTTATTCAGTTGATCTTATTTATTATTGTGAGCATGTATATGTCAGAGGGGAACTTTTGGGAATTCGTTCTTTTTTTTTTGTTTTTTTTGTTTTTTGTTTTTGTTTTTCGAGACAAGGTTTCTCTGTGTAGCCCTGGCTGTCCTGGAACTCACTCTGTAGACCAGGCTAGCCTTGAACTCAGAAATCCGCCTGCCTCTGCCTCCCAAGTGCTGGAATTAAAGGCGTGCGCCACCACCGCTGTTTCTTTACTTGGGTTCTGGGGAGAGAGCTCAGGTTGTCAGGTTTTCATGTGGCAAGTACTTTTACCCACAGAGCCATTTCTCCAGACCTCAATTTGCTTTAAATACTACTGTCAAATTCCTTCAATATTATTAATCTTTTTTTTTTTCTTCTGAGACATGGTATCATGTAACCTAGACTGGCTTTGAACTTGCTATGTGGTAAATTCAAGGATGACATCAAATTTCTGACCCCCTTCCCTCCATCTTCCCAATGCTGGGAATGCAGGCCAACTCACCGAATGTGATGCTGGGAACTGAACCCAGAACTTTGTTAGGTAAGCACTCTTACCAGCTGAGTTCACTCTGGTCCATGATGATTAATCTTTACTGTTGACTTACTGGACTTACTCAGTTACATCTGAGTGTATCTGTGAAAGTGTTTTCAAATAGTTTTTGTAGTTGTTCTGTTGCTTTTCAATACAGAGTTTCTCTGTGTAGCCCTGGCTGTCCTAAAACTCGATCTGTAGATCAGACTGGCCTTGAACTCATAGAGGTCCTCCTGAGTGCTGGGTTTAAAGGTGTGCTACAGCAAAGCTCCAAGTAGGTCTAACTGAGGAACAAAGAGTCAGCCTAAACATGGGCAGTGCCGTCTCGAAGACTGGGGCCTTGGCCAGCAGAATACGTCACCATCCTGCTTGCTGCCTCCCCGCCCACTGCCAGCCCTTCCATACAATGATCAACTGTATCTCTCAAACGAGAGGGAAAGACAAATATTCTTCCTTTAAATTCTTCCATCAGGTATTACATCAAGCAAAGAACTAATATATGTGCTTCTATGCTAACCAGATATTCACATGGAGAAGTGAGATGTGATTGTCTGAGTGGGAGACTAAAATTAAATTCAAGTCCATCTGTAGTTCCTATACTTGGGGGGCTAAGGCAGGAAGATTTAGTCAGTATAGCTATACAGTAAAATACTGTCTCAAAAACAAGAATGAAGTTTAAGTCATCTTTCACTTCAGTTATTTAATACATGTGTCCTAAGAAGCTTCATGTCCCCAGCTCCAAATCCCAATCCAAGTGTAACAGTGACTCTCCATATGGTAGCCAGAGTAGAAACTGAAAAAACACAATTCCATATATGATGCTACTCCTGACAAAGACAGATAAGAAAGTTCCTCATGATCTGACTGCTACTTGTACTCTGGCCTGAGACTTACTGGCTAATCACTGACTAACTTCTACTCACGCCTTTAGATGAATTTTCCAAGGACAGACTACAGCCCAGGTACACAGAGATGAAAACTCCAAGCACTGACTCTGAGTTCAAAGTCTACACTTACAATGACTATTTCTGTGACTTTCAGCAAGGTAAGTTATATTTCTAAGTTTTAAATCACTTGTTTGTAAAATCAGGAATAAAAGTTAAAGACTATAAAGAACAATTTTGAGAATAACATTGCAAGAACTAAGTAAATATCAACTGTTTTGATGATATACTTTTAGTTTCTTGTATACTCTTTTTTTTTTGGTTTTTTGAGACAGGGTTTCTCTGTGTAGCCCTGGCTGTCCTAGAACTCACTCTGTAGACCAGGCTGGCCTCGAACTCAGAAATCCGCCTGCCTCTGCCTCCCAAGTGCTGGGATTAAAGGTGTGTGCCACCACCACCTGGCTTGTATACTCTATCAGAATACTTATCACCCAATATTATCAAAGGCTATTTACCAGTGTCTTCAATATCTAATCCATACTTTTTAATGGTTCTCTCTGCCTCTCCCTTCCTACCATACATACACAGCATACCTAAAAAAAGCTACATATAGTTTGTTTTATTAGTACCTGTAGCCCACCATGCCAGTGCGTCTCAAGGACTATTACCCTGGTCAGATTATTATACTGACCAGTGAGTGGTTTTTCAATGGGATGACTTGTCTCCCAGGAAACACTTTATAATGTGTGGACACATCCTGAGTTGTAACTGGTAGGGAAGTAGTTACTGTGCCCAGTGGTTTAAAGCTCTGAGGATGCTGCTAAACATCCTGGGCAGAGAACAGTCTTCCTATAATAACAACCAAGTCTAGAATGGCAAGTGTCAATGAGACATTAGTCAAAGACACAGTGATTGACATACAGATATATATTTATTGATCGAATAGATATACTATCTGTAGTTCTTCTCCCGGAAATAACTTGTTTGGTAAGGTATATTCTCTACTCCTAGCTACTTCTTCCTTTATTTATTCATTTACTTCTTTTTGGGTGGCGGGATCTCTACACAGCCCTAAAAGTCCTGAAACTCACTACACACAGGAACTCGATCCCACAGAGATCCACCTATCTCGATCTCCTGAGTGTTGCCATTAAAAGACAGATTCCACTCCCAAGCTCTTTAAAAAAAAAAATAAATAAAATAAAATAAAACAAAACAAAACAATGAGCATCTCACTATGTAGCCTTCACTAGACTTGGCTGGCTAAGAATTCAAAGAGATCTGGCTATTTCAGCGTCCCAGTGTTGGGATTATTGACACGTACCAGCATGCCTGGCCCAAGACAGACCCTTTTATGCAGTAACTTACACATTTTTGCTAGTCTCTGTATATAATTTCCTTGTAAGTCACAAAAATTGGCAAATGAATTCAGTATTCAAACATGTCTGTTAAACTTCTGTACCACTGTCACTAACCATTCACTTCCTACTGCTACAGCCACTGAGAACGAAGTACTTCCTGCTCACTGGTCCTTCTGACCTTGTTCAATGCTCACCTTCCTCAGGGGCAGCTGAGGCTCCTTCAGGTAGTGTGGGCTGTACCTCCCCAGCTTCAGAATGACTTTCTAAATCTGCCATCTGCATTCCTTCCAGACGACCTCCTTTTGCATTAGTCCTTAAAGAGGGAAAAACAACATGATACTTTCAAATATTAATAGTGACATAATAATTTTCTTTTTTTGTCCTAAAGCTGAGCCTTAAATCAAGCATGAAAGATTTACTTGTGTTTAATTCTAAATTTCCATTTTTAAAAATTTTACTGAATTCAGAATAAAAGGTTATGATACATATTACCAAACCTTGTTTATGACAATGTGTAGTAGGGGACAAAGACAAGGTGTGTAAGATCTCTCTGCTATTTTTTTAAACATGGTTTTTTAAAAAAAGATTTATTTATTTATTTAATGTATGTGATTACACTGTCACTGTCTTTGGACACACCAGAAGAGGACAATAGATCCCATTACAGATGGTTGTGAGCCACCATATGATTGCTGGGAATTCAGCTCAGGACCTCTGGAAGAGCAGCCAGTGCTCTTAACCACTGAGCCATCTCTCCAGCCCTTCTGCCATTTCTTAAAATGGTTTGTCAATCAGTAGTTACCAATTAAAATAAATAGAAACATAAGTTCTCACTACTACTGAAAGACTAAGAGAAGCATTAGTAAGTTAGAAATCAAAGTACACTCTGGTAAAGATAGTCACAATTGCTTCTTTAATGTGCATAACAACATGGAAGGCACAGGATACAGGGAACTCTGAGGGCAGGAATGGAAACAACAATCAGGACATTTTCACTTGTATGTTTCCCATTTTCACTGGGAACTACTTATTTAATTTGTTATTTAACTGTTTTTGCCTCATTGCTCCAAAGCAGCAGGGAGGAAGAAAAGACACAGCTGGAGAGCATCCATATGAACCAGCTGACATCTTGTTCCTAACTAGCTCACCATGGTAGTTTGAATGAGGATGGCCCCTCATAGGCCCTTATGTTTGAATGCTTGGTCCCCAGTTAGTGGAACTGTTTGGGAAAAATTAGAAGTAAGTATGGTCTTATTGGAGGAGGTTCAAAAGCTCACCCCACACCCAAGCTCTTCATCTGTCTGTCTGTCTGTCCATCTGTCTGTCTCACCTGCACCTTGAGGATATATGTGAGCTCTCAGCTAATACTCCAGTACCATGCCTGTCTGCTTCCTAACATGGACTAACCCTCTAAAATTGTAACGAGTCCTTTTATAAGACTTGCCTTGATCATAGTGTCTCTTGACAGCAACAAAATAGTAATTAAGACACTCACCTTTTACTTTAATGACTTTTTTTTTTATTTTTTTGGTAAACAATGAATTTTATAAGGGCTGCTTACATGAGCATGGGTGAGGGACTGTTTGTAAGAGTCTGAGTACCTTATCACTGAAGACTATGTTTCTCTTCCCAATCAACTACTATTTGTAAACTTGTGAGTGTGTGTGTGTCACACTGTGAGTCTTCCCACTTCCATGTCAGGGTGTTGATGGGCCCAATCTTGTACAGATCATCCAGGTGCTATGAAAGAATTTTAGACTTTTATATAAAGTTTTATATCCCCCCATATATGTAAAATTTTTATGACTAGATGATATAAATACCTCTATAATAAATTTTTTTTTAAAAAAGAAAGAAAGCTAAGGGTCAGAAGAGAAAACCCAGATTTGATTCCTAGCACAAATATGGCAGTCACAATGTCTGTGACTCTAGTCCTGGGAATCCAACACTTGGGCACCAGACATACAGACAAAATGATCATATATAAAAAAAATTTTTAAGAAAAAAGGTAAAAAGGAAGGAAGGAAGGA
Source organism: Grammomys surdaster (assembly GCF_004785775.1). Taxonomy (NCBI): domain Eukaryota; kingdom Metazoa; phylum Chordata; class Mammalia; order Rodentia; family Muridae; genus Grammomys; species Grammomys surdaster. The sequence goes on along the minus strand of NW_021604658.1, from coordinate 3,905,579 downwards.
AAAAGGAAGGAAAGAAAAAAAAGAAGGAGCTGGGCAGTGGTGGCGCACGCCTTTAATTCCAGCACTTGAGAGGCAGAGGCAGGCGGATTTCTGAGTTCGAGGCCAGCCTGGTCTACAGAGTGAGCTCAGGACAGCCAGGGCTATACAGAGAAATCCTGTTTTGAAAAAAAAAAAAAAAGAAAAGAAAAAAAAAGAAAGAAAGAAAAAAGGAAGGAAGGAAGGAAATTGCATTTTAGAGGATTTCAAAAGACAGAAAAAGAGTGAGATTGAAGCAGTATTAAAAAAAAACAACCAGACAATTAAACAAGGCACAGTGGCCTGTAATCCCAATACTTGGGCGAGTAAGGCAGGAGCATCAGGAGTTGAAGGCCAGCCTCGACTACATGAAACTCAGTCTCAAAACAAACAAACAAGCAAACAAAGTATCAATAATAAATAAGATTAGTGAAAGCACTTTATTCCACACAAATATGTGACACACGACACAGCATAGATGGTTTGGAAGGATGCACAGCAGATTAAAACACGGACAAGATCAAAGCTGATATACACATATCGCACACACAAAGTACACTCATGTGTCCTTGCTGTCAACAAAAGAGAGCTCTAAGCTAGCTGGAGATGCTCACTTCTGTAATACAGCATTCAGAAAGCTGAGGCAGGAGGACTGCTGTCATTCTGGGACAGGGGATATTGAAAGAGAGAGAGAGAGAGAGAGTAGGAGACAATGCCATCATTTTTTTAAAAAGTTACATTTTAATGCAACAAATAAACTTACCGCACACTATAAAAATAGTTGTGTCCATTATAATTTAGGCTTGAAATTCCAAACAATAAAAGAGTATTATTTACCCCAAGGCGACCATTTTCCTCCTTTTCTCAACAGTAGGTAAACCATTGAAAACTGCAACCACCACGGCGTCAGAATCCAGGGCTTTGCACTGTCGGTCTTCACTTTTGGGCAGAATGTCCCCAATGATGCTGTGTGTCAGAGCCCGGGGGGAGCTGTGTCTGCTCCCAGACTGAGAGCTTCCCGGGGATCCTTTAGGAAAGAAGATAATAAACATGAAAGCTCTCTTAGTGTGGAAAATTTCTTTATATATCCATTTTTTTTTTATTTTAAAATTTTTAAATGAGTGTTTTGTCTGGGTGTCTGGATGTGCACCATGTGTGTCCAGGTGTCAATAGAGGCCAGAAGAAGGCATCAAATCCCTAAAAATGGAGTTACAGACGGTTTGAGTCACCATGGGGAGTTGGAAATCAAACCCAGGTCCTCTGCATGAGGGAAGCAGTGCTCTACGACACAAGCTATCTCTCCAGCCTGCTATATGTGCATTTTAAACTAAGTAAAATCTTCAAAAAAATTAAAAATATACCACAATCTTTTTGACTAGCTACTAAATTAACAAGTCCAGAATACATAGCTGAAAATACTGTTCTGCTTTGAGATCAAATACTAGAGCCCGAGGTGCATGTCAGCCACCCCAGAACTTGGGAGGCTAAGGCAGGAGGATCAAGAGCAAAACCTTATCACATATAGACAATATATGATTAAAAATGAAAGTAAATCTTTTCTTAAAAGTCAAAAATCAAACAAAAGAACAAACTCATGAAAAGTAAACAATAAAGGCACACACACCCCAAGTGTAACTGTAAGTCAACATCTTTGCTGCTTTTCAAGGTTAAAGCAATGTTGCATCAATTCCCAAGCATGTCCTCAATAAAGTTACATATAAATTCCTCAGCTTTACCTTCAGACAAAACCTGACAGTCTCCCTTTGAACGGCTGTTTTCTCCAGAGTCCACAGCTCTTCGGAGTGATAGACTGCCAGCTATGGCCCGAGCTGACTTGGGTGAATTCTTCTTATTTGTGGCTGCAAAAATATTTAGGAGTATTTCTGAATATGGTAAAATGTCACAGAACTCACTATACAGTCAGAGGTCTAATCCTTACCATACATGGATATTTTTCTGTCTACAATGTTCAAAACAACAGGGCACTCAGTGACCCTGACAGCTTATTTACTACTCTGTGACAAAAGTAATTCTATTTTGTTGCTTCTGAAACAGAATAAGATTAGCTATGACCTTATTTTTAAAAAGTTGTATCAATTAAGATGATGAAGTGTAAACTAAAATAAAAATACAAACCCTCCAATCCAGTGGTTCTCAACCTTCCTAACACTGTGACCCCTTGATACAGTTCCTCATGTTGTAGTGACTTCAAAGCATAAAATTATTTCATCGCTACTTCATATATATAATTTTGCTACTGTTATGTATTGTAATGTAAATACCAGATAATGCAGGATATCTGATATATGACCCCCAAAGGGATCTTGACCCAGAGGTTAAAAACAGCTGTTCTAATTTAAACAACTGGAAATTGTGCTTGTTTGGATCAAAAATATAATCAATGCTGAATTTGAAACAAATTATAGTCATAATACAAATATAATCATAATTCAAAATATTTGTGATCAAATAAAAAACTGACTAAAGTAGTAATGACAATATACAGCTTAAAATAACTGGGGTGGGGTCAGAGAGGAGATACAGGCAACAACAATAAGAACTAATCATACTTGCAGGAATACTCGAGAAATTACAAAAAAAATAAATAATAAAAAGATGAGAAGATGTGCATCATAGCTTTAAGCCTAGCACTCAGGAGGCTGAAGTAGGAAAACTGTGAATTCAGAGCCAGCCTGGATTATGTGAGACTTGTCTCAAGGCCTAAACCAAAACAAAGAAAAAGCAGAAGAGATTTGCAGGTTTAGCAAGTTTGGCTCTGTCCTAAAAAAATATGATTACAATAACAAAATTTCAGAATAAACTTTGAAAAACTATTCCTATCAAAAAACATCACGCAACAAAGTTAACCAGACCCAAAAACTGAGTGAACTCCTATACATTTAGAAGAGGCATTCTAAATGGGAGCCCTGGAGCACCAGGTTAAATTCTACATTTGCAATTTCAGATATATTTTATGCACTTTCAACCACTAGAACAAAAATCTAAGACAGAATTAGAACTTTAATGGCCAAGTCTGACAGCCTGAGTTCAATTTCTAGAACCCATAGGGTGAGAGGAGAGAATCAACTCCTTTAAATTGTTCTCTGAGCTCCATACAAGCATCTTCCCTAAGTAAATGTCCAAAGGAAAAACAAAAAGACAACAGGTTCTTAAAATTTTTATGAAACTATAAGAGATCTGGAATAGCAAAAGCAGTCTCTCTCAAACAGAAGACTCCCTGCCAATACCCACTGCCAGGGAGGAAGCCAGGGCCATAGGCTTGCAGCCCAGGGCTGATCCTCAGCTACAGTCAGAACGAAGTGAAGGGGCAGCTCTCTTCTGACACTGCTATTGTCAGCATAAAGCCCTTAAGGTCAACAACTAGAGAAAAAGAGCAAGTAATCTGAGAGAGACAGCATGGCTGAAATCCTAGCACTGAGGAGGTTGAGAAAGGAGGGCTGTCCTAAGTTCAAGGGCAGCCTAAGTGGGCTGCACAGTGTGTTCCAGGCCAGCCTGGGTTACAGAGTGAGATCAGTCTCAAACAAAGGAGAACCTGCTGCTGGGAGAAGTGGATGTTTGAGGCCACATTCACTACTGCCACATGCCCCCTCCCCGACCACCAGGAAAATAAAGACTACACACACACACATACACACACACACACACACACACACACACACACTCACTACTGCCACATGCCCCCTCCCCGACCACCAGGAAAATAAAAACTACACACACACACACACACAAACAACTGGGTCATAGCAGCATGTGGACAGATATCTGTCAGAACTGAGAATCCAGCAGCAATCTTCACATTCAATCTGACTTCAACAAGGATGCCAAGACAATTCAATGGGTAAAGGAAGGAGGAACAAGAGCAAGTGTTGCAGACACTGTGAAGAAACTGAAGTCACATGACTGGCAGAAATACAAGTCTGCAGATGTTTTAAAAATAGTATGACACTGTGGCAGTTCCTCAAAAAGTTAAACATGGTTTCGATTTAACCCAGCAAGTCCATTTCTATGCATACACAGAAAATAAACAAAATATTTATTGTCTACATGGTAACTTATAATACATCTTCACAGTAACATCATTGATTATAGTCAAAAAGTGCTAATGAGCTATCTATATCAACTGATAGTGATAAACACTACGTGGTACAGCAGCTATATAATAAAATATTGTTTGACCAGTAAAAGGAACATATTATTATTAACTCATGAGAAATATGTAGGAACCTTGAAAAGATAATGGGAAATGGAGAAGAAAAAAAGAGATAAATAACCTCATTTTGTCAGGTATCATGGTACATAATTGTAATCTTTACACTAGATAAGCTGAGGAAAAGGATCAAGAGTTTGAGGCTAGCCTGGGCTACATAGCAAAAGTGTATTTTAAAGAATATAAATGAAAATGTGACAAGACTCTGTTTCTGTGTTAATTAGGAAGGCTAGTTTAAAAACAAACAAACAGAAAATAGTAAGTGCCAGTGACCGTATGGAGAAATGGAATCTGGGCCTAGTTAAAAGTGTAGCTGTTACAGCAAAAAGTATAACATCCCAACCCCTCCAAAAAGTTAAAGACAGAATAATCTAGCAACGCCAGTATACATACTGACAATTTTATAAAGGGGCTTCAAAAGAGTTATCTATGTTTAGAACCAAAAGATGTAAACAACCCAACTGTCCAAAGGAGGAATAAATAAACGAAATGTATTCTAAACATAACAGAGTACGGGTCTGCCATTTAGAAAGAAGGAAGTTCTGCACAATGGTGTATGGACAAACCTTGGAGATACAGAAAATAAGCCATTCATAAAGATCTCCAACGTCAAATGCTGCAACAATTCCAATCACAAGTGGTACCCAAAGGAGTGATTCACAGCCCCAGAAAGCAGAGCAGTGTTCCCCAGGCACCAGCAATGGAGGACTGCTGAGAAATGATGCGGTTCAGAGTGAGAAGAACTCACAGGTAGATGGTAGGCAGGGATACATATCGATACCAAAGTGATTAATGCTACTCAACTGTTGCAGACTACAATGGTAAATTTTATATTACATTCACTTTGCCAAAAATTTTAAACATATAAGCCTCCCCAACTAATGGCTAAAATGGCAAATTTATATTACATGCACTTTACCATAATTTAAAGACTTTCTTCACAGTATGTATGATCTTCAAAATGAGCTAACATAGGCAGTGCCCAATCCACACAGCCCCCCAGATTCTCCTCAGTTCACATGCAACTTATTGAAGAAAGCTTTGTTTTCTCATCTCAGATATTATTGGTATACTCTTCCATTCAATCTTTAAGTTAACACTTCTCAAAAATATAGAGCATAGATAGGAACACTTCATTTTAGAATGTTTTCTTAGATTTTGAAATACACTATCTAGTTTTCACTTGTCTTAATGATTCTTTCCCATTTCCATTGGCAGCCTTCCCATCCCTTTTCTTTACCAGACCTCTAAATGTATAAGTAGTGCCTCAGCATGAAGATTTCATAAAATCAACACCACTGCTTGGCACTGGTGGTACTTAACTTTAAACTCAGCACTTGGGAGGCAGAGGCAGGCAAATCTCTGAGTTCAAGGCCAATATGGTATACAGAGTGAGTTCTAGAACAGCAAGGGTTACATAGTCTCAAAAACCTTGTTTCAAAAAAACCATTTAAAAAGAGATCACTACATTTGCTGTGACCTGGAGGCAAGTAGATCTGAGATTTCCATGCCAGCCTCCTCTACATAGCAAATTCCAGCCAGGACTGGAGGGTCCAGGGGGTTTGAAGGAGAGAGGAGGGAGAGGGGAGGGGGGGAGAGAGAGAATAGAGGAGAGAGAGAGAGAGAGAGAGAGAGAGAGAGAGAGAGAGAGAGAGAGAGAGACTCTTGAACAGTATCTAGAGTGCTGGTACTCTCATTCGGTTACAATCAGCTGTGACCACTTCCCTGGCTTGATCTGTATATAATGCCTGCCTAGGACCATTTACTAGGCAACCTAGCATGTGCCCAAACAGCATATTTAAACACAATCTCTGACTCTCTAATCTTATCTGCCCTGACACAAATTTTCACCATATAAATTTCGCCTTAAATTCAGGGTCCTCCTGCTTCCTCTTCCTGACACCAGCATCACCCACACATACCAATGTACTTGGCTTTGAATTGCTGCTTAGTAGATGACTTCACTAATCACTAAGTTACTTAGGACAAAAAAAATAATTCTCAGTTATCACCTTTCTCAGAACTATCCAGCATTTTCAACTACAGCTGTGACAAAGAACTAAATCCTCAGTTCAAGGTCAGCCTTATAGAACAAGTTCCAGGACAGCCAGGATTACAAAGAGAAACCCTGTTTTGAAAAAAAAAAACAAAACCTGAATTCTATTAGCTATATTGTATGTGTTGTATGTATTGATGAACTGTTTCTTTATGCATCTAAAACAGTATTGGTTACATTCTTAGAATTAGAAAGATGAGAAGCTCTGTCAAAGCAGGCTGCAAGGCCATGAGCAAGTCTATCTACGCATGGCTTTAGCTCCAGATTACACCACTAAGTTCACACAAGCTAATTTAATGGAGCTCCTGCTCTGAAGCTTTATTAGATCCTTCTCCACAACGCAACTGTTTCTGAGCAAACAGCTCAAACTCCTTATTGAAGTCTTGTAAGATCCTGGGTTAAACCCTGTTATCTCTGACTTCATCTCAGTCTGGCCTGCCTGATTCTCCATATCCACTCACGCTAGTCTCGCTTTAACCCTTCAGTGTGAATCTTCCACCAGTGAATTTGCATTTCTGTCCTGTTTATACAGAATACTGCTTCCCCTCGGCATCTGACGGGCTCAGCTCAAATATGCTCTTTACAGAGACTGTCTCAGATTATCTCTCCAAAACTAAAGCATTCTTCATCTGCTCTGGTTTCACAGTGGTAATCACAGTGGTAAGTATTCATTGATATTATGTTCATTCATTTATTTACATACTTTACTGTCTGATTCTTATCACTACAATGCAGAATCCATAAGGTTACTAAAGTGTCATTTAATACCAAGTACATATGAAAGGAGAAAATTGACTCTACAAAGCTGTTCTCTTACCTCCAGAAGTCCACCATATGTGCATGTACAAATTCACACAAAAAATAATTTAAAAAAGAAAACTGTTGGTGCTAGAGAGATGCCTCAGTGGTCAAGAGCACTGACTGCTCTTCCAGAGGTCCTGAGTTCAATTCCCAGCAACCACGTGGTGGCTCACAACCATCTGTAATGGGGTCTGATGCCCTCTTCTGATGTGTCAAGGCACATGGGAGAAAATTACATTATAGGAACTTCTTTACTTACGGTTGCGTATGTAACAGCCAGCAACTGATGACTTTGCTAGAAGCTCCATTCCCAAATCCTGTAATCTACCAGAGTTTTCGGGTCCACAGGTAGCCAGAGCTGCCTGGTCAGCACAGAAAAGGTTTGTCTGCATGTCTGCAGAAGCAATACTGCTGCCCTTTATATCTGACAGTGTAGTCTTCACGTCAGTCTTCATACACCGGACTTCTGCCATTTGTGTTTTGAGCCTTTTCAGCATCTTCAGGTCAGAGGGCACTCGCCACATCGCCTGCTGCTTCCTTTGATCTTTATCTTTTCGAGAATATGATGCTTCAAAAGGAAAGCAAATGACAAATCACGTTCATATAAATTTTTAACATTCATGACCTCATTCTTTCCCACAAATGTAATGTATGGAATGTGGTAAGGTGCTTTACAATATCACCAAAGTGTATGCATCCATACCAAGAGATGTCTTAGATGATAAGTACTTGCTGCCAAGCCTGACCACCTGAGGTCTATCCCTAGGGATCTACTACGTGGCTGAAGGAGAGAACTGAGTCTTCCAAGGTGTCTTCTGACCTCTATACTCTATACATAGCCCACAACACACACATGCTCATGGACACACAAACATACCTACACAAATAAATTAAATTTAAAAATTAAAGCATGCACTAAATTCTACTATAGAAAGCACAGGTGTAACTGTCTTAACATTATTCATATGTTATGCCTTCAAGTTATGAGTATGGGTCACAATCACCACTTTGATTTATATACCTACTTCTAGAGTTTAGAGATTGTTCTGCTTTGTGTTTTTTCTTAAAATACTTTTCTCATTTTTTTTCTCTATTTCTTTTTTTGGGAGGTGGTAGGTGGGCATCAAGATAGGTATAGCCCTGGCTCTCCCAGAACTCGCTCTGGAGACCAGGCTGTGCTTCAATTCTATGATCCGCCTGCCTCTGCCTCCCAAGTACTGAGATTAAAGGTGTGTACCACCACTGTTGGACTTTTTCTATATTTCTTATGGTCACAATTTTAAGAATGAAAAAGAAAAACCTAGAAGCCAAACACTTCATCAACTCTGCTCTCCGTATTTTATGTGCACATACAATCCCAGTGAGACACTGTCCAAGTCATCCTCCATTTGCAGCCCTTTCCATTTCTACTCTCATAGTTGAACCTGGAATTCCTGTTGCCATGGAGAGAATAGATACACTAGTAAGAGCCTGTCTATGAGCCTGCAAAAGGACTCCCCAGGCACCATTCTCATTCTCCCAAAGCTTAAGACCTAAGATGACCATATGCCTGGATGACATCAGAGAACTACCACCTACATAATAGGTATACTTCAACTAGATACCCCTCCTCCTCACTCACTTCCTCCACATCCTTGGAGTACCAGATTCCACCCCCAGAATTACCTCTCCTATCGCTCTCTTTGCTGCCTAGGAATCAGACACAGCCTAGCTGTACACTCCTGATAAAACCTTCCTTCTTTATGAGACCTCTTCCTGGAACTCCACTTCCCTACATCCCTGCACACACACCTCTTGGGCCTAATCTCCCCTTAAAGTGCTCACCATGCTGCTATCTTTCAACGGCATTAATATCACTTCTGATAAAATTCTTACCCAAAAAGACAATCTGCCACAATGTCCCTCTTAACTCCCAAACCTGTGACCTTTCAGTTCCTAATAATTTATTGTTCCAAAGATGCCAGAATGTTTTCTAAAGACCAAATTGGGTACTACTTTCTGCTCAGAATACCCATATGGCATTTTAAAAAGCACTTAGTAAAGTACTGGCATTGCACATAAGGCTCAAGACTACCGGATTATATGTTGTCTAATGGTAGCTTTACTTTCTACTTCTATTACACACATGCCCCAATTTCTTGGAGTCAGTTAGGTGAGCCTCATCCAAAATACTCAAAACCAGAAAGTGTTTGACTTGAGTGGTTTGAGAATTTGAAGTGTATTATTTAATGGTTGAGTATCCTTAATCTAAAAAATATGAAATGCTCCAAAATACAAACTAGTTTGAGTACCATGTATCTTGATCTGTGTTCTATTGCCGTCAAGAGACATCATGACCAAGGCTACTCTTAGAAAACAAACATTTCATTGAGGGCTGGCTTATAGTTTCAGAGGTTTAGTCCATTATCATCACAGCGGGAAGCATGGGCTGGAGAAGCAGCTGAGACCTACATCCTGATCTGCTGGTGGACAGACAGAATCTGGGGTTAGCTCCCTAAATAGTTTTCTTGGACTTGTTCTTTTCTAAAAGACTCTTCATTTGGTTCGTTTTTATAACACATGTTGGCTAGTGTTCTTGGCTCTTTTCTTTGAAAAAACAGTGTTGAAACACGTCCTTATTTTTATATCTTTAGTTTTAATGAAGCAGCATCACCTCTAGGAAGTACTTCTACCCAGCTATCCAGCAGGCTCCCCACTTTGGCAACCTTCTCCCAAAGTCCCCTTTTATTGCCTGTGCCATCCTTCTTGCTGGGCCCCCTATTTTAGTCATCTAGATTTAAAACTCAGGTTGCCTTAGAACTAACTTTACATAGAAAACTAAACATTCCAAAACAGTGATTATACTGTTAAGAGAGCTTATATCCTCTCCAATGACATTAAACACTTTCAAAAACTGGATTTTACCTATTTATTAAGTCTACTTGTAAATCTGTCTCTCTGTGGACAACATGAGGAACTGTAATAAAGTGTGGGAGCATTAAGAAAGTTGAAAACCACTAGTTTAAGCAAACCTTACACAGAATGTGCTTGAACCACAAATAAAAGCAACTGTCCCAGAACCTAGCTGCAGATAATCTTTCGTACTGAGGAGATGTGTACTGTCACCTCCAACCCACTACAGTAGCTCAGGTCTTGTTATCTACACAGAGGTTCTATGATTTTGTTCAGAAAATGAGTTCTGTGGCTTTGAGTATCACCAAAATCCCTGTCTACATATCTGACTAGATCACGCTAGGCAAGCAGACTGCTAGTAAACTATATCAACAGTCCTTAAAACTGGTCTGTAAACTGTAGCTTTTTATGGTAAATCACTGTCTGTATAAAACAGCTCTAGCTCAGATTCAAAGAGGCTAGACTGGTCTATACAGATCTGTCTTACTTCAATAATGCCTTATTCTTTTAAATAACTTTGGCATAAAATACTGTGGACAATTATATACTGTTTCTCAGGTTTTGATATTTCTTTGTATGTGGGAGAGACAGAGTCTCACACTATTTACCTTTTGGTTATTCTAGAACTCAATATGTAGACCAGGCTGGTCTTGAACTCACAGAGATTGGCTTATCTCTGCCTCCCAACTGCTAGGATTAAAAACTTATGCCCCATGCCCAGATGCTGTTCTGTTTTTTGAAACAGGTTACACAATATAGTCTAGACTAGACTGGAACTCTCTTGTTACCTAGGTTACAATCAAACTCAGAGCAATACTCATGACTTGGTTGTAACTGTGCTGGGATAACACTTGTGTGCCACCATGGCAATGGTATACATTTTTCATTTAATAAATATGCAACCTTGCCGGGCGGTGGTGGCGCACGCCTTTAATCCCAGCACTTGGGAGGCAGAGGCAGGCGGATTTCTGAGTTCTAGGCCAACCTGGTCTACAGAGTGAGTTCCAGGACAGCCAGGGCTATACAGAGAAACCCTGTCTCGAAAAACCAAAAATAAAAAAAAAAAAAGCAACCTTTTTCTGTGTTCAAATTAGATACATTTTCCCTTGAAAAGCAGGTCTGAAAACAGAATCTATTCACAAAGAGACCAACTGTACTCCTCCATATAGGCCCAACTATCAATTAGAAACAATGCAAAAGGCAATCAATAGAACTTTCGACTTTTGTTTTCATAAGTGTTAGATCAAACACAGAGTTATGTGTGTATATGCTGGGAGATTACTATCCTATCCTATCCTATCCTTTACTATACTATGAGCAACATAGCCTAGTCCTAGCCCTGAAACCTTTTAAAAAAACATTTAAAATTTGATTTTGACATAACACTTTTGAGCAATGACAGGAAAAAAATGGGGAGAGCCATAGGTACAGCTTGCCTAGCATGTCAAGATCATGAATTCAATCCATAGTACATGCACTCATATGAAATCAATGAATAATCATTTTACTACAGAAACATACTGTGTCTCAATCCTCAGTTGAGATACACAGATAGAAATTCAACAGCTCTTCCAGAGAACCAAAGAAAAAAATGACAGATTATTATTTTACCTGTGGGCTGCAACAGTGAAGCAGATGGGCGAGGCTGTAAACCCCACAGATTTTCCACACTGCTCCGGTCCTTAAGATCCAGTAAATGTATTAAGATTAAAGGATCAATGTCTAGTAAGCTACTGGTAGCTGCAGAGCATAAGTGTGTTCTTCTTGACATTCTGCTACTGGCACCCACATAGCTGTGGCTACTACCTGCAAAAGAAATAGAGAAAACATATTGTATGCATCTGCACATATTAAAAAAACAGACCTGCCTGCAGATCTGTGTCTTAGATCATGTTCAAAATGAAAACCACAAAGAAACCATACTGTCAAGCGATGAACACTAGAACAATAACTGAGCATGAGCCTTGTAACTACCCAGAATTCAAAAGCAAAAACCAACCTCATCCAAAGCACTGCACAAACTATATATGCGTATCAAATATAACTTGGGGCACACCAGGGTCAAGGCAAGAAAAAGTTTTCAATCCCATGAACAGAGTAGGAGTTTCCATGTCTCTCTATATGCTTAACATTTAGTACTGCCAGTTTTTAAAATATTAACCAGATTAAGTGTGGTGACACCACCTGTAATCCTAACACTTGTGAGACTGAGAGTTGGAGATTAAAGGATCAGAAATTTAAAGTCATCTTTGGCTACGTAACAAGATAAAAACCAACCCAAGCTATATAAAAGAAAGAAAAAATAAAAAAATAAATATTAACCATTAAGACCAATGTACAGTGGTACCTTATGGCTTTAATTTGGCATTTCCTACAAAGGCAAAACACAAAAGAAAAAACAGAGTTTCAGAAATGTGTGGGTCCCTCATAATGTAGCAACACATAACTGAATCACAAAACTGCGAAGAATTATCTGAAGAAATAACCAAAGAGTTCCAAAATATGATGAGAAATGTTAATACATTCAACAGCCAGGTGTGGTGTGGTTCATGCCTATAACGCCAGCTTGCAGGAGGAAGGCCAGTCTAGGCTATATGAGTTCCAGGTAGGCCAAGGCTACAAAAGTGAGATCCTATAAATACATAGATAAATAAATAACGAAATGTATCTATTCATTTAAGATGCCAGCCCAGTCTACAAATTGAGCTCAAAGCCAATCAAGGCTACATAGTGAAATATTGTCTCAAAAGAAAGAACAAATGTTTTGAATAAATTACCTTATCAAGGTCAATATGCTTTAGAAATGTAATAGTCCTACGAGCTTTCATTCATTCATTTTAAGGATAGGGTTTCTCTATGTAGCCCTGACTGTCTATTTTAAAGTATATGAGTGTGTATGAGGGAGGAAGTGTGTGTGTGTTCATGTGCACACACGAGCACCATAAAATTATAGAGGTTAGAACACAACCTCAGGTGCTAGTCCTTGCCTTCAACTTTTGTTTTTTACTGTTTTTGTTTGTTTGTGTTCTGTTTTTGCTATAGAATTGGGCAGGGCCTGGCCCAAAAGTTTAGAAATGCTCTACACAATCCCATTCACGCTTTTAACCACTGATTCACTTTCTCAATTTTTAGAAAATTCAGAATTATAAAAAAGATATACAGTGCTTCTATATATTTTACACTCATTTCACTGTTAACATCTTTCATTACTATGATACAATTGTCACAACTAATAAACCCATACTGAAATGGTAAGTTATTAAAATTCTAATTTTTTTTATAGATCATAAGTTTCCCCCACATGCTCAGTTTTTCTCTTCTAGAATTTAATCAAAAATATTAAATTAAGCTTCTCTGATTTGTGATTGTTGTCCATATTTGGATAATTTTGTCAGTTAAGGGCTTCTCTGATTTAAACACTACAGAGGTAGTTAGATACATTCTTTACACATCAGAACATCTTATCACAGATGATGCTAAATGCATCTAGCATAGGTGATGCTGGCCAGGTTCTTCCAAGCGTAACTTTTACTTAAGAATGAGGAATTATACTGAACCTCTTTGAGGAAAGAGTCTGGCCAAAATGACCTATAGATATATTGTCATATTTTAGCTAATTATTCTAATAAATTCACCTTTAGTTATAAAGTACAGGAGTCTTTCTCATTATATTTATAGAAACTAGAAATATCCCATTATATTCATTAGCATTTGTCAAAAAGATAAATTTCATTGAATTTTAACAATGAAAATACGGGTCTTTGTTCACTGTTACACCCTCCACATCTAAGATAAGCATCTCCATTTTATTGTAGTATTTAGAGCTACAGAAAATAAATGCAAAAAACTAAAAAAAAACGTGGATGACATTTAATCAATACTTGGACTCAACATAGTGAAACTTCACATTATTAGTAAATACTTTTAATAAAAAGCTACTGGAGATTAAACATAGAGTCTTGTACATGCTAAGCAAGCTCTCTTAATAAACATTTGAATGAATCAATTAATTTAAATACATAACCATGTTTATCTTATGTGCATTAATGTTATAAGTAAGAATTTTCATGCCACACTTTTTTTTTTTTTTTTTTTGGTTTTTCGAGATACCACGCATCTTAAGAGAGAAATAGATAGAACTAAAACAACCAAGTCCTGCCTTCAGTATACTCATTACCATTTTATACTAACACAGCTTCTACATTTTTTCTATACTACTCAAAAATCTTGAAAATGGGCATAAAATAGTTTTACAATTGATAATATTTATTTAAAATGCCAAGTGTTTCTTTAAGATACTGTGTTATGATGTGCTAGGGAGATAAAAAGGAGGAAGAACACAATTTTAGTTTTAACATAGAAAAGTGGCCAAGACGAGCAGTTACATGGCTAATACCCAGTCTAAGAGGCTATTCTGAAAGCAGAAAACAGATAAACAGTTTTGTTTTAAGAGCTTCCAAGAAAAAATAAAATGTAAGCTAAAATGAAAGAACTGCAGTTGAGTGTACATACCTAGAATGAGGAAGGGGAACATTTGGAAGGGAATGAGGAAAATGTGAGTACGTTAGAGGGTCTAAAAGAAGCTTTGCTTGACTTCTTAGGAATGTAGAGGATAGAGCTGGACACATGGCTCAATGGTTAAGAGCACGCACTGTTCTTTAAGAGGACATGGCAGCTTACTACTGTTAGTAACTGCAGCTCCAGGGTATCAGATGCCCTCTTCTGGCCTCAGAGGTAAAAGAATACTCAGCCAGGCAGTGGTGGCACATACCTTTGATCCCAGCACTCAGGAGGCAGAGGCAGGCAGATTTCTATGTCTGAGATCATCCTGGTCTACAAAGCAAGTTCCAGGGGAGCCAAAGCTATGAACGTGTCTCAAAGACAAACAAACAAACAAAAATAATACTTTTAAATAGTTTTTTAAAAAACTGAAGTTAACAAAAACCAGAATGCAAAGAAACATGTGGTCCAGATTAAAGAATTTGGATTTGATTTTATACCTGAAATCTAATAAAGAATTGTTAAATAGAAAAAGCACTATTGTCAGATATTCATTAAAAGAAAAAGACAAAGCAAACCAAAAAGTTTCCTTCTCAATGCACACTGTGTGGGACACATAAGGAACACAGCAGTAACAGCTATATAACAGTCACAAGGAACTCTGATCAGAGAGTACTGTCAAACAAGATGCCTAACAAAGCAGCTTAGCCACTACTTACAGGGTGGAACCAATATAACTTGGTGACATACAAGTTTCAGGGGAAGGAAGTGAAGGCTGGCAATAATAAAATGTAAAGTAATTATTCTGTTGGGGAGGTGATTCTACATAATCTGAAAACTGAGTCTACATGATCTGAAAGTCATGGGAAAGATAAAGACTAGAGATGGGACTGGAAAGAAAACCTAAGTATGGATGGACAAAAGTAAGACAGGAGGTTTAGGTAGGAAGTATAAATGGTAGAGACATCTTTATTTACCCATATGAAAAGAACATGTCAGTGTTCATACTAAGGGCAACATGGGTGCTATGGTTTAAATGTCCGTACAAGACTTTGTGTTGAAATCTGATTCTAATCTAATAGTCACTGATGTGTTGGGAATTTTAAGAAATAACTAGGTCATTAGAGGTTTGATTTCACACAACGATGAATATCTTATTTCTAGACTGAATTAGATCTCTCAAGAATGGCTGAGTTATCATGAGATCAAGCTGATACAAAGCAAGGTTACTCCTGGTATTCTGGCTTCTCTCGGAGGTGGCTACAGCGGTTATATGAACGCCACAGACCCTAACCTGAAGCTAAGCAGATATGGGCACATTCTTGGACCTCCAAACTGTGACCTAAATACACTTTTGTATATGTCCTAACAACATCAGATAATCAGTAACAACAAAAGACAAAAAATAGATACTGAGAATGGGGTGGGGCTGTAATAATACTTGAAAATGAAAATGTGGAGGTGGCTGTGGAGCCAGGAAATAGGCAAAGGTTTCAATACTTTGAAGGTGTAGACTAGAAAAAGGCCTGGAGGGCTGTAAACAGAGCATTTCATGCAGTTTTTGTGATATAAGGAGAGTGGTTGTCACTGCAATGCTAGTAAACAGCTGGGCTGACCAACTAGCAAATGAAAAGCCAGCAATGCGTTATTAGAAAGTCAATACAAATGTTGTTCTTGTTAGGTGGTGGTGATGAACTTGACTGAATTGTGACTATGTCTACTGCTTTACGGAAGACAAAATTTTAAGAATGATGACCTAAGATATCTGAGTAAATACACAGAAGGATCTCTGTGAGTTTTAACTGCAAATGGCAGTACTCAAGAGCAAATGTACAACCTAAAATTGAAAGTCACAGTTAAGATGAAAGTTGGCACATGCCTTTAATCCCAGCACCCAGCAGGCAGAGACAAATAGATTTCTATGAGTTCAAGAACATCATGGTCTACAGAGATAGCCAGGGCTATCTAAAGAAACCCAGTCTTGAAAACAAAACAAAACAAAACAAATCAAACAAAACCAAACAAGATGGAAATGTAAAGACTGGAAAAAATCACACTGTCCTCCTAAAGAATAAAACAGTACTCTGGAGAGACTACATTAAAGGCAGAGAGAGCTATTCTTTGTTACAGATACCAAGTAGAGAAATGTAGCTAGATGGTAATCATCAAGACAATGGCTTCAAAGAATAGGGACTGCCTTGTTGATGTTCCCTGTAACGGCTGGCTCAAACGACCAAGGTGTGTGTCATGCTGCACTATGAAGAGTTCAACAAAAAGTAAGCCTTAGTGGTATGCACACCCATGACTAGTCTATAGACTCAGAGAAAGAAGGACTTATGGGAGTATAGCAGCTTCTAATAAGTGTCTGAAAGGCTCCACTAAATGTCTTGAGATCCCAGAGTAACAGCACATGTACCTGCACACAACCTGAGAGTGTAGTCATTTGAGCAGAATTTCTGAGAATTCTAAATGCTTGGCTTGTGTCCTGGCATATTCATATGGAGAGGATTTTATTGATGTTTGATGGGCTAGGAACTCGCTCAGCCCTAAAACATCTGCCTAACAAGATATGAGGTCCTGAAATCAAGTCACAGCACATATACCCTACAAATAATAAAAGGTCTAATGTTTGCCCTGCTGGGTTTAGATTTGATTTGAGTTGGTTACTCCTTCCAGTATGAAATAGTTAAATTTACCCTGTGTTGTCTCATCATTGTCGATTAACTACATGAGGTGGGAGGTTGTCCTGAGATAGAATTTCAGGCCCACCAGACAAAAGAATCTTAAAAGATTTTCAGAGGAGGAAGTTGAACTTGCCTCCAGGAAGCATGCTTATTCAGTGAGTATCTATCCTGTATGGCAGGGTATACATGATTTAGACTATACAAGCAAGCATCACGCATGCTCTGGATAGAGCAGTTGGACTGTCTAATGTGTGGCTACAATCAAACTGCCTAGATTGTGGGAGGCAGGAGTTATTTCTCATCCTGTTTCCAGCTCTGTAGTACTCTCTGCCTCTATAAGAAAGCTGGGAGTTTAGGGGACCTATACACAGATGCTCTGTCTTGCACATTTGCCACCAAAATTCATGTCAAAATTTAAACATCATCATAAATTTAAGCAGCTGGAAACTTATTTTATTGTATTTGCAGGTGGGACCTTTGGCATATAACTAAGGTTAACTAAATTAGGCCAGAAGGTAGGGCCCTAAATTTATTGGAATCCTGGCTTTTATAAGAACCAGGAGATGAACCTGAGCTAAGATGTTCCTTCTCACAGTTATGATGACCAGAGATACTTTGAAATTATATGTAGTGTCCACCAAAAAGAAGAAACATACCAAATGTAACTGCCTGGTTCCAAATTTCTTATTCTTCATAACCGTGAACCAAATAAAACCTTTACAAATTACCCAGGCTGTGACAATGAGTAAATTTAAAGTAATATAAAGTTAACATTTTAAAAAAAAAAAAAGAAAAAGAGAAAAAAAGAGAGAGGATCTTATAATGTAGGCTCAGGTTGGCCTTGATTTCTTAATCCTTCTGCCTTGGTCTTCAATAGCTAGGATTAAAGATACTAAAGGCCAGCTTTTAAACGTTCTAGCTAATTTTCACAAACATATCTAAAGACCAAAAGAAAAGCATCCATTACAGCGATAAGGTCTTCTCAGGAAGAACAGGGTGATTTAGAATTGTGGAGGACTGCATCCAAGAACAAGACAACCTGGTGTTCTGGCCTAGTTGTACCAACACCTAAATATGTGACCAGCTAACTAAACCTGAGTTTGTATAACTCCAAAAATAAGCTTTCTAAATATCCTTCGTAAGCTCAGATCTAATGAAGCTATATTTAGATCACTGTATAACCAAAGCTTAATACAAGACTTACATTCCAGAGTCAAGAGTATACAAAATGAGCTTAGAATCCATACAAACCTCGAGATCCAATTACTCTTTATTTGCTACACTATTGAAAAAGGGTAAGCTGCTTAATTTACCTATACATCAGTTTTAATAGCTATAGATTTTGTCACCAAAATTCATGTCAAAATTTAAACTCCATCATGAGTTCTTAAACAGCTGGAAAAATGGTGTGGTGGTCTATGTAATTCCACCTCTGGAAAAATCAAGGCAAGAGAATCAGACTACACAGTGAGATTCCATGTCAAGAAACATAATAAATAAATGAATAAACAAATAAGTAGAGACTTTAAAATTTGTCTCAGAATTTTATAAATAATTACAGTACACAAAAAGTATGTCATAAAGTGTCTGGTATAAAGAAATATTTGTAATGTTAGTTAATTACTAGTCTTTTAAATATCTAGTGGCTACCCTCCACCAGAACATGGCAATCAGAAAATGACCACAGAGGAAGTCAGAGGGACTCACGGAGGCGCCGTACCTGGAGGCCCTGCAGCAGCCGCGTCTTCCATGAGCTCTCCCTCTTCCAGCTCCATACTGTTATACTCTACATCATTTTCTCCAGACCTGCAAATAGACAAGTTCCACCATGTCCACAACAACTCATAATTCTCACAAAGGAAATAAATTAATATCTGTATTTGTGGGCCAGTAAGATGGCTCAGCAAGTAAAAGGTACTTGCCACCAAGCCTTATAACCTGAGTTCGAGCCTCAGGTGCTATCTGGGAGAGAGAATGAGAGCTGTTTCCCAGGATGTCCTCTGACTTTCACATGCACTGTAGTGTGTGTGTGTGTGTGCGCGCACAACCTCAAACCACATTCTACATGAATTTTAAAAATTAAAAAAACTATTTGTCACACTTTGATCAGTTTTGTGTTTCTAAACACAACTATGAGAAAACCTTAGTCAGAGTTATGAGTATGCATTTAATATTCAAATATGTTTTAAATAACATCAAAGTAAGCTAACAATATTTTATTTTTACATCAAAACACTGTCAGAAGTTATACATTTATAATGCGTTGTCTCTGCTGCTAGGCATGTAGCTCAGTTAGTACAGTACTTATCTAGCACTTAGGAAGCCTAGGCTTGGACGCTATCACCACGTGGAACCAGGAGTAGTGGTATGGTACCCACCTGAAATCCTAGTAATCCCAGGATTAGGGAGGCAGAGACAGAAGATCAGAAGTTCTCATCCTGCGTTACATAGCAAGTTTGTGAGCAGCCTAGGCTATGGTGAGACCATTTCAAAGACAAAAAAAAAATGAGGACCCACACTCTAATGGTAGTTAATTAGAGAAAACAAAAACAAAATAATAACAACTCCCCCACCCCAAACCCACACCTTACATTTTAATATTTAAGAAAAAAACCCTCTAAGTCAGGAGTGCTGGTACATGCCCGTATAACCAATACTTGGAGGTGCACAACGGAGGATCAGGAATTCAAGGCCATCCTTAGTTATACAATGAGTTCTATGAGGTTACTTCAAACTTTGCCTCCGTGTCTGTCTGTCTCTCTCCCTCACACACAAAGACACACACACACACAGACACACACTATTAATTATTGCATATGACTAAAACAACTTCAGAAAACAGGGTGCTGGTTCTTATTTATTCTTAAAAAGTCAACTCTGAACTTTAAACCACAAAGTACTATTTGAAACAGTAAGAAAGACAATGCTAGTTCTACATATTTAAAGACATTTTAAGATCAGCTCCCATTTGTGATGGTGTACGGAATTCTGAAGCCTTATTATCAAGTAAAACTGAAGAAAATTTTTAAAAAGCCACGTGAGACTCTGGAAATAGGGTAACTCCAATGATTAAGATCATGTGTTTTGGAGCTGGAGAGATGGCTCAGCAGTTAAGAGCACTGACTGCTCTTCCAGAGGTCCTGAGTTCAATTCCCAGCAACCACATGGTGGCTCACAACCATCTGTAATGGGAACTGATGCTCTCTTCTGATGTGTCTGAAAACAGTGACAATGTATTCAAATATATAAAAATAAATAAATCTTCAAAAAAAATTAAGAAGAGGACATGTGTTTCTCCTGTAGAGAACCACAGTTCAGTTCCCAGCACCCACATGATGGCCAACAACCATCTATCTGTAATTCCAGTTCCGGAGATCCAATGCCCTCTTCTGTGGACACTGACCATCCATATAGTTCAAGGACATACATGTAGGTAAAAAGGTGATAAAATAAATCTAGAAGAAGAAAAATTTAAAAAGGAAAGTACTCTGGAAATGTAAAAGGTATAAAATATAAAATGAAAAAATGTCTACTAAAAAAAAGTTATTTAAATTGGTAATAAGAAAGAACATAGGTCTCTTTTCTCTAAACATCCAGTTAGCTCAGTTCTAAGGCAGGAGAGAGAAGTATACCTTTGTTAGGGTGTTTTCAAAATTTTAATTAGAAATAGCTGAGAGTAGTTAATGGAGAACAGTCCAGATTACTTTATATAGATAGATGGTTTTCAAAAAATGTCAGAAACCGACAGAATGTGACATTTAATGTTATTTATTCACTTGTTGTAGAGACAAGTCTGTTCCTGACAGCATCCCTTTCGTGGATTCAAAGAAGAAACTGAGCGTCAATGGAGCTGCTCCAGTTGTGGCGAGACAGCCACTAGGCAAAAATTGCTTCATTTCATCTACAGACAAAATAGTGTCCAGCAAAAGGACACAAATTACAGGTCAGGACAGCTTAGTTCTATCAAGACAGAATAAGCTAGTCCTTAATATTCCTGTATCTCAAAGGTCTGTCAGATAATCCTGGGCCAGAAGGCTGAAGACTGATGCTCCAACTTCCTGACTTTACTGGGGCTGTATAGTTAAGAAACCTACCAGACAGCTGTCTCTCCAAATTGTCTCAGTTCTGGAAGCTGTATTAGGCTTCCTATATACTTTCAGTTAATATTAGTCATTCTTGGATTTCTGGCGGGGTTGAAGACTTAAAGTCTCATAGCCAACTCAGGATATTTACACTGAGAGAACAGGTTTGAGAGGATAATTTTCAGATGGCATACAATCTAAAGCCAGGACATAAGTCAAGGCAGAATCATAAGTCTTTTAAGTTAGTATAGATGACAACGTTCTATCTTAATGACAAAAATGATGGACTGGGTGTTAGGTCTATCTTATACCTTTAATTTACAAAATGGTAATAGTTGTGCTCAATTTATATTTTTAGAGAAGAGTTTTTGTTTTGTTTTGTTTTTTAAGAGAAAGGGTAATATGTGGCAGGATTTTCCCTGTCCAAAATACTAGTGCAGAAAGTGGCCTGTGATTGGACAGGGAAAGGGAGGCAGACCTAAGAGTTGGGGAGAGAGGGAGAGAGGGAGAGAGGGAGAGAGAGGGGAGAAAGAGGAGAGAGGAGGAGGGAGGGAGGGAGGGAAGGAGGAAGAAAGGGAGAGGGAGAGGGAGAAAGGGAGAGGGAGAGGAAGAAAGGGTGAGTGTGAGAGCAAGCGCAACTTGGGGAGAAGGAGAAGGATCAAAATGGAGGAAGGACAGGAAGAAGATCCTGATCCCGCATTGTCTTAATAGCCACAGGTAGCTAATTGGGATAACTTGTCTAGCCAAGGTGGGCGGCTTGTATCATTATCATTTTTCTCTGAAATTATCGTGTAGGCATCTTGTGAATTGAGAATTTACTGTTATATAAATCTGACTGGTTAATTAAAAGCTGAGAGTTGCCAGCAGTAACATAGGAAGCCTGTCAGTCCCTTTTTGTATTATGTCCAGCAACATAGGTATGTTGCCACCAGGTCTAGGTTCAGATTCAGAGGGCTCTCCCTCTCCAAGGAATAAGGCTATAAAACAGTGCCAGAAAAACTTACAATAGGCAGCCTAGCCTAATCAGTTTTGGGCCAGTGATATAGCTTAGTGAGTAAAAGTCATTTACTGTGCAGCCCTGAAAAATCTGATTTGGGGTTGAGATGACTCAGTGGTTAAGAGCACTGACTGAGAAACCCTATCTCAAAAAAAAAAAAACAGGAGCACTGACTGTTCTGTCAGAGGACCAGGTTTCAGTTCCTAGCAGCCACACGGCAGCTCACAACTGTCTGTAATTCCACTTCCAGGGGATCTGACCCTCACACAGACAAGTGTGCAGGCAAAACATGAAGCACATAAAGTAAATTATAAAAAAAAAAAAAAAATTCACCCCTGGAACCCACAGTAGAAGTCAAACACTCACTCTCACAAGTTGAACTCTGCCTATATTACACATATACACATTTGAGACCAGTAGTCTACAGTGAGTTCCAAGGATAGCCAGGGCTACACAGAAAAACCCTGTCTCTAAAACCTCAAAAATTAAAAAATGTATTGAATTAATTTATTGAAATTAATTAATTTTAAGAAGTATTTATCTTAAATATATAAGTATTTACCTGTATTTATGTCTGTGTACCACCTGTGTGCCTAGTGCCCACAGAGGACAGAAGAGAGCATCAGATTACGGACGGTTATTAGCTGGCATGTAGATCCTGGGAATTGAATCCAGGTCCTTTGGAAGAGCAGCCAGTATTCTAAATCATTGAGCCATCTCTCCTTGTTCAAAAAATATATATAAGTAAATAAAACAAGAACAAAAACTCCTAGCTTGCCGGGCAGTGGTGGCGCACACCTTTAATCCCAGCACTTGGGAGGCAGAAGCAGGCGGATTTCTGAGTTCGAGGCCAGCTTGGTCTACAGAGTGAGGTCCAGGACAGCCTGGGCTACACAGAGAAACCCTGTCTCGAAAAAACCAAAAAAAAAAAGAAAAGAAAAAAAAAACCTCCTAGCTTAGCTTAGAAGGCCTAGTTTATATCTAGATTATAGGTAAGAAACAAAGTGCTGACTATTTCCATATTTAACATAAACCAGTTACAACAGTTTCTGGTAATTCCTACTTAGGAGTGTTAACATGGGGCTCACATGGTCTCCTCATCAATATCGTTTTCTTCCGTGTTGCTTGTTGCTGTAGAACTAGCAGAAGAGCTGCTACCATCAAGGTGATTCACTTCATCTTCACCAACAAGATCCAGATCCAGATCTCCATCTGAGAGCTCATGCTACAACAAGGCAAAGACAACATTTCCTTTCATTCCTTTTTTAGAATTCTGAGTCAAGAGTCTTCTATTATAGTTCAGGCTGGTCTTAATTTTCCTATCTCAGCCTTCTGAGAGCTAGAATGTTAAGCAAGCACCACCACACTTGGCTAAAACAAGATTTTTATTCCAAACATTTCTACTCAGCTGGTCATCCCAGTTAAGAAACTAAGAAGAGTTCTATTGTCTGATTCTATGTTTATACCACTAAGTACTCTAGAGAAAAGTCACACAACCTTACTGACTGCTACCACTCTTGATGTATAGTTACTTATCAATCTTAGCTGGGTCCTCAATGCAACAAGGAATAATTCACATATTGTGAAAGTCAGCTTCCAATAAGGTTCTCCTCACAAAGTAACTTCTTACACCTAGGTCACAGCTGTATCTCAGCACTTGAGAATTTGAGAAAGCAGAAGTCAGAAAGGTCATTCTTTGTCACATAGTAGTGTTCTGTAGCCCAAAGCCAGCTGGGGCTACAAAAACAAATCAATATACCACTTAAGTCATGCCCCCCCAACCCTTTTCATCCTCATAGCCCCTCTATCCACCTGCACAGAACAACTTTCAGCTGCCTTGTCTACAAGTTCTACCATTCATTTTACTCAAATGGCTAAGCATTTGTCACCTGTGGACATTGACACTTGAGTGGAAGCTGGGTGTCTCATGCTTGCAGAGGCTACCCTGGTGTACATATTGAATTCCAAGATAGCCAGGGCTCAACTGTCTCAAAACACTGAGAGACTGATGACAGTAAATGCATTACCTTACTAAGGAAAGAAAGTAGGGCTCAGACTAAAGAAGTTGCACTTTGATAGACTGAGTAAAATGAAACATAAAATCCAAGTCTCCCATCTTAAAAGCAACAACTACAGAAAATCTACTCTGGTCTCCTGATCTTAACTAAAAACAAACAAAATCCACTTAGTGAACTCTTATCACACCTATTATTTGACTTGGTAAAACCCAACCAACTCATAAGTCTTCTTACAAGCAGATACTTAACAGCTACAGTGAATGATTAAAAAAAACCCCATATTTTTAAAATCCACAATTTAAACAGTTTCTAGACTGTGTGTCACAGTTTCAGAGGATGGTCTTCTATAATTAACTTTTATAACTTTGCAATGCTGTATAAATATTACATTTATACAACATGTACACACCAATAATGAAAACTACTGGACAAGATTTGTAGGACACTGTTTTCCCCACATTGTATGCTAGAATCTATGATCCTACAGTACACGTTACCAATCTAAATCTATTATTACATGATAGTCTTCATTCTGAATCTTCTCCTCCTCATCTTCATCTTCTTTGGTCTCTCTTACAGAAGCTGAAGTAGGACCACCTTCCAGAAGCATGTCAGAGCATGACCCAGCTTTCTTAGCTCGTGTCTCAGGAGTATCATCATTTTGGGGGCTAAGATGATTATCTGGTGGTGACAGATCTCTGGATTTCTGAGTTCTCGATAGCTCAATAGTCAATCTCTTTTAAAATAAGAACAGTACGAATCAATATTAAATGTAAGAGGTGTCTCAGTGGCAAAGTAAACAATGTTTACAGTTAAAAATAAACTATAAACTGGGAGTAACAGCACATGTTGTTAATCCCAGCACCCAGGAGGCAGAAGCTGGTGATCTCCAGCCTGGTCTTCGAATTAGAGAAAAGGAAAAGAAAAGAAAGAAAAGGGCAGCATAAAGTTGGAGTTGAAGAGACAGCTCATGGGCACACAGAAGGTGGATCCTGGAGGAGACAAGCAAACACAAGGGGTCTTGTCCATCCTGCATGATTCAGCAGTACAATGCACATGGAAGGAGAGATGTAGGACTTGAGAATATGTTCATGCACGTGAATCTCCAAAAGGGTAAGCATCTGTCACCTGTGGACACTGACACGTGAGTGAGAGCTGGATACCTCATGCTTGCAGAGGCTAGGCAGGTCTACAATATTGAGTTCCAGGGCAGCCAGGATTCTACTGTCTCAAAACACTAGGGAAAAAACCAGATCTGAAAATAGTTTTTAAAAACCATTTCTTTGGGCTGGAAAGATAGCTCACTGGTTATGAGCACTGCCTTTTCTTCCAGAGGTCCTGAGTTCAATTCCCAGCACCAGCATGGTGGCTCACAACCATCTGTGATGGGATCTGATACCTTCTTCTATCATTCAGGTAGACATGTAAATAGAGCACTCATATACGTAAATAACAAGGCTCCAGAAAACAAAAGAAAACCATTTCTTTAACTCTCTCATTTTCTTCTGTCTTGTTTTTGAAATATGTATATGACAAAGATAAACGATCTTTTGCATATCTGGTCTAAACTACACATATAGTTCACAAACTGTATAGAGAATACAGGCTGAGTTTTGATCTGTTTTGTTTGATGGTGCTGAGAACCCAGGACTTTTGATTGTGAGATAGACACTTAAATACTGAGCTACATGTCCAGCTCCAATAGTTTTAAATCTATATTCACCCATATTTCTGAGCTTCATCTACTACAACTTTCATAATCCAAACCTCCTATTCCATCCAAAGTCCATATGGAGGGACTGCAAAATGGCTCGGTGCGGAAGATCACTTGCCACCAGGCCTGACTACTTGAGTTCAATCCTTGAACCCACATAGTGGAAAGGAGAATAAACTCCCACAAGTTGTCCTCTGACATTTACATGTGCACAGTGGCACGAGCACCCACCCACACATACATGCATACACACACACACACAAACATAAAACCAGTTCAAATCCCACACGAAGGAAAGAATTCCTTACATAATTTCATTATTTCAAAATCAAAATTTACTAGCGTTCTACTTATTATAGTATTCAATCAACAACATCAAGAATTCAAAGAAAGTATGACAACTTTCAATTATTTTACTTTTAATCTTTAAACTCAAGACATCCTGTATAATACAATCACCTTAGATACTGAGGGGAACAATGTTTACTTCAAACCAGAGTGGTACTGCACAATGCAACTTTGCATAATAATAATATTATATATCTACAGTATCTAGCACAAGCCCCTGAAATGAAATCACTAGAACTAAGGAATAGTATTGTTGATCTTAATGAAATGAAACCAATGTAGCTAAATGTGGCAACACAACTGAGTGTAGAATCTAGAGGCTCCAAGGGTAGAGAAAAGGACAGTCAAAAGTCAAATTTTTACCACAATACTAAAATGGATAGCCAAAATCAAATTCAAAAAGCAGCAAGCCAAAATAATAGGCTGTACTAAGCAAGAATGGATGTAATTGCCTTACCTCTTTAAGATTGTTTATTTGTTGAATATAACCAGTCTGTGCAGCTTCCAACTGAGTAATGTACCAGTGCTGATCCCGGCATTTTTGAAAAAATGTTGGTGAGCGTACCTGAAATCTTAAGAAAAGAACAATTCCATGTGAAGAATAATACAAAAGATGAATCTGTGCAATATATACATTCTACAGTTCCCATTCAATTAAGGACCACTTCATCCAAGGCTACAGAGAAACTGTCTCAAAAAATAAGCAAACAAACAAACAAACAGGAACCACTTCAAATGAATTCTGAGTTTCTGTTCCCCATCATTGACTCATAAACGAGAACGGCATGTGGCTCTAAATGTCATCTGTCTAAACTGAAAGTACACTCTTTTCTTTTATGTGCACGAGTGTGTTGCCTGTATATATGTCTGTGTATCACATACATGCCTGGTGCTTGCAGAGGTGAGAAGAGGGTGTTAGATCACCTAAGACTGGAGTTACAAATGGTTGTAAGCTATGTGGGTGCGAGGAATCAAGCCCGGATCCTCTGGAAGAACTGAGCCATCTCTTGAGCCTCAAAACTCTACTTTTCTAAAGATCACATTATATATCAAGATTAAGCTGCCAAGTTAACCCACAGACCATAGATATTATAATACTATAGTTCAAATATGATGATCCCAAGCCGGGAAAGAAAGAGGATCATAACTACACAGGACTAATTAGGAAAACAACACTTTCCTATCCTTTTACCTAGTCAGGCTCCAGAAAAACATAGTTTAAGGGCTGGGTTTTCTCTCCTCCATCCCAGCTTAATCTCACTTTCTTTTTATATTTTAAAAATTCATTTTTTTTGGGGGGGGGAGGCAGCATCTCATTCAGTTTAGACTGGTCTAAAACATACAGTGATCCTCCTAGACTCTCTAGTGCTAGTATTCAGGTATGAGCCACCACTCAAGGTTCCTCAGATTTCCTACCCTTTGGGAAAATTCATATACTGGGTCAAATAACCAAAACTGCTTCACTAGACTCAAAAGAGTTGTATGCTTCCAATAAATAGTATCTTTGCCCTCTCCAGATAGCCTATAATCAAAACTGCATATCAACAAAATAGCAAATAAAAAGTATCTACATTAAATCCTACTAACTTGATAAATGTCTTTAATGTACCTGGCTATTCATATTTTTTGTTTTTTTTTTAAAAAATCTTCTTATTAAGCCATGTGGTTATGACAAATGCTTTTAATCCCAGCACCCAGGCAGAAGCAGGCGATTCTTTGTGAGTTTGAGGCCAGCCTGGTCTACAGAGTAAGTTCCAAGACAGCTAAGGCTACAGAGAAAAACCCTGTCTCTAAAAACCTGTCGTAAAGGAAAACAAAAAACAAAACAAAAACCTCAAAACAAAACAAAAACCTCTTAATATTTAGTAAAAACAAATCTTTCTTACTTAAGAGTCAAACGTGATTCCACTTATGTCACTGGAGCATGCCTCTGAAGAGGACATTAGACACCATACTCTTCCAAACTTAGGCCATGCGGTTTGCCTCATGGAGCACTTCTGCCATAATGTGGTGCTTTACCACAACCACATACTCAAAGCAATAGTGCTACTCTATCATGGACTGAAATCTTGAAAATTGTGAACCAGATTTATAAAATGATTATCTCAGGTACTTGTTACAGAAACAAGAAACTAACAAGCAAAAAGCAACTTGAAGGGAAATGGGACAGGTTACAGGCCATTACTGTTGGGAAGTCGAGACAGAAATATAAAGCAAGCAATCGCATCCAAATTCAGAAGCAGACAGAATGGCTGCCTGCATGCCTGTGCTCAGTTCACTTTCTCTGTATACAGCCCAGGACTCAAACCCAGAGAATGGTGTTACTCAGGGTAACCTAATCGGCACTAGCTCAAGATGAGACTCCTTTCCCAAGTGATTCTACATTCAGTTAACAATTAAAATGAACCATCAAATAGAAACAATTCAGTTTTATCTAAGACCTTACATCTAATGTAAGAAAATACTATCTAATAGTTAACTGCAACAGCATCTAATGCTAGCCAATGATGCTCATGGATGAGAAGGCACAACTGAACACAATCAATATTTTCAGTATTCATGAGAAAACATTAGAAAAGGTTCCTTCTAAGCATTTTTCTTTAACTGATGGATCAAATTCCTAGTCATTCCTGAACATTAGTCTTTATACTATTTGAGCCATTAGGATAAAAAGAGCAGGAAGGTTTTCCTGTTTCTCTTTTAATGAACAAATAAATATATAAACTTATCTAGTTTAATTATATATTTATTTAGAGTTACAGAAAAGCCAGGTGTGGTGGTACAGAAGTTTAACCTTGTACACTCAGGAAGCAGAGGCATATGTGAGTTCAACACCAGCCTGGTTTACACAGTTCCAGGACAGCCAGAGCTACATAAGAGAGAGACCTTGCCTCAAAAAACAAAAATAAAAACAAACAAAAACTCAGGTAGTAATTCAGTTAGATCTCTTTAAGTTCGAGGTGTGCCAGGTCTATACAGCCAAATTACACAGAGAAACCTGTCTCAAAAACACAAAACAAGAAAAACAGAAAACAAAAACCAGAGGTAGAAAAAAAGCCTTAACTTTCTAATAAATATGTATAATAAATATGTAAAAAGTTGTATCAAAATCTTAAATGAAATGAGAAAAAAAAGTACAAAGAAGCTAATCAGGAAGAGGAAGGGAATAAATATGGTCAAAACTGTAACACATTAAACGTGAAAATGGCATAATAAAATCCATTATATATACTAATAAAAACATTGAGGGGAAAATCTGTCACTCTGTAGGTTGGTAAATAGATGTTAGAATTGACTGTAACATGAAATGCCAATAAAGCATTTTCTCTGTTAAATTATAAAAACAAGACTATTACCTCAAGAGAAAAAGTGACAGTTTTCTTCCTCTTTCCCTCTTCCCTCCCTCTCTTCTTCCTGTGATTTTGCTTTCTTTGACACCTGGCAAATCTTAAATTACCTAGGTAGACACACATAGCCTTCAACTCCTGATCCTCCTAATCCACCACCTGAACTCTGGGATTACAAGTGTGTACCACCACATTTTTGTTTCCATACTTCTAACATAATTTTATAAGAAACTGAAATATATTCTGTAAAGGTAAGCTTGAAAAGTCAGTCACTGAAATATTACACTGTCAAACACAGAGATAAAAAACAAAAAACAAAACAAAAAACCCTACATAATGGCCTCACTAATCTATTCTTAGCGTCAGTATTCAGATTTAGGTCAAATGCTCTATGCACAGGCTGAAGGCAATTTAATCAGTACTCTTGTGGGCAGCAGCCCTCTGATTGTGATTCCTTTTTTCTATTTTCACTCCCTGCCCCGCAAGACAGGGTTTCTGTGTGTAGCCCTGGCTGTCCTGGAACTCATTCTGCAGAACCAGGCTGGCCTCAACCAAAAATTCAGACTTTGGATTTTTAGTTAGGTATGCTCAACCTATAAACCACCTGTAAAAAATTATTATTATTGTTGTTGTTGTTATTTTTGTAGACAAGGTCTCTTGTAACCCATACTGGCTTTAAACTTGTTATGTTGTCTACACTGGTCTTGAACTCCAACCTTTCTGACTCTATATCCCAAATACCAGGATTATAGGCATGAGGCATCACATCTGGCAATATATTTTTTTTTTTAACGGAATCAATGACTAGGTGTCAAATCATTTCTCACTTTTATTATTCATCTAACTACATGGAATTCCTGAAATAAAAGTTATTGTGTGAATTTCAATATGTTTGTTAAATAAAAATTTGTAATACAGTTTTGAGGATATTATTTCTCTTATAAGTCACAATATCAAATATCTCAAACTACCTTAAAATCACTGTATCATTTTGTCGGTTCAAGTACCCTTCATTTGCAAGTAAGTCCAAACGAAAAAATCTATTGTAGCCCCAGCATTCTCCAACTTCAAAGTCAGATGCAAATTCTCGAATGATATTTTTAGTAGGGTCGTTGCACGACTGGTGAACCATTTCTACACGATATTCATATCTAAAAAAATGTAGAAACTATTATTAGTACAATCACAAAAGTAAAAATAATTACATAAAAATAAATTTGTTACTCCAGAAGTCATTTACAGAAACAGCAGTATTTCAAACTGGCCACACCATGACAAAAGCAACTTGGGGGAGGGAGGAGTTTCTTTGGCTTACACTTCCACATCACAGTGCATCACTGAAGGAAGTCAGGACAGGAACTCAAGCAGGACCGGAATCTGGAGGCAGGGGCTGATGCAGAGGCCATGGAAGGGTGTTGCTTACTGGCTTGCTCCTCATGACTTGCTCAGCCTGCGTTCTTATAGAACCCAGGACTATTATTAGCCTAGGGATGGCACCACCCACAACAGGCTGGGCCCTCCCCCATCAATCACTAAGCAATCGCCCTACAGGCTTGACTATAGCCCAATCTTATGGAGGCATTTTCTCAATTGAGGCTCCCTCTGCTTCAACTGTGTCAACTTGACAAAAAAACTAGCCAGCACACTCAGTAATACTACTTGAAAACAAATCACAAAATGTTTCATGTAGAAATTTTACTCATTACACACATGTTTATGCTCACACACCTAGAGAAAGTGAATAAAGTTTGAAAAAAAACATGAACTCTCTCTCTAAACCCTCACTGACAACTCAGACTGACTAGACGGGTATCTAGATTGCTACCTAGTGATCGATGTCTTTATTCTGTACTTTAACACTTAAACTACCCCACTGCTAAACTTTTAATTGCAAGATTGAATGGCTTTTCAACATTTAATGGAAGAAGATTCTGAACCCACTCTGCTTCCTGAAATGTTAAGTGAATCAACAAACTGTATTTATATGAAGACTATATGAAAGTATTTAGAAAATGTCACATACACATATACAAATTCCAATCTTTTCTAAACATACTACCATGAACATATTACATTAAGAATGATAAGTTATTCACATTTCTAAAACAATGTGAACTTCAATTTCCTGAAAAAGGGCCTGGAGATATAGTGCAGTAATAAGAGCCCCAAATCCTGGACTCAGTATCTTGTTCAAAATAAATAAATGAATTAAAGTCTTAACATCTGTTTGGTAATAGAAGTATCAAGCTGAATCCAGTGACAAAGACAATAAGTATTATAGATTGAAAAAAAAATCGAAGACAGAAATAAAAATCCTCCTTCACCCCAAGGCAGAGACAAGAGAAAAAGATGGCTGTATGAAACTGAGGATCAGGTAACCAGCTTTGTGGCAGGACATAGAATAAAATAAACGGGTAATTAAGAGATGAACTAGTCGAAGAACAGAGCCAATACAATTGTTCTGTTTCCCAGATCTCACAAAGTGACATGAGAAAACCATCAGCCAAGAGTTGTCCTGACCACATACTCTAAATAGAAAGTTATAAATCTTTTCTGTCTCTAACTTTTGGTGACGGGGGACCTGAGAAAGATGATGGGAAAGTTTGGGATCAGGAGGTCTTGTATAAACTGATACTTCATGTCAAGCAAGTTTATGAAGACAGGTGCAGTAGCACATGCCTTTAACCCCAGTACTTGGAAACAGAGGCAGACAGATCTCTGAATTTGAGGCCAACATGATTTACACATAGTTCATCTAAGGCTGTGTTGAGAGACACTGTCTCAAAATAAACCAACAAAGGAAGTAAAAGAAGAAAATGTATACAGTTAACAGGGGAAAAACAGGTTAGAATCAGCAGAACGTTTTCATACAGTGTTGCAGAAAAGGTTCAAAGGATATCAAGTGGGACTGATAACTCCAGTCTCTACAGAGGGAAAAGCCAGGGTCCCAGGAAGAGAAACATTTCAGGCCCTGGCCCCAGTCTCAGACTGGACATTGCCAAGTCTGCCCTTAGACAGAGAACCAACATTCTTTGTCCTTTCATCAGTGCCTCTGAGAAAGACTTGAATTGGCATGGTGCCCAACAAAATATAGGTCATAATATCATTCTCTTATAACTCTAAGATCTGTATCAGTTGCTAATTTCAATTGATTTTCTTCATTTATTCCATGGTTTGCTTTCTCTCTATTGGGATATCTGCCTTTGTTCTACTTTACATTAATGGATTCCTTTACGATTTTTCACTGTCCTAATTCCAGAATGCAGTTAAATTGCGAGGTTTTCAGTTTAGACCTTACTCCTCCACATTACTAAACAAAATCCTTCCTCAGAGCTTTATCCTGTGCCCCATTTATTCGAAGTTTTCTCCTGTGGTTGATAGAAACAGGGGTTGTGCTCTTTAAAGCATCATCCTTTCCCCATGTCTCTTTTCCTTGCATAAGGTTCACTCCCCAGCCTTCTCTTTCCTCAGTTTCCTCCTAAGTCCTGATTAGAACTCTGCAGCCTTGTTTATGACAGCCAGAAGCTGGAAACAACCCAGATGCCCCACAACACAAGAATGAATACAGAAAATGTGGTTCATTTACACAGTGGAATACTACTCAACTATTAAGAACGAAGATATCCTGAATTTTGTAAGCAAATAGATGGAACCAGAAAATATCCTGAGTGAGGTAACTCAGACCTAAAAAGACATGCACGGCATGTGCTCATTAATTAGTTGATGTTAGCCAAAAAAAAAAAAAAAAAGAAAAGAAAAGAAAAGAAAAGTACAGAATACCCAGGATACAATCCATACAACTCAAAAAGGTTAACAAGCCAAAGAGGCCAAGTGAGGATGCCTCAATTTCCCTTGGGAGGAAGAAAGCAATCACAGGAAGGGTAGAAAGGGAGGGACCTGGGTGGGAAAGGGAACAGGGAGGGGAGATGGGGAACATGATCAGGTACTGGATGGGGGGAGGGGAACAGGACTGAAGCCCTGAGGGTCAGCAGAAAGAATGGAAACAGGTAACCTCAGGAGGTAGGAGGTGGGGGAACCCTCCAGAATGTACCAGAGACCTGGGAGGTAGGACTCTCAGGACTCAAAGGGAAGAACCTTAGATGAAATGTCCTATAGCAGAGGGTGGGAACTTATAGAGCCCACCTCCAGTACAAAGACAGGGCATCAAGTGAGGGATGGATGGGGTTGCCGTCCCACAGTCAAAAACTCTAACCCATAATTGTTTCTGCCTGAAAGAACTGAAGGGACAAAAATGAAGATAAGCCTGAGGAAAAAGAGGTCCAGTAACAGGCCCAAATTGTGATCCAGCTCACTGGGAGGCCCCAAGGCCTGACACTATTACTAAGGCTATGGTGTGCTTCACAAAAGGGGGCCTATCATAACTGCCCTCCAAAAGACCCAACAAGCAGCTGAGTCAGATACAGATATTTAGACCCAACCAATGCACAGAAGCTGCTGACCCCTGTGGTTGAATTAGGAAAAAGATGGAAGCAGCTGAGGAGGAGGGCGAACTTGTAGGAAGACAAGTAGTCTCAACTAATATGGACCCTCAAGATCTCTCAGACACTGGGCCACCATCCAGACAGCATACACCAGCTTATATGAGGCCCCCAACACATATATAGCATAAGACTGCCAGGTCTGGACTCAGTCAAAGAAGATGCACCTAACCAACCCTCAAGAGACTGGAGGCCCCAGGGGGTGGGGAGG
Source organism: Grammomys surdaster (assembly GCF_004785775.1). Lineage (NCBI taxonomy): Eukaryota > Metazoa > Chordata > Mammalia > Rodentia > Muridae > Grammomys > Grammomys surdaster. The sequence continues at coordinate 3,871,187 of NW_021604658.1, read as the reverse complement.
TCTGGTAGGGTGGGGGTAAAGATTAAATAAAATTTAAAAAAAAAAAAAAAGAACTCTGCGGAACACAAAACAGGAATCTAATATACATGTCTGGATTTCTGTCTGCAGCCTTCTTGGGTATCCTACCCAATGTAGCATAGGTTTGTTGGTATTCCTAGACTGACTCCACCTCACTTCCTCTATCACCGTCACACCACAAAAACTATCTTGACTTTAAGGGAGAACAATCACAGAGTTAATCTGAGTGTTTCTTATCTTGGAAAAATTGCCTTCACTAGCTACTTCATCTAGAAAATGTTGTTTCATGTTTTATGTATCATTATAACAGAAAGTATGCATCTTATTCTTACTATTCCATTTTTAGCTTTAAACAAATGGTCCATACCAAACCAACAAATTCTAATGTACTAGTGTAAAAATAAATATTACAAATTCAAGCAGATGATGGTGGCACACCATCTTTAATCCCAGAGCTCAGGAGGCTGAGGCAGGTGGATCTCTGAGTTCAAGGCCAGTTGGTCTACAAAATGAGTTCCAGGACAGCCAGGGCTACACAGAGAAACTCTGTCTCAAAAAAATCAAGTATGTTTGTGTATATGTATATATACACATATATATACACACATAGAAAATTCCTTATCACAACCATATATATATATAAATAATTGGGTCTAGATATGGCACACACCTGCAATTCCAGTATTCAAGGACTCAGTGGTCCTCAAGCTTCCTAACGCTGCTACCCTTTAATATAGTTTCTATTATAAACTGCAATTTATAATAAATTTATAATTAATAAATTATTTATGGAGATAGAGGTTTGCCACAATAGTCTCAACCCAGTGGTTAAGGACCAATGCTCAAAAGGCTGAGAGTTAGGAAAATCAAGAACATTTTTGGTTACCTGGTTTAAAAAAAATCCATCTCATAAGGTTTCACACTGCTCACCCCACCCCACCCCACCCCACCTCACCCTACCCCACCCCTGATGATTTATAGGCAATCAGCGCCTGCTGGGTGAGGGAGAGACATTTTTCAGTGGAGTAGCTGCTGCTAAGGTGTTGGTACTTCCGTAAATAAGCTCCTGTCCATGTTCTTCCAAAGCAGTCCTAATTACAACTCACTGGACTACAAAAAGAAAAAGGACATCAAAGGAAAATGGGGCCTACCTGGAAGTGTAAAGGAACTCAGTGCTGGAAGAGGGGATAATAGAGAATGGATATAATAAAACTGTACACATGCATGTATATACATGCATACATGCATGAGAATGCAATATTGAAGTTGGACATGTTGCTGCATGCTTTAAATCCCAGCACTATGGGCAGCAGACATGAATCAGTCTATGAGCACACGGCCAGACCAAGATCCAGGGCTACAAAGTCAGACTCTGGACAAATAGTTTGGAAGTTAAAAGCATGCTCCTTTTCTCGAGGAGGTGTGGGTTCAATTCTCAGCACCCACGTAAGTAGCTTATAGCCATTATAATTCCAGTATCAAGGGATTCAACACCATCCTCTGGCCTCTGTAGGTACCAGGAATACATATGGAACACAGATATACAAGTAAAACACTCATACACATGAAGTTAAAAAGAAAAGAAAAAAAAAAAAACAGGCAGTGGCGCCATGCACCTTAATCCCAGAACTGGGGAGGAAGAGGCAGACAGATCTCTGCAAGTTTCAGGCCAGCTTGGTCTACAGAGTGAGTTGCAGGACAACCAGGTCTGTTACACAGAGAAACAAACAAATACAACAAAAAAGAAAAACAAACAAAATAGCCCAGCTGAATCCCAGCACTCAGGAGTTCACACACAGCCTGGTCTACATAACAAGCTCCGGATCAGCCAAGAGCAAGGCCCTGAGAAACAAAAACTGCAATTTAATAATTATGTATTACTAATATGTGTAATGTATACTAATAAAAATATTAAGACTAAAAAACCTAAGAATAAACAAACACAAATTTAAAAAAATAACAGCCTGGTCTACATAACAAGCTCCGGATCAGCCAAGAGCAAGGCCCTGTCTCAAAAAAGAGAGAAACAAAAACTGCAATTTAATAATTATGTATTGGGGCTGGAGAGATGGTTCAGTGGTTAAGAGCACTGACTGCTCTTTCAGAGGTCCTGAGTTCAAATCCCAGCCACCACATGATGGCTTACAACCATCCGTAATGAGATTCGATGCCCTCTTCTGGTGTGTCTGAAGACAGCTACAGTGTATTCATATATAATAAATAAATAAATCTTTAAAAAAAATAATTATGTATTACTAATATGTGCAATGTATACTAATAAAAATATTAAGACTAAAAAACCTAAGAATAAACAAACACAAATTTAAAAAAATAAAAACATACTATTTAGTTTTATAAGTCAAACAAAATATACTATCCTATGAAGTCATTTTAAAAATTATACCTTCTAGGGCTAGAGAGATGGTTCAGTGGTTAAGAGCCCTGACTGCTCTTCCAGAGGTCCTGAGTTCAATTCCCAGCAACCATATGGTGGCTCACAACCATCTGTAATGAGATCTGATGTCCTCTTCAAATAGCTACAGTGTACTCATATAAATAAAATAAATAAATCTTTAAAATAAGTTATACCTTCTAAACAAAATACAAGCTGGTAGCTGTCAGAGGCTACTAGACAATGGTGTCTTACGTGTGCACAGGTGTACTCACCTGCATGTGGAAGGAAGGACAAGCTCAAGTTTTCCTGAAGCACTGCCTATCTTATTAGAGACAAGGTCTCTCATTTTCCTAAAACAAAAATCAGGCTAAGCTGGCTATCCAGGGAGCCCTAGGGAACTACCTATCTCTATAGCTCCAGAACTGAGGTTCTAAGCATGTACCATCAAGTCCAGCTTTCTTACAAATGTTCTAGGGAGCAAACTTAGTAAGTACTTTATTAGCTCAGCTGCCTCCTCAGCCCCACAGGGTATTTTTATGAAATCATGAAAATGTTCTGAAATTCAGTGTCAATGATAGTTGTAGAATCCTATGAATTTATTTATAAACCACTGAACTACACATTTTTAAACAGATCTCAATTTTATTAATGTTTAAAAAGAAAAACCTAAGAGCAGGCAAGCTATAAATCTTAGCAGCTATATGGAGGAGAACCATCCACATGGTGCTAGGCAACCACAGGACAGAGAGGGCACAGAATAAGAAAGAATAAGGAGGGGCCTGAAGGATTAGGAGAAACATGCTTACATCAGAAGAGAAAAGCGGGGAGGGGAGGCTTTTCTAAGTAATTCAGAAAAGTGAGGAAACTTACTGAATTGTACAACTTTTAACAGATGGGTTTTTAAGGTACTTGAATTATACCTTATTTGTTTAAAATATTCTCAACTAAATGTGTTCAAATTTTGTGAAGCCAAACTATAATACATATTTCAATCCAAACATATATTTGTAAAAATTAAGCATATACATAGATATAAAAACCTAGCGGTCTTAAGATTAAACCACAGTAATAAGATTTTCAAAACTGCGAAGCAAGAGAATGGAGCTCTGAATGACAAATGCCCTCCACATTCTCAGCAGTGGAGTGTTTGGTCCCACTTGGCACTGTCTTGGGAAACATGGGAGGTATAAGCTTATTGAACAAAGTTTGCCATTGGGGGCAAGCTTTGAGGTCGACTTGAACTTAGTTCACTCTCCCTGCTTTCTGCTTGTGACTGAGAACATGAGCATCCAGCACTGCAGCTGCCATGCCCACCTGAAGCCACACTTCCCAGTAGTGATGGTGATGGACTCCATCCCTCTGGAACCAGAAGCCCAAATAAACCCTTCCTTCTGTAAGTTTCCTTGGTCATAATGTTCTATATCCCAGCCATAAAAATACAAATACAGTTTTTTACAAAAATATTTAGGAAAAATATTTGCTTTTCATAAAGTCTTTATGTTAATATACAATAGACTTTTTAAAATTTTGTTTTGTTTTTCAAGACAGGGTTTCTCTGGGTAGTCGTGGCTGTCCTGGAATTTGCTCTGTAGACTGGCCTTGAACTCACAGAGATCCATGTGTCTCTGGCTGTGTTGGGATTAAAGGTATCCACCATGCCTGGTTTACAAGAGACTTTAATCACATTCACATAAATTTTATATGTGTAAATATGTATATGAAGTCTCTATAGAGACAGGAGACAACTAAGATTAGGTAAGAAAGACATAAAATGTTAATTTTTAAAAATGTTTAATAAGAATTGTGAAGCTGAAGTGTACTGGCTGGTGTTATGTTGACTTGGCAGAAGCTAGAGTCATCAGAGAGGAAGCAGCCTCAGTTGAGGAAATGCCTCTGTAAGATCCAGCTGTAAGGCTGCGATAAGCAGCAATGTGGAAGTGTAAACTAAATAAACTCTTTCCTTATCAACTTGCTTTTTGTCACAGCAACAGAAACCCTAACTAAGACATAAAGTACACAAGTTTGTACTGAAAAAGTTAATTAAATCACTTACTTGGAAGTTTCAGGTAAACCAGCAGATAGTTCCAAAAATACAGATAAATAATAGCCACGTACAACTCCATTTCCATCCTTAAAAAACAACAGAAAGAAAAAGAGGTTATACAAAACAAACTACACATCAACGCCAACCAAAAACTTTAATGAAACAATGAAGCCATCGAACAGAACACACACTGTTATCAGGTAACTGGGTTAACAAGTATGTCTAAGCTTAAAAACCAATAAAAAAAATTAAAATTCAGATTTTAGTTCACAACAATTTTAAATTTTCATACATTAAAAAAGTAAAAAATAGCGCCGGGCAGTGGTGGCGCACGCCTTTAATCCCAGCACTTGGGAGGGAGAGACAGGCGGATTTCTGAGTTTGAGGCCAGCCTGGTCTACAGAGCGAGTTCCAGGACAGCCCAGGCTATACAGAGAAACCCTGTCTTGAAAAACCAAAAAAAAAAAAGTAAAAAAATATCTACATTAATAAATCAAGGCAACTATCAAAAACTATAAAAATAGTTACAAAGTCTTAACATTTATAGACATCTTAACAAATCAGTCTTGAGAAAGAACAAAAACTCAAATGACAAAAGACAAATGAGTTTTTCTTTCATTAGGAGTAAAACTGGGAACCAGGTATTATAACGAGGACCTCATGGACAGCTAAGTGCTCTGCTCCTGAACTATATTCCCACATTCAAACTAAAAATATTAAAGTAAGGAAATGATATTCAAAGTAAAGAGAATTACAACAACAGGAAAAAGAAACAAATCTGACTAAAGATAGGCAAAATACACAAGTAGACTTGTCCACAAAAAAAAGTAAACAGTGAACAAAACACGATAGATGCTACATCACTAATTATTAAGACATGTTAACTAAAACCATGATGGATATGACCTCATAAGAATTAGGACAAGCCCTTTCATAAGTGTAGGAAAGAGCTGGCAAAGTCCATTAGAGTAAAACCTTCCTGTACTGCTGATATTCATATGCAAATGTTGCTAGATGGTATTTCCTTAAAAAATAAAAACAACCTTTCTCTCTGACTCAGCAATTCCACTTTTGAAGATCTACAGGAACAACTAAAACAGAGTTTCTTAAAGAGATGCATGGCACTCTGTTAACAGCAGCCAAGAGTACACAGTAAGACCCTCTGACAAGGAAGGGGAGGAGCTCGGTGGGTAAATGAGTCAACGAAATGTAAAATACACATATGATGGCGTATCATTCATCTTTATCAGTGAATGAAAATTCTACGCTACAAAAATTTTTTTAAAAGATGAACCTTGAGGATATTATGCTCATTATGCTGAGTGTAATAAGCCAGTCACAGTAAATTCATTCCAGAGTCAAATTCACAGAAACTGAATATAGAATAGGACCTATCAAAGGCTGGGAGGAGGAGAAAACAGATGTGTTTAAAGGTGAACACTGCGAAGTCTGTTTAGGCTTTGAGCCTAAACAGAATCTTACAGACTAATGGATGCTAGCTTGGTGTTCACTATAAGGCTCAGGACTGACTCAAACTCAAACCCTGGCCTGTTTTTGTCTTGAGATGGTGTCTCATTGCATATAGTCCTAGCTGTCCCTAAACTCAAACATAAACCAAGATGGTCTCAAACTACCTGTCTTTGCCTCTGCCTTTACCTCTGCCTCCAGATTGCTCCAAACTGAAACATTCTACCCTGGAGAACTCCTAGGTTCCTAAGACTCAAAAGTAAACAAAATTTATAAGTCTCAGAAAACTTCTAAAACTAAATAAAAAATAAAATAAAATTCACAAGCCTCCTCTCCAGGGTTACTGAAGTAGTGAACAGTTGTCAAGAGAGAAGATGCTCCCCACGTATCAGCTGCCTTCGAGTCACACAGGGAACTCCAGGGATGCAACTTGCATGGGTTCATGGGCTTTTCAGTGTTGCCGCTGCTTTTGAGCCATCCATATTCCTGTAAGTAAACCCTTGTCCATACTTCTCCAATAAACTCACTGGCTCATTAAGCTCTATCTGCTTCCCCAATAACTTCCTGCTGAACATCTGGAAGCCTCCAACTGGATGTTAACTTTGTTCCCTCAGTCAAGCTACTACAGCTTATCTGCAGGATGTTGTAAATGCCTGGTTTGATGATGTTTTCCTATTTATCTGCTGTATCTCTCTATCTGCAACTTGCTATTTATTCTTTTAGTTTTGCTGGCTCTATAATTAAAAATTTACTCAGTCAAAGCAGCAAGTACAGCTACATACAAGACATAGCTAATACAGTTGGTGTCTTAGTTGGGGTTTCTATTGCTGTGACAAAATACCATGAACAAAAAGCAAGTTGAGGTGGAAAGAGTTTTATTTTATTTGGTTTACACTTCCAGATCACAATCCATCATTGGAGGAAGTTAAGACAGGAATGCAGGAGGGGCTGGAACTGGAGGAAGGAACTGATGCAGAGGCCATGGAAGGAAATTGCTTACTGGCTTGCTCAGCTTGCTTTCTTATAGAACCCAGGACTTCCAGGGATGGCACCACCCACAATGGGCTGGACCCTCCCACATTAATCACTAATTGAGGCAATGCCCTAAAGCTGGATTTCATGGAAGCATTTCCTTGACTAAGGCTCCTTCCGCTCTGATAACTCTAACTTGTGTCAAGTTGACACAAAACTAGCCAGTTGGCAATATTCATGAAGCATCCTTTCAGTTTTAAAGGAATAAATGTTCCAAAGTTGCTGAGGAAATCTCTGGCTAGGAATACCTTTACTGTGTCAGCCTGGGAATGGGAAAAACAGAGTTGTCTTTGTGAACAGTGTCTAGCAAATTGAAAACTTTTAAGCCATACCATATTGCACATGCTTTTTTGGGGAGGGGGGACAGAGAGAGAGATCAGCAGCTAAAAGCATCTAGCTACTCTTCCAAAGGAACAAAGTTCGGAAGCACCCACACGGAGGCTCATGATGCACGTGAGTGCACAGACAGACATGCAGACAAAGAAAATCATAACAAAGATAGTAAGATAATAATAATAAACACATAGTAACTTCAAAATTTTTAAATAAATTTGTGAAAATTACAAAAAAAGATATTGGGACAGATGATATGACCATGACATTCAGTGACAAATGCCTAGAATGATCCTAGAATATCTTATCATACACAAGCAGCAAAAAGAAAAACATTACTAGACTCACTTCCATCTACTAAGGTCATGGCAAAAAAACTTGGGCAAGACTCAGTGAGATTATATATAGATCCACCCAATAAATGCAAATGAAATGACACAGAAAATGACTATCAATAGCTATTAATATTACAAAAAAAAAAAGAACCCACACAAGACATTTCACTATTAAAAAAAAACACTAATTCTTGCCAAAGGAATGTATCTAAAGCCAGGCCTCGAAGTTCACAGCTGTAATCCCAGCATTTAGAATGGTACTGCAGAAGAATCTTGAGTTCAAGGCTAACCTAAATTACACAGTAAGGATTAGGCCAGCCTGATCACATAGTAAGAACCTATTTCAAGATAAAAAAAAAAAAAAAAAAAAGTAGTAGTGGTGTGCAAGAAAGACTGAGCAGCAGGAAGTGGCAAGGGAGAAGAGGAATGAGATGAGGAACTGTGGGACAGGGGACTGAGGGGGGGGGCAATGACTGGAATGTAAATAAATAAAATAATAAAAAAAAGAAAGCTATCCTTGCATTTGTGACCTGTATTACCAGTATAACTGAAGGAATTTACTACAACAAAAAGATATTTCATTTAAAAAAAAAAAAATTGAGCTGGGCAATAGTGGCGCATACCTTTAGTTTCAGCACTAGGGAGACAGAGACAATTAGATCTTTAATAAGGCCAGTGTGGTCTACAGAGTAAGTTCTAGGATAGCCAGTACTACACAGAGAAACTCTGTCTCAGAAAAACAAAACAGAAACCTGAAAAAACATCTTTAAAAAAATTTTTTTAGATTTAATTATTGTATATCTGTGTTAGGCCTGCATGTGTATCTGTCCACCATATGTGTGTACATCTGATCCTTGGAGGTCAGAAGAGGCTGAAAGATTCCTTCAAATTGGAGTCACAGACATTTGTGAGCTATCACATGGATGCTGGGAATAAAACCTCAGCCCTCTGTAAGAGCAACAGTGCTCTCAATTGCTGATCCAGCTCTCCAAACACTAAAACTTTCTTCTAAACGTATTTATCTCCTGACAAAGCAGAAATAAATTTAGTGCTGTTAGAATTAGCACATTCATATTTAACAGTTTTTCACAAATTGAGTAATAGCATAAAGAAATTACTAATTTTCTTACTCTTTTAATAAGTAAACTAATATACTTCAAAATACTAAAGAAAAGTTCAAAATTGAGTTGAATTTGGAAATAGGAAAAACTTACTGGGTAAACCTTTAACCTCCAGCAAAGTCCTGAAACTTGAAGAGGTGGGCTGTAAACAGGATCTGCTCTCTGCCGCAAAGTGCTAAAGAAAAAGAAAACCAATGTAATTCCAACATCAAAACTATTATGGCCAGGCAGTGGTGGCGCACGCCTTTAATCCCAGCACTTGGGAGGCAGAGGCAGGCGGATTTCTGAGTTCGAGGCCAGCCTGGTCTACAGAGTGAGTTCCAGGACAGCCAGGGCTACACAGAGAAACCCTGTCTCGAAAAACAAAAAACAAAAAACTAAACAAAAACAAACAAACAAAAACAAACAAAAAAACCCAAACTATTATGAAATGGCAACAAGCAAAACCAAATCCAATTCCATATGTTATGTTAATATTTAAGACTTAACAACAGAAAGATACTAAACATGTCAAAGTTTCACTAAATAAGCTTAAATATATTTATGTTATGAATTAACGATACCAAAACACTCAGCAGTTATCTTTTAAGTCTCAATTAAAACACAACAAGAACATACTAACTATGCCATTTAAGGAAAATCAGAGTACCACTAAGTAGCCCAAATTTAATTCTGGCTCAGTAAGCATTCTTTAGTATTTCAACTACAAAAATATAGTAAAGAGGATGTTGGATCCTCTGGAACTAAAGATACAGAATTACTTTATAGTACAGCATGTGTTTAGCATATACATAGCCCTTGACTCAATACTAAGCACCAAAAATGATTAAACAAAACTGACAACTCCTGTAGAGCATATTTTTTTCATGGAGAAATAAGAATGTATATCAACCCTTAACATGTGTAAAGAAAACTTAGCAAGGCTTTTAGCTGCAAAATTACCCCATAAGATGGAGAAAACAGGCTGAGGAGGCAGCTCAGGTATAAAGTTCCTCCCCAAACACAAGAACCTCTATCAGTAAAAACTGTGAACCTAAGTAAAAACTGTGAGACATGGTGCTTACACTCAAAACCCCAACACAGGGAAGGTGGAGTCAGATGTACCCTAGGTCTTAATGGCCTGTCAACCTAATGTACTTGGGAACATTACAGGACACTAAAAGATGTCACCACAGACAAACTGAGGGCTGAAGAAATGGCTCAGCACTCAAGGGCTTTTAATTTTCTTTCAGAGTTTAGTTTCCAGTGCCTACAATGAGTAGTTTACAACTACCTGTTATACCAGCTCCAAGGAATCTGAAATAATCTTCTGGACACCTTGGGCACTTGCACTCACACATACATATACAAACATACACATAATCTGAAATAAAAATTAAAGAGGTGGACAGCACCTAAGAGTGTCCGCTGACCTCCACATATAAAGACATACAAGTATAAACTGAAATTAAAATACACACACACACCACCACCACCACCACCACCACCACCACCACCACCACCACCACCACCGGGGAAAAATGAATGGTGCAGTACGGCTTTCTACTTATCAGCACATAATCGAATTTCTTTCCCAAAGGTCTTATATTTTTAGTTTCCCTTTTTGTCCTGCACTTGAAGAACAGTCTCTCATAGTCTTCTTGTTTTAATATATTTACTTCTAGACCAATATGGTGGTGGATTCCTTTAAATCCCAACCTGGTCTACATAGCAAGTTCTAAGGCTAGCTGACTATATAGTGAGACTCTGTTTCAGATGGATGGATGGATGGATAATAGAGGATAGATAGACAGATAGATAGATAGATAGATAGATAGATAGATAGATAGATAGATAATTGAATTACCAAAGTTTCTAATCCTAGAGAAAATGATCAGAGTAAAAAAAAATTGTTAGGTAGCTTAACATAAGAACCTACACATTTCTTATAACAATAGCCTCGTAGTGAAAAAAAATTTTTTTTTTCACTTTTAGCATAAAAACAGACAACCAGTAGCCTTCTTTCCACAACCTTAATTTCTTTGATACAAAAGCTAAGTATGCTCACTTCCTTTGGGACTGAAGAGATGGCTCAGCAGTTAGGTGCACTAGCTGCTCTGTCCGAGAACTCAAGCTCAGTACCCTGGACCGCAGCTCACAACTAAAGTCCCCTGTAACTTTAATCCCAGGGAATCTGAAGACCTCTTCTGACCTCCATGGGCACCAGGCCATGGTGTATATATATGGTATATATACATACATGTAGGCAAAACACCAATACACAGAAAAGAAAATACATAAAAATCTAAAATATACTTATTAAGCTGGGCAGTAGTGGCACACACCTTTAATCCCAGCACTCAGAAGGCAGAGGCAGGTGGATCTCTTAAGCTTGAGGCCAGCCTGGTCTACAAAGGGTAGCCTGGTGCAGAGAACTAGTTCCAGGACAGATAGGGCTATATAGAGAAACCCTATTTGAAAAACAAAACAAAAGGTTCCTTTTCCCAGACTAAAGAAATAGTCGCCTCTGACAATACAAGTTGAAAACTACTAATCCATAAATCTGAAATCCAAATGTTCTAAATTCTGAAACTTTTAAGATCCAACAAAGTCATTGAGTATAAGATACATACCCAACTTCATATCAAACAGTATGTTCAAAAAACAGTCACTAAGATACTATATGAAATTACCTTTAGGTTATATGCTATAATGTATATATGAAACAAAAATATATTTTGCTTTAGACTGGACCTTATATAACCAAGATATTTTATTTACTATCTATGTGGTTTTTGGTTTGTTTTATTTTTTAACACAGAGTTTCTTTGTGTAGTCCTGGCTGTCCTGGAACTAGTTCTGAAGACCAGACTACCATAAAACTCAGAGATTTGTCTCCTTCAGCCTCTGGAGTATAGGTATTAAAGGTATGCACCATCATACACAGCACTAAGTGGAAATCTTTTTAACTTTGAAATCCAAATATTTCTGTCTTATGACATGAGAAATGAAATTCAGCATGCACACTCTAGACCAGTTCTGTTTCCAAGAGGAAACTTTAGTTAAGGACTTCATCAGTTCTCTCTTGCCACACAATCAGACTGTCTTGGCTTTTGTACCCAATACAATAAAAACCCAGAGTTCTCAAAACCTCTTACCTGAAGTTCTCTAAAACAAAAGTAGCTGAATCATAAGATGGTACCAATTCACTAAAAAGAAACAAAAGGAGAAAAAGTTAACTATTACCTTAATTGGTAAAAAGTTAACTATTACCAATTTTCATTTAGTTAAAAAACAAGTTACTCGATATTATCTTGAAAACTTGCCAGCTGTAGTGCTAATAAAATATTTCCAATCTTTATTAAGTATAGCATTAAATCAAATCAGTTCATAAAACCATCAAGTTTATAATTAGAATGGAAATACAGCAAATACTTCAAGGTTATTTACTAGGAAACCCGCCGTTATATGTTTTGGTTATTTTGTATAGTTAATTGTTGGGGCCCTCAAGCATGCTGAGCAAGCATGATATCACTAAGCTAGAGCCCCAGCTTTCCTATACTTTCATAGGATTAGAATACATGACTGAGGGAACAACAGGGATGGGTTAGCACAGAAACACTTTTTTAGCAAGGCAAGATGCTATCAAATAGCCTAAATTCCATATAATCTTCTCAAAAGAGACCTAATCTATATGCATAGGATGAACTAATGGGTAATAATATATCCTGCTGCCAAGTAACTTTACATCATGTGGATGATTTGTGGCACTGTCAGTAAAACATCATTTAATACAAAGCTATACTGTATACAGTATTGTAATATGTTATCATAATTGTTGTGATTATAAATTGAATAAAACAGGACTATACCTACAGTAATGTGTGGTTTGCCATGTGAACATGTTAATAAGTGTAAATAAAAATATTCTAAGACTTATATAAACTAGATTACATGGTGATCATGCATGCAGCTCACAGAAGGTAGAGGTCAAAGTCTAGCCTCAGTTAAATAGCAAGTATGAGGCTATGTAAGGCTCTGTCTCAAAAATAAAAAAAGAACAAATTTATCTAAATAAATCACATATTCTCCAAAATAGGAAGATGTACTTTGCCCTATGATTGTTATACACAGCTCCTATCTAACTTGAGCACATCAACCACATATATCTAATCCCTAGTCAGCTTTGGCACTTCTGAGGAGATTCACTCACATCCTGCATTTCTACATCTTTGTGCATCATGAATCCTGACTACTTCATAAAAAGTCAAATACCCAGAGGCCTGTTCCAGTGTTTTCCAATTATGTGCTCTACCACTCAATAGACAAAACTCCTATTAGCAGGACCAATGCAATTAGTATCTCAAAAGCTTTTCAAGAGACCATAAACGTAATGAGAACTCTAAGTAGATTTTCTTAAAATAGACTTCAAATATCAAACAAAAGTAACATGTTTTTGGCTATCATTCTAGGTCACATATAATCATTGGTCAGTTTACCCACCAATTCACTATATCCTCTAAAATGTAAAGACTTCACCCAGTCCTCTTGTCTATGAATCTATATGCTGGTTTGTTTGTTTTTTGTCTGGATTTTTGTTTTGTTTTTGTTTTCTGGCAGGGGTGTTTTGGAGGTTTTTTGGTTTTGTCTTTTATCTATTATGTGTTTATTCTAGTGAAATGTGTTGCTTTTGCTATAAGCTAGATTCAGAGCACAGAAAATCTATTTATCCCAGGATATTGTGATATTTCTACATGTCTTATTGGTTTCTATTGGTGTGATAAACACCATGACCAAAAGCAAGTTGGGGAAGAAAGGGCTTATTTCAGCTTGCAATTATAGTCCATCTCTGAGTGAAGTCAAGAAGAAACTCAGGGCAGGCCCCTGAAAGGCAGGAGCTGAAGCACAGGCCATGGAGGAGTGCTGCTCACTGACTTGCTCCTGACAGCTCTTTTTCAGCCTGCTTTCTTATACCACCCAGGACTACCTGTCAAGGGGTAACACTACCCAGTAGTCTGGTCCCTCTCATATCTGTCACTAATCAAGAAAATGTCCTTAAGATTTTCCTAAAGGCCAAGGAGATACAGGAATTTTCTAAGTTCCCACTTCCAAGATATTGCCTAGATTTGTGTCACGCTGACAAAAGCCCACCAGGACTTTACATGTGTATTTCTTACAGAAAAGTTCCATACACAGGTAGTGTAACAGATTAGTCAACAGAGACAGGGTTGTACAGCTCACAGCACAGACAGCCTCGATCCCGTGCCCTCTCAGCCCTGCTTCAGCTTTCCTCAGTTCCCTTATCTTTCCTCATGACATTACTCTGGTCTTTACAAACAGAGTCATGGCATGGTAGTGTCAGCTGTCTGTCTTCACAGAAAATGGGAATGGCCTTAAATCATCTCTATACTGAAAATCTGTCACAGATATTTAAATATTTAGATCACCCAGTTAATCAGAACATCACAAACAAAGGGAAGAAAAGAGACCCAAAGGCATCCAGTGTACAGGCTACATAAAATCTAGATTCCTTTCTCAACCATTTCTCAGGTACCTGAAACTAACTATGGACTAACAGTTAACCTTTATGCTGTTGAGAAGAATTTTAAGATTCACCCAATCTGAAAAATTGAAAAGGGAATCAAGATTGAAAATTTTTTCTATTAATTGCTCCTTCCCACTACTTTTAAAAATTGGAGACACACACACAAAAAAAAATTGGAGACACTGTCATCTTCACAACTTTTTAGAATTATAACTACTTTTAAATTTTGATTAAAAAGATACACATTAATTTAAAAGCTAAACAAAAACTGAATAGGGACTTTAAGGGAGCTCAACAAGTAAAGGCACTTACTGCCAAACCTGACCATCTTGGAATTCAATTCCTTACATACAAATGGTAGAGAGAGAGAACAAACATCCCAGGCTACCCTCTGGCCCCACAGGAACCACAGCATTCAGGAACGACTTCTCACACCAAGAAAGAGTAGTTCTTTGATTGACAGACTTAGTAAGAATAGCTCTTTTCTATGGAAAATGGAGTGCTAATCAAAGAAAAATATTTCTAATTCCCTATCATTTCCCCCTAACAACCAAAATATGAGCCCATCACATTCTTAAGAGTTCTCTCTTTCTACCAGCCAGGTTCTGAAAAATCAAACCCAATCTACATAGTGCAAGAGCCTGTAATAACCCACTGAGCCATCTCCAAAGCCCACCACATTTTTTTGAGACCAGATTTACATGCAAAACAGAGTTCAGCAGATTACTTTATTGTAAGTATTAACAGTACCTTAAAAGGAGGTGGTTAGCTAGGAATGTGGGCACACACCTATAATCCCAACACTTGAGAAGTGAAAGCAGGAGGGAGCTCAAATCCAGCCTCAGATATACAACAAGTTTATTCAAGGTTAGACTTGGCTACGTGAGACCATTTTTTAAAACAGAATGAGTTAAAATAGCTTATTCAGTGTCTCTTGGA
This sequence comes from Grammomys surdaster, assembly GCF_004785775.1. Classification (NCBI taxonomy): domain Eukaryota; kingdom Metazoa; phylum Chordata; class Mammalia; order Rodentia; family Muridae; genus Grammomys; species Grammomys surdaster. The sequence goes on along the minus strand of NW_021604658.1, from coordinate 3,855,979 downwards.
GTCCCTTCCATTCTCCAGTTTTTTTTCCTCATGTTTCCTTAATAAATCTATATTTGACCATCTTAATTAAAAAAAAAAAAAGAAAGAAAAAGAAAAATTGTGTATTCAAGTATCTACCCTAGTACACAAACTGAAAATGGAAGTGCAGTTCTAAAACTGATACCTGGTAAAGTCTGGCGGAACAGGTGTGGTAACAAAGGATGCCATGGGCTTTCGGTGAACTTGCTGGAACATCATTAGGATCTCTGAGCTCTTGGATATCAGCTCACTCTTACTGCAAGACCGCAACTGTGTGAGGAAAACAGTAACTCAACCAACAAAAAAATTTGTTCAAAGGCATTTCAAATATTTTAATAAAAAAGGAGAGATGTGATAGTTTAATCCCAGAACTTGGGAGGCAGAGGCAGGAAGATGTGAGTTTTATGCTACCCTAGTCTACAAAGCCAGTTCCAGGCCAGTCTAGTATACATAACCATGTTCCAGGTCAGCCAGGGCTATATAGAGAAAACTTATCTCATAATAAAAAGAAGAGTCTTAATTAAGAAAACTTGGGGCCAGGTGTAGTGGTGCATGTCATTGAACTTATTGCTTGGAAGGTAGACACAAGCAGATCCCTGTGAATTCAATGCTAGTCTGGTCGACGTAGCCAATTTTAGACCAGCCAGGCAACTAGTTATGACTGCTGAGAGTGAGAATTACACCTCCCAAGGGCTGAGCCCCCTAAGTGGTTATCCAATATAACATTCAGTCCTGAAATCATATACACATAAACAACAAAAATGGACTCAAGTTGTGATTATATATTTGTGTACCAACAGAGGGGGGG
>NW_021604658.1:3846689-3854753 GCF_004785775.1 Grammomys surdaster | reverse complement strand
TCAAAGAAAAAGGAGCTACCAATGTGGGGAAGGCTTAGGAGGAGTTGAAAGGAGAAGACATGGGAACATGAGAGAAGTTTGGAAGAAGCAAAGGAAAAGAAGTGATGCAACTATATTTTAGTTTAAATATATTAAAATGAAATAAAACAGTGGAAAATTATAAAGCTAATCTGGTTATTTAATGAAAAAACAAAAGTACAACTGATCCTATTAGCACCTATTTGCAACCCCAGCACTTGGAAGGTAGAAAATTAGAAATTCAAGGTCATCCTTCAGTTACGTGAAGAAATTAAGGTCAGCTTGCACTTACGTAAGATTCTATCTCAAAAAATAAAAAATAATTAAAAATAGAGACTGGAAACATGGTTCTGTTGTTAAGAACATCTGCTGCTTAGAAATTAGCAATGTTGGTTAAAAGTATTAGAACTTACAGAGGAACCCAATTCAATTACTAGTACTCACAAGGTGGTTCACAACATACACTTATAGGGGATCAAATGCTCCCCATGGCCTCCTTGGGCACCAGGCACACATGTGGTGCATACACAAGCGGAAATTCTCATATACATATAAAATTAATTTTTAAAAATGTTTAAATTTGAAAATGAGTTTGTAAATTAAGAATCTTTGGAGAACCTAGGTTTGCATTTTAACAATTAAATTGTTGACTTTATGTGATTTTAATCAACTTTTCCCTCCTGTTTTAAGGTTAAGTAAAAAAATAACTACAAATATATTTTCACACTGATACAGTTAAACTACTTTATATATTAACGAGCAGATACTCAAGTTCTACACCTTTAACAAGCATTTCTAATTCTATATATAGCTAATAGAAATGCTGATATCATCAGGCAGTGGTGGTACACACCTTTAATCCCAGCACTTGAGAGGCAGAGGCAGGCGGATTTCTGAGTTCGAGGCCAGCCTGGTCTACAGAGTGAGTTCCAGGACAGCCAGGGCTACACAGAGAAACCCTGTCTTGAAAACACCAAAAAAAAGGAAAAAAAAGAAAAAAGAAATGCTGATATCACACATTATTTCACACAATCTTTTTTTTTTTTAATGTACATTGGTGTTTTGATTGCATATGTCTGCAGAAGGGTGTCAGATCCCCTGGAACAGGAGTTATAGACAGTAATGAGCTGCCAAGTGGATGCTGGGAATTGAACCCAGGTTCTCTGAAAAAGCAGCCAGTGCTCTTAACCTCTGAGCCATCTCTCCAGCCCTCACACAATCTTATCAGTTCTTGAAATATTAAGTTAAGTCAGTGATAAAGAATGAGAAATCTGGAGCTGGAAAGATACCTCAGCAGTTAAGAGCATTGCTTATCTTGCAGAGACCTGGGTTTGGTTCTCAGCACCCACATGTTGACTCACAGCAGCTTACAGATTCCAAGACATTCTAACTCCTTTTCTGGTCTCTCAAGTACCAGGCATACATGTAGTATACATGCATACATATACAAGGACTCAGATAGACATATAAAATAAATCCTTTATTAAAAGGAATGAGAAATCTAATCTAGTAAAATATGCACAACAGTTAAAAGACTGTGAATTCTGAATTTAAGAAAACCAGTCTGAGGTTCCAGCACTCTACACTGCAATGTGGAATAGTGTCTGCCACTGCTTATTTCTACTGTCTATAAAGATCATGAGGCAGCTTGGGAAACTACGCATTATTGTGGGCTGAATTGTATCTTTCATCATCTACAAATATATACAACACAGGTCCTTAACTGTATTTGAAGGTGAGTTAATTAGGCAAAAATGAAACAACCAGGGTTCTCAGCATACAAACGTCCCTGTGTGGACAAGTGAAAAGGTAATTCTATCCATAGGCCAAATAAGAGATCTCAAGATAAAAATGAAACCAGCTAGCACTTTGGGCCTTGAACCACCAGCATCTAAAACTATGACAAGATTAATTTCTGTTGTTCAAGGATCCCATTCAGTGGAATTCTGTCAAGGCAGCTAGCTCTAACAAATAAAACTATAACATTCTCTTATGGATGATATTCAACTATCCAAAGGGCCAGGCAACAGACTGTCACCAACCTATAGAATTACTGGAGGTAGCAAATTATTGAAGAGGCAAATCCCAATGAATTAAAGTTAGATCATGTCTTGAAGGGTATGTTGGGATCCTGGTCACTTTCTTCATTCCCAAATGCTACAAGTTAAATAGGTTTCTTGGAGCATGATATACATACTGCCTTCCTATAGCCCTCCCAAAGCAACAAGGCCACTGTACCATGGTGCTTTTAAAATAAAATCTCAAACACTCAATTTACCAAATGAAGACTCAGGAGCTAGACACTGTGGTGAAAGCCTGCTAGCTCAGAGAGACAGAGAAAGCCCCCAGATGACCTTCCTACTCCACTGATGTTCCCAAAGGGAAAAACTCCTGCTCCTTCTCCTTCACCTTCTCCACATTGTTTTAAATACCCTTCAACTCAAAGACCTTCTTCCTCTTTCCTGGGTTTTCTTATATTCACTCCCTGTCAACAGATTGTTTGCTCCACCTCTTGACCTATGGTTGACATTATGAAGCTCTTGTTTACAGAAAGATCTTGGGTTAAAGGTGTGTGCTAGGGCTTAGCCACACCACAAGAAATAGGGTTTCCCAGTTCACAACTTCAGGGTTCACAATGTGATCAAATAACCTGCAATACTATGGACCGAACCCTCTGAAGCAGTGTGAAAATAAGCCTTTCTCTTAAGTAGGTTGTCACAGTAACGGAAGGTTAACATAATCCATTTCAATTGGGTTTACATCTTTTGAGAAATTATTGCTTATAGCATATAAGAATAGACCCATCAAGACATGTAGCCTTGGTTTTTATCAATGATGATACCAAATGACAGGGCTATTACATAATAAACATACTGGTAAATGATGAAAAGACAAAAAAAAATCAAAAATCAAACAAAAACAAAAAAACCAAACCACCAACCAACCAACCAAAGCCCACCTAAATCTCCCTATATTGCCTTAAGCTCAAGATCCTCTGGCCACAGGTCTTTCAAATATTTGATGCTACACATAGGCGTGCACCACAGTCTCAAGCTGAATTGCAGACTGCCTTTCATTTCAGTAGTTTCAGAGGAACACCTTGGAGTGAAAAGCATAATTTATTCATTTCACTATTAAAACTAATTATGAAAAGAGATCCTCATACGTGGCTCCTTGTAGGTATCATCCAGTTTTTCTAGAACTGAAATTGCTAATTAGAGCATACTAGCAAACAAGCCTGATATTAACAAACTGCTCGATTCATGAGATATGTCAAAACAAAGTTCTCTTCAGTAAATCTTTTGCCAATATTTATAATTGTCTACAATTGCTTATAAATTTAATGGGTATATCATGGCATTTTTATGGTTTTTCTGTCTCATTGTTAAATCAGTGAAATTTCACATTACTGGCTACCTAGGCACCCACTTTGTCTATCTGTTCACTATCCTTGCTTGCTTTTTAATTCTCTGTGTACATACAGAAACCAGAAGACAACCTTCAGAGTCATTACTCAGGTGCCAGTCACTGTTTTTGTGTCCCTTACTCCCACCCCCTAAAAAGGTTTCTCCCTGGGCTGGGACTTGTCAAGTGTGCAAGGCTGGCCAGCTTGCCCCAAGGAGCCTCCTGGTTTCTCTGAATGCAGCCTTGGCTGGCCTAGAACACTATATAAGGCAGACTGGCCTTAAACTCACAGAATCCACACTCCTCTACTCTCGCAAGTGCTGGGATTAATAACCCAACTTTATACTATGGTGTTTTTAACATCTTAAAATACTCTGCTGGGGAGTATTCCACTTTCTTGCCAGCAGCAGAATCTTCAAATGGGAGCGTATATATACTACAGAATTTGATATACATACTATAGAATTCAGAGCCTATACAGGAGAAAATATTCCCTTGACTTAACCATCCCAGTGGCTAAGGCACAGACCATTAGGGACAACTCTATAGTTTAAATGTTCTTAACTTTGTTACTATCATGTGCATGCATTATTTCTGTCCGTGTGAGAACATGCTGTGCCATGATGCATCTGAAAGTCAAAGGATAACTGTGGAGTCTGTTCCCTTTTTTACATAGGTTCTAGGGATCAAACTCAGGTAGCACAAGCTTTCATAACAAGTATTTATACCTGTTCAGCCACCTTACAAAGTTATCACTTATCATTTAGAACCCACTAGAAATAATTTAAATCATCCAACTAAAACATCAACCATAACTACCTGCCCTGTCCATTCCTACAAATGAGAAGCCAAACTAAAGTCTGTCCTTTTCCTTCTTCCAATCTTACTGACAATGGCCTTTCCCAGTGTACTGGGCATGGTGAACTTGTGAGTCTAGTGATGAGGCTGAGACAGGAAGATTCTGAACTCACTGATCAACAAGTCTCGGCTAGTTGCTAAGCTCCAGGCTGAGCAAAAGTGGACTCAAAGGAAGGATGGTATTCCTGAATATGACATTTGAGGTTGTACTCCAGCCTCATATGCACTGAATATAGGGGCTGCAGAAATAGCACAGATGTTAACAACATTAGCTGCTTTGCCAGAGGACCTGGCTTCAATTTCCAGCATTATACGGCAACTAATAGTTGTCTCTAACTATACTTCTAGGGGATCTTATTCCCTCATCTGGTTCCTGTGGACAATGCATATACATAGTACAGACATACATTCAGGCAAAATACAAATAGACATAAATTAAAAATCATTTAAAAAAAAATATATGTATCATAGACTTAACTAAACGGAAATCCTAAAACAATATTTATGAAAAAACATAAGAGAAAAATTTAAATGACACAAAATGAACAAACAGACAAATCAGACTTTGGCAAAAGTTTAATAATTCTCTACTTAAATAAAAAAAACAAAACAAACAAACAAACAGCCAGGCAGTTATAGTGCACACCTTTAATCCCAGCACTGGAGAGGCAGAAGTAGGCAGATCTCCATAAGTTTGAGGCCAGTCTGGTCTACAGAGCCAATTCCAGGACTGCCAGAGCTATATGGAGAGACCCTATCTAGAAAAAATAAAAACAAAAATAAGAAAACCTTTTGTTTTTGTTTTTGTTTTCCGAGACAAGGTTTCTCAGTGTAGTTCTGGCTGTCCTGGAACTCACTCTGTAGACCAGGCTGGCCTCGAACTCAGAAATCCGCCTGCCTCTGCCTCCAAGAAAGTCTTTACAAAGGATTTACCACATAAGGATTTAACATCTACATTTTAAAAATATATAGATTCTCCAGGAGGCTGAGGCAGGAAGCCACTGAATTCAAGGCAGGTTCAGGCAGCTTAGACACTCATTTAAAATGACAACGTGTTAGGTTTCAATTGCTGTTAGAAAACATATGAGCAAAAGGAACCTAAAGAGAGGCAAAGGTTTATTTTTTACCTCTCTCAGGTCACATTCTGTTCCTGAAGGAAGTCAGGCTAGGAACTCAAGGCAGGACCATAGAAGCAGAAATTGATGCAGAGGTCATGGAGGAATGCTGCTTGGTGGCTTGCTCATGGCTTGTTTAACCTGCTTTCTTACACTATCCAGGACCACCTGCCTAGTAGTGGCAAGTCTCTACTAAGTTGGGCCATCTTACATCAATTATAAATTTAAAAAAAATATCCTACAGACTTGACTACAGCCAATCTGATAGAACCATTTTCTCAACTGAGAATCATCTTCCCAAATAACTAACATGCATCAAGTTGACAAAAACTACCTAGGACAAACAACAAAGAATTATAAAAACTAAGAAAACCAAAGAAAACTCAATAAAATGATAGGGAAATGATTTGAAGAGAACTTCAACAAATATAGATGGCAAGTAAGTATAAGAAAAGATTTTCAACATCATTAGACACAGGCAAACAGAAATTACATCCATAAAAATACTCTCATGAAAACAGCTATTTTAAGAAGATTTGTGTTGGGCTGGAGAGATGGCTCAGTGGTTAAGAGTATGGACTGCTCTTCCAGAGGTCCTGAGTTCAATTCCCAGCAACCACATGGTGGCTCACAACCATCTGTAATGGGATCCGATGCCCTCTTCTGGTGTGTCTGAAGACAGCTACAGTGTACTCATAAATAAAAAAAATAAATAACCCTTAAAAAAAAAAAAAAAGAGTAGATCTTGAAAAAAAAAAAAATTGTGTCTTGTACTATACCAGTACTGCAAAAGAATTGAGACCATACTGGTAGCACTATAAAATGGCCAACTTGGTAAGAAGACTGTCAGCAATTACTTAAAAATAAGGCTTTAGAGGAATTTATGGCTCAGCAGTTATTAGCATGACCTCCTTTCAAAGGAAGTCGGTTCCCAGCACCCACAATTACCTGTAGCTCCAGCTCAAGAGACCCAACAGTTTAGGCCTCTGCACACATGTGCGCGTGTACACACACACAAAATTAAGAACAAAACAAAAAATTTTTAATGATTTTTATTTTTAAATTGTTTTTCAGATATCTATCATTTGATTCAGCCATCTGTATTAAGTGGACCTAACAGGAAGAGAAATATATATATATATATCCATGTAAAGATCTGGACAAGAATGTCCCTAGTAGCTCTAGTTATAATAGCCCCAAACAAACCTTTGTTGTTTATAATCAGCCCAAATGAATATAATCACTTGAATGGAAAAGCAAATGTAATGTTTATATAAAGTGATCATTCTGCAATGAAAAGGAAAAAATTGTTGATGTATTCAGTACCATGAATGAAACCCAAAAGTAATTTTGCTGAAAGAAGTTAAATATAAAATGAGTGTGTGAGAGTACATTTTTATATAATTATAGAAAATATCAATTTATGACAGAAACCAAATTGGGGGCTACATGGAGAAGAGTGGGTGAACAAAAAACAAAGATGTACAAAAATAAATGTCCATGTTCACCACTGTGACAACAGTGATGGTTTCAAAATCATACACATTTATCGAATGTATCAATCACAAACTTTCCACACAGGTATTATGGGTAACATTAGCTGTTTAAAAACAAAACAGCCAATAAATCTTCAGATACTCACTTAGTATACTACAATTGGTATAAAATTACCCTATTAAGCCAGGGATAAAAGTCTCTGGACTGCTGTACTGGGTGTGGTACTAGCACTTGGGAGGCTGTGTCAAGGGGATCGCAAAAGGAAAACTATCCTGGGCTACACAGCAAGTTCCAGGACAGTATATGCTAAATATGTCTCAAGATGCTGTCTCAGACAAACAAGAATGAGTGTCCAGAGAAGAAAATAAGAGTACTAAATAAATATGCATGTACTACACCTTATAAGTCAACTGCCAATCGTGAAAAGATAAAAATGTTTTCAGACATGTAATGGAAGTTAATTCTGATTAGCTATCCTGACAAGCTATTGAAGAATAAAACAACAGCACATGGACAACCCAAGAGTCTTAGCAACAATGGAAACCAGGAAAAAAAGACTCAACACAAGAAGAAAATCTCCAAAACAGAGAACAATTTTGCTGGACAGTGGTGGTCTATTCCTTTAATCCCAGTACTTGTGAAGGGGAGGCAGAGGCAGGAGGATCTCTGTGGGTTTTAGGCCACCTGATCTACAAAGCAAGTTCCAGGAGAGCCAGAGATGTTAAACAAAGAAACTTTGTCTTGAAAAATCAAAAAGAAAAGAAAAAAGAAAGAAAAAAAGAGACAGAGGGAATACCCTTGGCAGACAGGTTCATGGGTCCCAAGAAACAGGGCAAAGAAGTAGAGAGACCAGAAAAGAGGGAGAAGAGAGAAAAAGTGAGCACAAAGGTAGAGAGAAAATGCAAGGGGGAGGGGAGATAGAGAAAAGAGAGAGACCAAAATGTCTGGATTATATAGGGAGGAACTTGGGCTGGAAAGTTTAGGGTAGAGGGTGGAATGCCAGCCATACCTTATAACAGGGACTGAGAGATGCTGGGAGAACCTGGAGACCAGGTCCACTTTGGTATGTTATAGATGCACCTCAGCCTCTTGTCCCTGGTCTGTCTGAAATATAATATATTCATTCTCTCTCTCTCTCTCTCTCTCTCTCTCTCTCTCTCTCTCTCTCTCT
>NW_021604658.1:3796032-3846679 GCF_004785775.1 Grammomys surdaster | reverse complement strand
TCTCTCTCTCTCTCTCTCTCTCTCTCTCTCTCTCTCTCTCTCTCTCTCTCTGTCTCTCTGTCTCTCCCCACCCCCCCTCTCTCTTTCTCTCTCTCTCATGCACACACCTACCTTTAAAACACAAGTACTCCAAAAAAAAGTAAATTCAAGACAAGTGAATGTACCAGATATTTATGAGATATTATGGTTTTAACTCTACTATGTTTATTAACTATCCCCCAAAATTTTGATGAGGAAAGATTTTTTACCAATTTGCTCAGTAGTATATCCCAAACATCTAAAATGGGTCTGGAGAGTAGGCTCAGCAATTAAGTTAGTTACTTCTACTACTCTTGCAGAAGTCCCAAGAACAATTCTTAGCATCCACATTGGATGCTCCCAACACCTGTAAGTACAACAGAGGATCTGATGCCCTCTCCTGGCCTCCAAAGGCACCTGTACTCACAAGCACACACACACACACACACACACACACACACACACATAAAACTTAAAATAATTTTTTAAAATCTAAAACAATACCCATTATCTGAAACTCAACAGGTATTTCCTTAATGATAAACTTTAACAGAAAAATCAGTATATTTAGGTAAATGGCAATAACCATCTACCTAAACTACCAGTCAAATTATATGGGGAAATTTCACCTTTTAAAAATTTGCAAATACCTATGAGTTATTTCCCCCAACAAAGTAAATCTGGACAGGCATGGGGATACTTATTTTAATCCCAACACTCAGACAGATCTGAAAGTTTGAGGCCAGCCTAGTCTATATGGAAAATTCAAAGTCTTGAAAAAAGTTATTGTGTTTTGGCTATTAAAAAATCTTAAGAATTAGTTTATACCAACTCTATAAAAATGTCCACTATAGCACAGATTTTTTGATGTCATAGTTTCTATCCCCTCTTCACCCAACACCCTAGCAGAAAGGTGGGAGAAAACATCTTAAAAAGATGTACAGTGTCTTACCTGTGCATTAGTGTATTAGTTACTTTTTGAATGCTGTAATAAAGTACCATGAGGAAACCTATAAAAGGGAGGCTTCCTCTGGGGTATACAGTGTCAGAGGGGAAAGAGTCATTCACCAACATGACAGGGAAGCTGTGGTAACCACAGCTGAGGGTTCAGGGCTCACATCTCTATTCACAAACAGGAAGTAGAAAGAGCAAAGAGGAGTGAGGAGGAGGGGTAGTTAGGAGGTTTTTAAGCCTCAAAGCCCACCACAAGTCATATACTTACTTACTCCAACAAGGCCACACTTCCTAAGTCTCCCCAAACTTCACCACCAACTGTGGTCTAATTCAAATGCCTAAGAATATGAATCACCTTATTCAAACCACCACACCTTGTGATCAAAGCCCTCTGTAATCAAAGGCAGGAGTGTCACAAGTTTAAGGCCGTCCTAAACCACAGCATGAGATGCTACCTCAATAAATAGGAAGGAAGGAAAGGAGGACATGATAAAGAAAGGATAAATACATTTGTTCTTAGATGAAGTATAGGTACTATGTGTCCTAGGATGGCCTCAAAAGCCTATATAACATAGGCTGGCCTCAAATTCATGGTACTTTTGCCTCAGCCTCACACAATTTATAGCTGTGCACCATCCTGCCCAGAAAAGGCTATTTCATACTGTTTAATATTTAATGCTCACTCAGCAGCACATAAACAAATGTATTTTGTCACCTGATGTTCTACTTCCTGAAGTAAAGATTCCAACAGCTCTGTTTCCTGAGTAAGAGACGTCTTCTGACCTGTTTAAAAGGAGCAAAACAACATTCAGGTTCACTACTGGTAAAAGAACGAGACAACTTACTATGAACATACACTGTAACCAGAGAACCACTGCAATTCAACAGAACTCCATTACAGTTACCACAATGACTTTCCTAGAGCTTTAACAGCTGAATATACTTTCTAAAAGTAACTTAGAAAACAGAACATTGGAGGTAACCCTATTTTTAGGTGAAACTCAATTTAGGATTACAAAATTTCCCTTAAAAAATGCACAGGCTGGGGCTACAGATTGGTTGAATGCTTGCTTGCCATGCACAAAGCTCTAGGTTAATGCTCAACGGGGCATAAACCAGATATGATGAAACTTGTAATCCCTGCACACAGAGGGAGAAGACAAGAGTCAAGAATTCAAGGTCATCAGCTAGTGGTACATGCCTTTGATCTCAGAACTCAGGAGACAGAGGCAGGCAGAACTCTGGTCTGAAGCCAATTTGGTCAATGGGTCAAGTTCTAGAACATCCAGGACTTCAATGAAAAACTGTATCTCAAAAAACAAACAACAACAACAAAAAGAATTCAAATTCATACTTGGCTACTTTGCCAATTTGAGGTCAGCTTGAGCTATGTGAGCCACTATCTAAAATAAATGAATGAATGAATGAATGAATGAATGAATACTTATGAAATATACAGTGAGTCTTGGGTTGAATCTGTAATATCTCAAAACATATAAATAAAAATAAACATCATAATGAAAATGCACTTTAAGTGGTTGACACAACAACAATTTCATTCAGTTAACCATTCTGAAATTTTTTCCCAAAATTTAACTTTTGCTTAAAAGAAGGATGTAGTAAATTGGCAAGACGCTTATGTTAAATTTAAAAAAGAAAAAAAAAAAAGTCTGTCTTTTAAGAACAAAAGGCAAGCCAGGCAGTGGTGGCGCATGCCTTTAATCCCAGCACTTGGAAGGCAGAGGCAGGCAGATTTCTGAGTTTGAGGCCAGCCTCATCTACAGAGTGAGTTCCAGGACAGCAAGGACTATACAGAGAAACTCTGTCTCAAAAACCAAACAAACAAACAAACAAACACAACAACAATAACAAAAGAACAAAAGGCAAAGTTATCCCACAAACCTAGAGAAAGAAAATCTACAAAGTACAATAACTTTTCAGGATAAAAATAATATTCTTCAAAAAAACCACAAAAGCAAAGGCTATTATTGCACTGGAAAAGAATACTGCTTGACTCAGGGAGTTTGTCTTGGAGCTGGCTCAATGGGTAAAGTACCAGCTGCACGAGCCAGTGGACCTAGCCAGGGCAACAGCAGATGCTAGGGAAGGGAGCAGAGACAAACAGGCCCTGGGAGCTCAGGGATCAGGCAGGACAGCCAAAACAGAGCATCCCAGGCTCAGTGATAAATACTGCCTCAAAAAGAGAAGCCAGAGATAGAACTCAGTGTTTAAGCACATATACTGCTCTTCCAGAGGATTGGAGTTTGGTTCCCAGCACCCGTCAGAGCAGCTCACAACTACCAACTCCAGCTCTAGGAAGGAGTCTGATGCATTCGTCTGGATTATTGGTGCACCTGCACCCACATATACAAACATTTACACATAACCATATAATTAAAAATAAAATAGGGATAAAGACAACCAAATTTAACCTCTAACCACTGCAAAAGCACGCAAGCTTGCATATTTACATATACATACATTTACCACAATTACACAACACACAAACATTTCTTCAATTAAATTTTACAAATCTGTACTACTGACATACTTGATTTTTAGTTAATTAAACAAATTAAGCAAACTTATAAATGAAAAGCAAGGCTACATACAAAAATGCATTTGGTTACTATTCAAAAGTTATATTAACAGTGAAAAAGACTTTAATTAGTTTATGTACTTTAATTATTTTTTAACCAGCCAGGCATGGTGGTGCTTTTAACTCTAGCACTCAGGAGACAAAGGCAAGTAGTTGCTATCTGAGTTTGAGGCCAGCCTGATCTAGACAATGAATTCCAGAACAGTCAGGCCTACACAGTGAGACCCTGTTTCAAAAAAAGAAAAGAGAAAAAGAGAAAGACCAAGGGATAAATTTAAATTTCTTTTATTGTAGGAGGTGAGCATTCATCCCATAGCATGTGCAGGGCAGTCAGAGGACAACTGTGGAAGTTCTCTTCTGCCATCATGTGGGCCCTGCAAATTGACCTGAGATCATCAGGCTCAGGAGTCACTGGCTGATCTTGTCTGACACCAACAGGAGTCTTCTGTTTGTTTGTTTGGTTGGTTGGTTGGTTTGGTTTGTGTAGCCCTGGTTGTCTTGGAACTCACCCTAGACCAGGCTACCCTCAAACTCACAGAAATCCATGTACCCATGCCTCCTGAGTGCTGAGATTAAAAGCATCAGTAGTGGGAATTTTTCTTAGTTGTGGAAGGAGAAAAAAACTAACAACAAGATTCACAAACCATTTAGGGTTTTCATATAATGGCTGTGAAAAGTTTTCTCTTTGATCATATTCCAACAGAAGTCAGACTTGTGGTCAGATTATACAACATAGAGTTGCCTAAATCTTAAGATTCCTACCTACTATCAATTCATTAATTTACTTCTTAAAGACTGAACCACAAACATGGTTAGGACACCATAGTCTCCAACAGAATATAAATCCACTCACCCATGAGCGTTATGAGCTTATTTTTCAGCTGGGTATCTAGTCGTGCAATCATCATCTCTACCGCGTTCCTAATTTCCCGAACACGCTCGTCCTTTGCATTTCTTACAGCTTCTACATTTCTTTCCTAGAAGATAAACATGAAGGACAAATTTTAACTGGAGTCCTTTACAACAGAAGCAAGAACTTACTCTTAAATTCAATTAATTGCCTCTTTAAAATTCATAACCAGCATTTTTAATAGTCTGTACTATATAAGTAACATTGCTTTTTAAAAATTCTATAAACTGCCGGGCAGTGGTGGTGCACACGCCTTTAATCCCAGCACTTGGGAGGCAGAGACAGGCGGATTTCTGAGTTCGAGGCCAGCCTGGTCTACAGAGTGAGTTCCAGGACAGCCAGGACTACACAGAGAAACCCTGTCTCGAAAAACAAAAAACAAAAAAACAAAAAAACAAAAAATTCTATAAATTTGGGTCAGTAAAGTGAAAGATGTTTGCCAAAAAGTCTGACAACCTGAACCCAATCCCTGGAATCTAGGTAGTAGAAAAAGAACCAATTCCTTCAAGTTGTCCTCTGACTTACAAAACGAGATGGCTTTGTGGTAAAGGTGCCTACCATAAAGCCTGATGACCCAAGTTCAAAGCTCAAAAAACCCACACAGTAAGAGAGAACCAACTCCTGCAAGTTGTCCTCCAACTTACCTCCACATGCATGTTCTCGCACACCTACATGTGCAAAAACACACAATACAATAAAGTTCTCAAAATAAACAGAGTAAAATTAAGTTTCTTATAATTTAACAGAGATATCAACAAAAAGATCTATAATTACAAACCTAAGGCACATACCTATTATCTCAGTACATAAGAGGCTGAGGCAGAAAAGATTATGAGTTCAAAGCCAACTTCAACTACAGAGTCTGAGACTATCTTGGGCTACATGAGACCTCAAGGTAAGTACATTTTGGTAAGAGGCAAGAAACCCCAATCACATTTTAGATAAAAAAAAAACTACTTTATAAAGACAAAAGGACCTAAGTAGGAAAGGGTACTTCTCACCAAGCCGAATGACCCGAGTTTACTCCCCATGAACTATACAGTGGAGAGAGCTAATACCAATAAGTTGTCTTCTGATCTCCACAAGAGTGTCATGGTACATGACTGCATGTTCGTGTACAAATATACACACATTTAAACAATAATGGCAAGCATATATCCAAAAATATCCTAAAACAAGGGGAATTTTATTTGTTTGGGTTTTTCCAGAGTCTCCATACATTCCAGGCTAGCCTAGAACTTGCCATGTAGATAAAAGCCCTCAACTGAGTCTTTTGGCTCCACCATCCCTTCCAATGCTGGGATTACAGGTATATGTCACCATGCCCAAGAAACGATGCTTCTGAATCCATTACCTTTCTCCAGTTTTTAAAGATTGCTTTCAGAACTGCATACAAAAAATAGTGGTTTTACCAAGATTGCAAAATATATGCACTAGATTTCAAATCAGTGTACTAAAGAAACTAAAACACAGTTTTGTCTATGCATACTATTATTATATATAAGTTGAACTCTCAGCATAGAATAGCCTCCTAGTGCTGCCAAGAGAAATCAATAATGGCCAGACAAGACCACATAAAATCAATTGAGCTAGCAAGCTTTTCAAAAGGACTTTGTAGCATACGTGCAATTCTGTAATGCTATTTAATATGGAAAGAATATTACAAATGATTATCTTGTTCTTAAGTCCCAAAGGGTCAAAAGAGAATACTTGGTAGTAGGTTATTAATTAGACACACACACAAAAAAATATTCTGGCAACTTTAAACAGAATATTCCAAAAATATATTTAGTACTTCTTTAAAACATCACATTTTTCCAAAGAAAAAATTAAAAATAACAAATAACTTATTAAAACTGACCCAGATAACATTTTTCAATTTTTATGTATCTCTGAGTTTCTGTCTATGTGGGTATATGCTTCATGTGTGGGAGTGCCTGTGAGCTGCAGTTACAGGCAGTTATGAACTGAACTCCAGCCCCTTGAAAGAGCATCAAGCACTCTTAACTGCTAAGCCCTCTCTCCAACCTTACCTATTGCATCCTCATAATATTAAGTAATTACAGTTTCTCCTCTGTGGAGACTAATTTACAAATACAAAATAGTTCATTCAGGAGCTAGAGAGTTGGCTCAGCAGTTAAGAGCACTTATTGCTCTTGCAAAGGACCAAGATTTGGTTTCCAGTACCCACAACCCTCTGCAACTCTGATTCCAGGGAATCTAAAGCCTACTTTTGAACTCCAAGGGCACCAGGCATGTACATGGTGCACATACATACACATAAGAGAAAACATTCATACATGTAAGACAAAAAATAGAGCCAAGTGTGGTAGCACACACCTTTAATTCCAGCACTGAAGACACAGGGAGGTGAATCTTTGTGAGTTTGAGGCCAGCCTGGTCTATAAAGTGAATTCCGGGACAGCCAAGGCTATATAGAGAAACACTGTCTCAAAAAAACAAAAATAGTTCACTCTCTAGTAGCAGAAAAACTCTCCCCAAAGCTAGGAATCTTAAAAAAAAAAAAAAAAAAAATTGCAAAAGTTCCTGGGGGGCTGGGAGACGGCTCAGCTAGTAAAGTGCCTACTGCATGAACATGGGGGCCTAAGTTTGATCCCAGCATCCACATAAAAATCAATGCTGTGGAGGGAGAAACAGGATCTCTAGGGCTTGTTGGCACACCAGCCTAGCCTAATTGTTGACCTCCAATTACCAATGAGAATACAAGGTGAATGGCTCCTGAGGAATGACACCTGAGGTTGACCTTGGGCCTTTGCATAGATGTCAATTAACTCTGTAACAAAAGTAGACTTTTCTAATATACTACTGACAATTCTCAGGCTAGGGAAATGGTTCAGTGACTTAGGGCAGTTTCTGTGCAAGCCTGGCAACCTGAGTTCACTCACTCCCCAGAATCCACAATGTATGCCCCATAGCATAAGTGTACACACACACACACACACACACACACACACACACACACACACACACACACAAACTGATCTCTATATGCCAGAGCTCTGGGTACAGATTTCTCTATTTTTTGAAGCTAAGACTTGAGGTTTATCATCCCATCAAATCTTTAAACTTGGATAATCTTGGTTTCAACATCTAATTTCTGAAAAAATATATACCATAGAATCAAAAAGGATGATAAATCTTATGTAAAAGTAATCTTACCACTTCTTGAACTAAGCTGATCAGTTCCATGAGACGTCGACGAAGTTTGGCTACCTCTTCATTCACTTTAGTGACATGCTGTTCATAAATTTCTGCCAAAGGTTTGAACGTGTGTCCACCATGCTAGAGAAATCAACATGAGTACTATGAGGAGGTTTTATACATTCCAACTACATTTACATTCCTCTTTCACACTCTATGGACAACGATAAACTGGTAAATATTTTCAAATGAATTTCTTCTTTTTGTTTATCTTCTTAAAACAGGCCAGTGTTTGCAAAAATTACCCTGACAATGTAGCAATGCCTTTAAGAGTCTAAATATTAGACATTAAGAAAACAATGGAGCCAGGAATGGGGAAACATGCTTTTAATCCCAGCACTCAGGAGGTGAGAAAGGTGGATCTCTGAGTTCAAGGCCAGTCTGGTCTACATAGAGATCTAGGATAGCCAGGGCTATACACAGACAAACCCTACTGGGGTGGGAGTATTGGTTGTGGGAGTGTCTTGTTTAGTAAAAGCACCCCATTCTGGTCTCTGAGAAAAAAAAAAATGTGTATTTTTTGTTGTTTTTGATTTGTTTTATTTTAAATGTATAAAGTTTTACATGAATGTAGGTATGATACCACATACATGCCTAGTGCCCCACAGAGGTCAGAGGTTGGATACCCTCAACTAGAGATATATAGATAGTTATACAGATGGAGTGATGGGTGGGAATTGAACCCAGGCCCTCAGCAAGAACAGTAAGTGTTCTAAACTGCTGAGTCAGCTCTTTAGCCACTTATGTGGATTTATGGATAAATGGTGACTAGGAAGACTTTTGAGCCTCTTATGAAACGTGCTTAGGAATCAAACTGTGGTTATTTATTCTTCCAGTCAGCACATTAGAATTCGAACTCAAAGTTGTCTGAACTGAGCTCTACTCAACCACCTCAGCCTCCCATACTTTCTGTAAAACACACTGCCCACCAGCCACCAAGTGATCAAGTCTCATAGTTAACATGAGACTTAGGCAATTACTAATGTGGACATGTTTTCATTTTCCCAACTAAGAACTGATTGTTTTAGTCTAGAGTTAGAGCCCAGTGATAGAACACTTTTTGGAGCAGACGGGAAGCCCTGAATTTAATCTCTAGCACTGCCAAATCCAAAGACTCTTACTGTGTTTAATCTCAACTACTTATATTGTTGTACTTAATATAAATGATTTAACCAAATAGTAAGTAATAGAACACAGCTACTAAGAAAAAAGCTGCTTCTAGGAAAGCTACAATGAATGTTTCAGACTTGATAAAGATAAACTGACTTAAAATTCTGCTTTTTTAGTTTTGTTTGGTTTTTAGATTTATTCATTTTATATATGAGTATATTGTTGCTGTCTTTAGATGCACACTAGAAGAGGGCATCAGATCCCATTACAGATGGTTGTGAGCCACCATGTGGTTACTGGGAATTGAACTCAGGACCTCTGGAAGGGCAGTTAGGCTCTTATAAACTGAGCCATCTCTCCAGCCCCAAAGTCTGCTTTTAGCAAGATACACTACTAAGGCAGGAGGACTTGAAGTTTAAGGCCAGTCTGGCCTACATAGTGAGACCCCCATCTCAAAAAACCCAAAAATCTTTTAAGCCAAGCATGGAAGTGCATGCTTGTAGTCCCAACTCTGAATGGAGGCTCTTAAGTGGGAGTAAGCAGCAACCCAGGGATGGGAGTCTCGGAATAGGATTGGAAAGAGAAACTAAGAAATGAGAATATTAGATTATATAGAAATTTACACTCAGCATTACTTCAGAAGCATCTAAAGTATAAAGATCAAATGACTAATACTCAAAGCAGACACTGATCTTGGGCTGGGGTTCAATCATTAGCAACACACACACACACACACACACACACACACACACAGAGGGAAAAAAGGAAAGAGAAAAATAAAAGTTAAATGTAAGACTATATTTACAGATATTAAGCAATGAAAACAGTACTCATCTTGCATCTTTAGCAGAAGAGCCAAAGAGGCTCTTCTGGACTATCAGAAGGTACGAAACCTTTAATGAGGCATGTATAAAACAGATACATTTTTATTCTCCAGAGTAAGATGAGACCTTATTCTGTCTAAACCAACTAATTATATCAATGCCTTCTAGTATGTAAACCAAAGAGAACATTTGTTCTGCTCACCATTCCTCCCCAAAGTGCACACTGATGGCAGATACATTTCTTACAAGTCCAGCAAAATACACTAAGTTTTTCATGGTGATTTTCACATCTATTTATTATGAAAAAGAAAAGACAGTTATTTTTTAAAATTTCTAAGCTAAAGCAAACAGATCTCTCAATTTGAAATGGTTATAGAATCATAAAAAAGGAAAATGTATTCAGTGGCTTCTAAGAATTAGACTAAACAATGTCACACGGACAAACTTTAAAAGTACTTTTTTCACTAATCTAAACTTTAAACAAGCAAATTATAGATTTCTTTCTAAATAAAACATATGACACTTTCTTTCATCACTATATACGATAAATGCTATCCCATTACTGCTTAAGAAAGACTGTCATGTTAATCTCTTACACAAGCAATATGTATATGTACAAGTAATGTCCCTATAACTGGCCAATAATAACAATCAAGACATCTCAATTGCACAATGTCAATACAATGCAATTTAAAACTTTCTCTTGCCAGGCAGTGGTGGCGCACGCCTTTAATCCCAGCACTTGGGGGGCAGAGGCAGGCAGATTCCTGAGTTCGAGGCCAGCCTGGTCTACAGAGTGAGTTCCAGGACAGCTAGGGCTACACAGAGAAACCCTGTCTCAAAAAAACAAAAAACAAAAGCAAAAAAACAAAAACAAAAACCTTTCTCTTAATGCAAATGTCCACATGTAAAACAACGAAGTTGAACTCTGCTGGGCGGTGGTGGCGCATGCCTTTAATCCCAGCACTTGGGAGGCAGAGGCAGGCGGATTTCTGAGTTCGAGGCCAGCCTGGTCCACAGAGTGAGTTCCAGGACAGCCAGGACTATACAGAGAAACCCTGTCTTGAGAAAAAAAAAAAAAAAAAAAAAAAAAGAAAGAAAAAAGAAGTTGAACTCTTCTAGAGACCTAACTGTACTCTCGCCAAAATTCTTATGCTGAGGCCTTAATCTCCAAAGTGACACTGCAAGACATCAGCCATTTACAAGTCAAGGACAGAGGCTTCACCAGAAACTAACCCTTCATCCAGCACCTTGCTCCTGGGACTTTCTGCCTCTAAAACTAAAGAAAAAAATTTTTTACACTATTTAAGCCACCCAGTTATCTACCACACTAATACAGACCCTTACTTTACATGATATATAAAATAATCCAAAAGCAGAGTATGGTGGCATATATCTGAAATAAACTTGGGAAGCTGAGGCTCAAAATTTTAAATGTAAAAAAGGAAACAATAGGACATTTATTCCTTTTATGAGAGGCACTAATAAAAAATTTAAAAGCCCAACAAAAAGGACCTTTCCAAATAATGATAGTTCATCATCCTAGAGTGGAAACCATTCAAGTTGTCACTAATGAAATGTGTTATTATATTTAAATTATTCTTTTTGGTATGACCTCCACAATGCCAAAAAATAATAGCTTTAAGAATTCAGTTTGCCACAACAGTTTCATTTAATTATGGACTAGCAGCAAGTCAGGCATCAACTAAGCAGTGACACAAACCTGAAATCTCTATACTCAGGTGACTGAGGCAGAAGGATGGCTAAACTACAAAGTAACTTCAAGGTCAACCTGAGATACACAGCAAAAGCCTGTATCAAGAAAACCAAACAAATAAAATTTAGCTCCTCCCATTTCTGTGGTCTGGTTTCCTTTTCATTTTTAAAACAAGATTCATTATATTTTATTGCTTTAAATTTTGTGAACATGTGTTTGTCTGTGGGTATGGCCATGGAAGCCAGGGGCACTAGATTCCCCTGGTGCTGGAGTTACTGGGGGTTATGAGCCACATGACATGGGCGATAGGAATCCAACTTGCATCTGCTGCAGGGGGAGTATGCACTCTTAACCACTCTAGCCCTATGGCCCATTTCTACAGAACAATAAATGAACAGGTCTAAGCTTTATTTCTAATGACCCCTGAAGTTTCAACTTATTGGTTTAACATACTATATGTAAAAATCAGTTATGACTTTATTTTTTTGTTTTGTTTTGTTTTTTGTTTTTTGTTTTTTTCGAGACAGGGTTTCTCTGTGTAGCCCTGGCTGTCCTGGAACTCACTCTGTAGACCAGGCTAGCCTCGAACTCTCGAACTCAGAAATCCGCCTGTCTCTGCCTCCCAAGTGCTGGGATTAAAGGCGTGCGCCACCACCGCCCGGCCTATGACTTTATTTTTAAACATTGGACATTTCTGGAATCTCTCCTAAATTTCCACTTTTGATCTACTTCTAATAACTTTCTAGGACCAATATCTGTAAACATGAAATATAAAGCTACTCATTCTTTTTTTATATATAAAATTTGCTTCCACTGTAATTTCTAACAAGACCAAAACATTGTATTATTGCTGTGTTCCTGTTAATCAGTTAAATAGAAATAATCTATTTGCCTTTGTATTCCCTAATCTAGCATAGTACTACTTTGTACAATCCTGTAGGTGGGTTGGGTGGTCATGAAATGTTAAACTTTTTTAAAAATGTTAAATTTAAGGAACAAATGAAAGATTAACATTAACTTTCTTACAGTTAAAAGAGAAGTAGCAATGTAGTGTCGCTAGGTCTTGGAATTAAAGTCAGTTGGCACTCACTTCACATGCATGTGGCCCAAGGTTTAATCCCCAGTACCACATACATACACAGACATGCCTGAGCAATTACACACATACAAGCTAATTATTTAAATATATGCATAGATACATAAACTGTCATTAAAACAGCACATGGTAAGTTCTTAGTAACTAGTGAACAAAAACCCAAGCACGCACTTGTCTTTCTCATTTTCTTCATGTTTGGTGAGACTACACAGCTGGAGAGTATCAAGCTGCTGTGTCACTTCTTCCGCCCAACGACAATTCACCAGTTCCCGTAGCTGGAGTGGAGCACTGAAAAGAAGAAACAGTCCGTACATGTATTCTAGCTCAGACATCCAAGATTTTTCTAAAATAAGTATTCCTAAAAATAAAGCACAATATTATTATAAAAAACAGTGAAAGCCAGATATGAAAAAGCATATCTGTAATCTTATCGCTAAGGTTACAGAACGGACGCATTCAAGGACAGTTTTGGTGAAAAGAGTTCCAGGCTAACCAGGGCTACACAGTAAGGTTCTGTGTCAAAATAGTAAAAAGGCAATGGAATTTATTTTTATCACATTCCATACATCACACACATGAAAAAATGCACCAACTAAATAGCAACAATGATAATTCAAGTTATAAATCTTTAATTTCTTAGCCTAAATTTGACTATACAAAATGATACCATGGGTTTGGAGCACAGTTCAGTAGCAGCATATAAATACCATTAGTATGAGTTAATTTCTAGGTTCAAGCCATTGACCACCAAAACAACAACAAATCAATTACAATTCCTAGCCAAATGCAGTTATCTCATTTACAAAAAAAAAAAAAACACAAAAAACAAACAAAAAAGACAAACATTCCTATAACCCAGCACTCAGAAATCTGAGGCCAGAAGATGAGTCACACCTGGGCTACATTGCACGACTCTGTCTCAATAAACAAAAAAACTAAATATCACTAGTCACACTAGGGACACTTTATAGGCTACAGTAGGCTGGATGTAAAAGAGGACCATCACAACTGCAAATTCTCATTTATTGTGCTGCTCTTCTCATAAAGTAATGTGAAAAATAAAACAGCAAAAGGTGGCACTGTGGCCTAAAGTGACCAGAAACAAGCTAAATATCTGTCAATATGAACATTAGTGTAAAATGCAACTTTTACTCTCCTGTTGCAATTGTCTTCTCAGGCTTACTGCCTCAGTCTGCTAACCTAGGCCTAGTCCTGGAAGCTTCTAGCCTCCATACAATCTCATCTAGAACTAGAACGATTTCAGCCTCTGAGGCAACTGCTGAATAAGCTCACCCTTCCTGTTCTTCAATCTGGCTTCTCTCTCTTGGCATCTCCTGAATTGCTCTGCTTGGCCTCGTACTCACTTTTTACAATATATTCTAATCTTCTGGCTTCTCATTCTCTGGCTGGTTCTGTCTTTACCTGTATCTCTTCAACCTGTCTCTTTAAAACTCTCCCGGGTAAAACTGTCTCCTCTCCTTTTCTCCGCACTGCTCTGGTAAGTAGCTTCCCTTTCCTCTCTCTTCTCGTGAGAGTTGGGCATATCCTGTTCTGTCAAATCTTTCTCTGATTCATCATTCTGTCGGCTACTCAATTAGACATCACTTTCAAACATGGGTTCTTCCCTCTACAAACTAATTTTACCTTCATTGTTTGAAACTAAAGGTGTACACTAAGGGCCTGTCTGTATCCCAGCCAGAGGAACTAAAGCTGTGTGCTAAGGGTGAGCCACACTACAACTAGAAACAGGTTTTTTCAGTAAATAACACAATCTCAGGGTTCACAGTGTGATCAAATCTCCTGTAACACATAAGTCCAGGAATACTTATAAAGAAGGTTACCAAACACTTGTTTGCATACTTACACCATCTGTGAAATATATCAACTGATTTTAGGAAGGGAAAAAAACAAATTATAAAGCCAGGGATGGACTATATGTCTATAAATCCTATCACTTAGAAAGTATAGGTAAGCTGGGGGTGTGACGTCAGGAGTTTGTCTTTATAGGTGGAGGCCAGCCTGGGCTACATAAGAGTAAACAAAAAAACAAAGAGTAAACAAACAATAAGCAAGAAAATCATAAACAGTAGGTACTATATTTGTGTGGTTTAAAAAAACTGTAAGAATATACATCACCACTCCACTTGCATACAAGAATAGCATGCTTATCTATTTCTTCTGAAAGTGATTTTTTTTTCCCCAGTTGAGATAAGGTCTCATATTACAGCTCAGGCTGGCCTCACATGGCAACCCTCCTGCCTCAGCCTCCTGAGTTCTGAGATCATAAGTGTGAGGTACCAAGCCCAGTTACATTTTTATTTCAATTAAAAAGTTAAGAAATTACACAATAGGGCTGGAGAGATGGCTCAGCAGTTAAGAGCACTGACTGCTCTTCCAGAGGTCCTGAGTTCAAATCCCAGCAACCACATGGTGGCTCACAACCATCCGTAATGAGATTGGATGCCCTATTCTGGTGTGTCTGAAGACAGCGAGAGTGTACTCATAAATAAAATAAATAAATAAATGAAAAAAAAAAGAAATTACACAATAATTATGTGAAAAAAACAAGGGCACAAAACAATCATACACAACACATGCAACATAGAACTTAGTCAGGTACTCAGGCTCTGCATTTCTTTTCTAGAGCTACTCATCATCTCCTGGTCAACTTTATCCCTAAGGAAAAGAAATGTGGGAAATTGCAGGGTTGGAAGGGAAGGGGGAACTCACTTTCTACAACCCAGGGCATCCTCTGACTCCAGGCTTTTATCTCTGTGACCATGTTCCATATAGACAAACAGCAAAACACTTACCGACAATGAGGACACTGAGCTCTCTGCTCTGTCAGCCAGCGCTAAGGAGGCAAATAATTAAATTTTCATTATAAAAATATCATTACTTTATATATCTAATCATTATAAACTGCATTTAATGAGTTTTAACTCTCTAGTGCCTAAATTTATTTTAGAGATACAGAAATAACAGGCAATCTACTATCTCTCTCTCATCATTATCATGACAGGAACAAACTTTCAAAGGGACAGAACTTTTCCCAAAATAGTTGAGAGGCTACTCTCCCATAGGAAAGAAGTGATTCTAGGGCTAGCTGGATCTCACAATATGTAATCTTGTTAATTAGAAATAATGTTGTTACTCTATCCTCAAAAATAGCATGATTCAATTTTTTTTGTAAATAATTACAAACTACTGAGTTTAAGGTACTACTAAATTTACAGACAGCAAAAGTAGCCCAGGAGACATCAGATTGGCAAATGACTGGCATTGTGTGGGTTTTAATAGGTGGAGGAATTAATACAGCTCAGAGCCTGCCCAGCTCAACAATTTTTTTCATTTTTTAAAAGTTTTTAAATGAATTACAACAGCTTTTAAAATAAAAGACAGTGTTTCTGTGTCATTTACTGAGGAATGGACTAACAGGCAGTAGTGTAGAAACCCCCATAGACATTAAAGGGCATAGTAACCTCCCAGAAAACTATTTACTGCAATAGACCTGTATCAGTCTCCTACACTGCCTAACGCTGGACACGGTGGTGAAGGCACACATCTGCCATCCTAGCACTTAGGATACAGAAAATCAGAAGTTCAGAGTCAGCTTGGCTATATAGTGAGTCAGAAGCCAGGCTGTGTTACATGACACCCTAGCAAAGAAAAGGATAAAGGACTAGTTACTATGCAAAGAAAGCAGAAATGGAAAGAAGGAAGGTGCAAAAGGAAAAGAATCTTCTGTTCCTCATACTCTTGAACAAGATTTCTTTGGTCCAGATACCAGGTGGATTGTGAAATCCACCTGAAGGAAGGGCCGAGGAGACTGCACTAACAGAGTTGAGCACTCATCTGCAGCAGGCTCTGTGCCCAGGCCTGTCCCTGGGGGAATCTCACTTTGTCCTCACAGCAGTCTGGGATAGGAGGCTGGGATCAAGTTTCGTCCTCTGAGCAGATCACTCTTCTACTAAAGACAGAGCTTTCCATATCTCTCTTCAAGAACTGGTCCCAGCTATACCTCTTTAGTCACAGCCTATGATCCTACAAAACTAAGCTTTTAAATGTTTCCTCCTCTATTCACCATATTCATCAACACCTTTCCTCATCTAAAAATATCTCATTCATCATTTAGATTTTAATTTATATGACACTTTTTTCCAAAAGCTTTTCATGAACTCCACAGGTCTTTCCTTTTGCTTTTTCTGAGCTGGGAATTTGCTCTATACCCAGGCTAGTCTTAAACTCATAATGAAGCTCGGACTAACCTCAAACACTACTTGCTCCTACCTCAACCTTTTGTGTGCAAGGATTTAAACACCATGCTCGGCTACAATGAGCTGCTGACAACCTACCCTGCAGCAAGCCATACTTCTCCCCTTAACGAAGTGTTTCTAACACTTCATAACTTATCTACTGGTACATCTGCATAGCTAGACTCTAGCCTCGTTAGTAAGTGATAACACCATTATTAAAAATGTACACTTTGTATTAGGTGTATCTGGGTGCAAGTTCTCTTTTCCTCCATTTGGTTCCAGGGATCAAGCTAAGGTTATCAGGCTTGAAATTTACCCTCAGACCCATCTGGTCAGCCCCAGCTCTTTTTTCTTTTCTTTTCTTCCTTTTTTGTTTGTTTGTTTGTTTGTTTGTTTAATAATGAGCAGCTTTCTCCCAGTAAGACAAACTGCTAACTATAATATATCCTACACAAAACAAACTGCTAACTATAATATATTCTACTCTTGGAATGCATTTGCTTATATGGTTCCTCCATGCCCTGCCCCACAGGAAGTTCTTGTAGATCTACAAAACTTCCCTCCCTTCTCTCATATTTGAGGCATGTTTACCTTGTATTTCATAACCACAGAGAGGAAGCAGTGACTCTGAATTGATGGATACTAAAATATCTTTAGCCCAATTCTTATAGTCAATACAGAAACTGATTTCTCTCCTTCACAAAATAGAATAACCACAAGCCTTATAAAGTATCTACACTCATAAATTTCTGACATACAACAGTAATAATAAAATCATTTAATCTTGTATTGAATTGGAAATCAGGTAAAAATGTGTTTTTCTAATTTATTCTACTTGGAGCCTGGATTGGCAGCAAAAGCTTTTAATCTCAGCATTCAAGAGACAGGAGTAGGTAGATCTCTGTGAGTTTGAAGCTACATGGTGTTCATAGTGAATTCCAGCATAGACAAGGCTACATAGTAAGATCTTGTTTCAAAAAAATATAAATAAATAAATAAACAAACAAATAAATAATTTGAAGGTCTTTGTTGTTGGTCCCCCCCTGTTTTGTTTTTGTTTTGTTTTTTTGGGTTTTTTTTTCCCCCTCTCCAGTGCTATGTACCCTGGCTGGCCTTAAACTCAGAGAGATCCTTCTGCCTCAACATCCCCAATTCTGGAATTTACACCGTGAACCTTACCAACTTCAGATTTATATTTTCAACTGCTAAAACCTCATACAAAACGAAATCTCAAACTTGGTATGTTGTTCTAAATTAGAACCTTTATACCTGTGGTCTGCCCAGCTCTGCTCCTCCCAAGGTTTTTTTATTAAACTATTTCAGAATATAAAATCATCGATTCCTTTATCACGTTCCTTTGTTCCACACAGTCTCTCCTGATGGTAATCTGGTTTACAGCACCATCACAGCCTCTCCTGATGGTAATCTGGTTTACAACACCATTCCTCCTCCACCCTCCTCCCATCCTCTTCCACCTGCCTAAAGTTCACTCTCTGCAAAGTTACCACTGACCTCTTTAACATACAAAATACTTCACACACCACTCAAAAGCCTTCAGTGGCTACCATAACATTTAAAATCCAAATTCCTTACGAATGCCCTCAGTCTTATCTCTAAATCCACGCGGTTCCCAGCTCTACCTCCTTTGCTCTAGCCACACAGCTTTTTCACTCTTTCTCAACGCACCAAGAATATTTCTAACTCAGGCTTTGTCCTTTCTAATTCTTTTATCTGGGATTTTCTTACCCCAGATATGTGCATAATTTCCTCCTACACTGTATTCAGATCTCTTTAGAAATCTGAATTATGTGATATCCTCACAATTTCCCAGACCACCATATTTAAAACAGCAACAAAATGCTGACTTTGTAACTCTATTTATCTTTAGTTTTCCTCATAGTACTTATAAATACCATTCATATATACACATAGAAAGTCAATGTACTATATCAAAAAGACAAGCAACTAAATTATAAATGAATATTACATTCAATAATAAACCAAGATGGGACCAGGCGATAGCATTAGCCACACATCTTGGTAACTAGAGTTTCAATCTTTGAAATCCACAAAAAAAGCTGTATGTACTGGTTTAACTATTTAATCCCAGCACTCTTGTGGTGATATGGAAGGCCTGGATTATAGCAGCAAAAATAAAAAACACCCAGGTCCAACAAGGAGAATGGTGAGAACCAACTTCCAAAGGTTGACTTCTGACCTCTACATACCTTTGAGAACACACACACAAATTACTTTTTTTCTAAAGAGCCAAGATAATCCATGTGTAACACCATCTGCCCGTATCCTAGAACTTGGAAGTGAGGTAAAGGCAAGAAGACATTTCGTTTGAGGCCAGCCCAGGTTTGGGAAGTGAGGAGAACAACACAACCCTAGAAAGGAAGGTTAGGATCAGATCCAAGATAACCTGAACACAATGCTAATATCCCTCAACTTCATTCTTCAATGTTACAAGGCTTCTGAAAAAGAAAAATAACATCAAGGGCATAGTAATATGATAAGAGGACAGAAAGTGAACTACAGGTAAGCAAAGACTTAAGGCAAGGAAACAGAAAATGAATCATCTATGGATGAAGGAATCTATTTCTTTCTCATGAAGAGTAATGGAAAGCAGCAGTAAGATGTAAAGGACTCAGAGTAGCTGGCAAGACAAAACATCACTGGTGGTCAAGATTACCAGTCTGAATGGTAAAACAAAATAAAAGACATCAGTGTCAGCTTGAGAAAATAACATGAATAACTAATTTATCTTGACCAAAATTCAAGATTCTGGAAGGATTGCTGGGCAGTGGTGGCGCACACCTTTAATCCCAGCACTTGGGAGGCAGAGACAGGCGGATTTCTGAGTTCGAGAGTTCGAGGACAGCCAGGGCTAAACAGAGAAACCCTGTCTCAAAAAGAAAAAAAAAAAAAGATTCTGGAAGGACAATGAGATAAGTCATCTAGAAGCCAATGCTGTGCCTTAAAAAAACAAAACATGGCTCAGTAGTAAAGAACCTGCCATTGATCATGTACAAGGCCCTGGGTTTAAACACCAACACCACAAAAAAATAAATAAAAACCAACACTAGAGATCAAGGTTCAGGATCCACATATAGATGCTAGCTAGAGCTGCCAAAGTAAATCTAACTCCTCAGAGTAAATAAAAACACTTAGAAAGGAAGGAAAGGAAAAGGTAACAAAGAAGAAACAATCTCCTAGGTACAGCACAATAAGCAGAGATCATGAGCACTTTCAAAACTTTCAAGTATTCTCAAGCCCTTCATCAAAGAAACTCAGTCTATACAGGCTCCACCAAAAACTCACTGCATCAATGGAGACCAACTAATCTCTGTAGCTAGTTTCACAATTAAAAAAATACTACGTACACTGAAAGGTAAATTACTAGAATAAAACTTCACAAGGAGATAATATTTTCTAATTAATATAAAACAGATTGACTGGATTCAACTCCAGCTCCAATGTTTACTAGTCCTGTGACTAGAAGAAAATCATTTAAGTGTAACAGAAATCATTATTATTATTTTTGTTTTGTTTTCATTTTCCAAGACAGGGTTTCTCTGTGTAGTCCTGGCTGTCCTAGAACTAGCTCTATAGCCTATATCTCCCTGCTTCTGCCTCCCAAGTGCTGGGATTAAAGGTATGTGCCGCCACCACATGGTTAGAACTAGCTAGTTCTCTCCCTCTACTGTGGGACTAGACTCAGATCGATCCTTGGAAGCAAGTACCTTTACCTGCTAAGCTATCTTGTAGCCCTACTCTGTCTTTTGATACAAAAAAAAAAAAAGTAAATGGTAAAAATTTTTTTTTACAGGGACAGGTTTTCTCCGTGTAGCCCTGGCTGTCCTGGAACTCACTCTGTAGACCAAGCTGGCCTCTAACTCAGAGATCTTCCTGTCTCTGCCACCTGAGAGCTGGGGCTAAAGGTGTGTGCCACCACTGCCTGGCAGGAAATAGAAATTTTGAAGTGAAGAGTACATTAGATAGTTTTAATTTTCTCAGTTATGGAAATTATCTGAGCCATGTCAGCAGGACAGTTTCAACCATGCATTAGCATGTGTGTTACTGGACGTGTGCATACAACCAAAACAAATTTTCTACTTTATACTTTGGGCTTTCCAGAAATTTTATTGAAGAATGTTCCCCTTCCTTCAACACACAAAGCCAATCAATTATATCTATTCTACACTTTCTCATTATCATGAATTTTATTCATTTCCTCTGAAGTCATTATCAGCCTTTTGCTTTACACATAAAATGGTAAATTATACTACACAGATTTCAATGTAATCACTGAAATTGATTTCCTTAATCAGATTTAAACACCTTCAAAGAGGATTGTCTATCATTTATTTTAATATCTCTAAATCCTAAACACAATGCAGATTTGTAAAACATGTAATAAGTTTGAGTTAGGAGTGCTGGCACACACCTTTAAACCTAGCACTTGGGAGGCAGAATGTGAGTTCGGGGCCTCTTGGTCTACAGAGTAAGTTCTAGCACAGCCAGGGCTACACAGAAAAACCCTGTCTTAAAACACATGCCCACTCCACCCCCAAATAAGTTTGATTCCGTTGGGGTTGAGGAATGGTTCACTAGCTGAGAACACTGCCTGCCCTTCAAGAGGACCCAGGTTCAACTCACAACACAACTATCTGTAATTCCACTGCCTGGCGTTCTGACACCCTCTTCACGATTCCAAGAGCACAGTCCACACATGGTATACAGACATGTATCTATGCAAAACACACACTGCACACGCAAGCACACACACACACCACATTCCAAAAATGCTGCTCTACTGACAAACCTTTTTATTAAAGAAACATTTTAAAGGGTCACAAAAATACATTAAAGAGTGGAGGGGACATGGTTAATACTTACAGTGCAGCAAACATAAACCAAATACACAAGGTACGGTGGAGCACTCTTTAGTCTCAATTCAGGAGGCAGAGGCAGGTGGATCTCTGTAAGTCTGAGGTCAGCCTGATCTGCATAGTTGAGTTCTAGGCCAGCCAGAGCTACACTGTAAGATCTGTCTCAAAAAAAAGAAAGAAAAAGAAAAAAGAAAATAAAAGGTTAATAATAACAAAAACTGAACACACATAAAAAAGAAATACAACTTACCCTAATACAGCTGAAACAACAAAGCTTGGAGCAATGAGGACACAGTCGAGCATCCCGCAATTTCTCCATACAAATGAAACATCGGAAAACCTCAGCAATGCTCTGAAAACAAAAGATATAAGGTTCCCAGATTATACTGAAGAACATAACATAAAAAACTTCACTCAAAGCCAAGCATGATGGTGCACAACTTTAATTCCAGCATTCAAGGGGCAACGGCAGGCAATCTCCGTCAGTCTAAGACTCTACACAATGCGGCCCAGGCAAGCCACGACTACTAAGTGAGACCCGGTCTCAAGAAAAAGTAAAAAAGGTAAAGGGGAAGAAAACAGTTCACTTAACACTTACACTTACTTGAGCTGATACCACCTCAGTTTTAACTATACTCCCTATCAGAACTTGATTAGTCAGAACATCTGGAAAACATGTTTGTCTTTTAATAAGCTTGATGATGATTCCAAGAAAAACATACGGACTAAGAAAGTGGCTTAGTCAGTGAAGTGCTTGCCTTGAAAGCATAAGAATCTGAGAACCCCAGAATCCAGGTACAAACCAGGATGATGACACAGGCCATCCCAGCATGACAGGACAGGGCGCACACACATGCAGATCCCTGGAAGCTCACTGAGAACTAGCCTGGCTAATTGGTGAGGTTCCAGGCTAGGGAGACCCTGTCTCAAAACAAAAGGTGGAATGTAATCACCAGTGAGTCTCCTCTGACCTCGGTATGTGTAACACACACACACCTACATCCTGATACACATCAAAAAAAAAAAAAAAAAAAGGGAAAAGAAAAGAAAACCATGAAAATCAACAAAAAACTTTTTAAAAAAATCCTTCTCGGGGGGGGGGGTAACTTATAATAAAAGAATGTGACTACAGTCCTTAGAAATACTAAGTAGATTATGTCAATTACACACAGAGCATGCAGAAATGCTTTATAGTACAGAAAACTGTGTATGTGTCTATCAGTAAGAACTGAAGAAAGACTGAATGACTAAATATACAATGACAACTTTTTACTTCTGCAATTTCCACAATGGAGTTGAATTGCTTTTATAATTAAGAGAGGGAATTTGTTTTTAAAAGACAGTTTCACTGTGTAGCTCTAGCTAACCTGAAATGCCCTATGCCCACCATCTTGGCATAGAAATCAGAGATCTGCCTGCTTCTGCTTTCCAAGGGCTGGGATTAAAGTAAGCATCACCGAGTCCAGACATGAAGAAATCTTTAAAAAGATATACTGGAACTGGCAAGGTTGACTCAGCATGCCAAAGGCTCCTTCCACCAAACCTGAAGACCTGATTTCCATCTCAGGGATCCCACATGGTAGAAGGAGAAGCAACTCCAAGTTTTCCTGATCTCCATATGAGCACACCAATGCACACCCACGCACACACTAAATAAATATTTGTAAAGATATTTAGATTACAAGCAAACTAATTCAGAATCCTGTCCTGACGTAATCAACTAATTATGTGAGCCTGAGAATCTGCATCCACTACACATGTGAGTGTCCCTTCTGACATCAAGTGAACAATTAAAAAAAATTGTAAACAGGGAAGTTTACCGACGTTTGTTTTTACATCATTCCAGAAAAATTGAACCCTCCTAAAACCAAGAAAAGTTTACAAAACCTTCATACAACTTTCACAAGGGCAATTAAATAGAAAATTACTCATGATTCTAATCATGACTGCAAGGCTGAGAGATTCGGACGCTAACTGGCTCTGGGAAGACAATAAAACCATTGGAGTGAACTGGGTTAATCTCAAGCGCTGTGCTCAGTAAGTTACTCCTTACTTTTAAAAGGCAAAATGATGTAATATTTTATTGTCTGAACGGTTCACATTTTAATTTTAATTATTACTACACTGCATAATTGTATCCTCCCCCAAAAAAATCGTTTTGATGCTTCTAGCCTTTATGGAAATACCCCAACCATGAAGTCATCTTACAAGAATCAATGCTGGAAACTAGTCTTTGAGACAGTAGTGTGTGCAAGAGGTGTGTGTGTTCTACAAAATGAACCGCTGAGAGTGAAAAATGTTTAATCATGCAGAGAAAGTCGTGGCGAGAAAGCAGGGCAAGTCCTATCGATGAATTTGCAATTTTGCCCTGGAAAGGCTCAGCCTGCAAACAGCGAGGAGAGCAGGTGCCAAGGCATCGCTGAAACCTGCAGCACCTGACTGCGGAACAGTTTCAGCACCGGGCACCCTGAGGGCAGCAGAAGCGTCGGGCCAGCCTCCCTCTCCGCGGCTAGGCTGCCTCCCACAGGGAGGGCGAGAGCATGGAGCCCGGGATAGAAAAGGAGCCCAGCCGCCACCCTCTGTAACGCCCCTCACCTCCACACTCTGCTCATCCATTGCCTCCGGCTCTCGGCGGGGCCCTCGGCGACCCTCGGAATCCGTGTCTGCGCTGTCAGGCGCCGGCCCGAGGTCGCCAGGTCAGCTGCGCTGACCTCAGCAGGCTCCCACAACCGTGCCACCTCTACGCCCCATCCCGTCTGGTTCCCCACCGGCTACCCCCCATTTCGCCATTTTTATCCGCGCGCCAGCCCTGGGGCGGAGAGGGAAGGGCTAGCGGTAGCCGCAGCGCCTTCCTCCCGCCTCAGCGGCCGGCCAGCGTCCGCGTGGGAGCCTTGGCCCACGTGACGCCGGCGCGCGCGTGTGAAAACCGCCGCGGGGCTAGTCCGGGGCGGAACAGGCGCAGCCGAGAATTCGCAAACACCAACGGTAACCAGGGCAGCTAGAGGTGCGGCAGCGGGGCGGGCGCGGGGCGCAGGCGCACTCTGCGCTGAGGGAGGGGCGGGGCGGGAGAAGAGGCGGGCGCCCGGTTCGCGCGGTGCGCGCGGCACACGAGACTTGAGAGGCGTTGCCGTGGAGTGGCGTGTCCGGCGTCGGCGCGGTGCCCCTACCCTCGCGGATTTTACCGCCAGAGATGTAGTCTGCTTGTGTGTTTGTGGTCCTTAATCGGAAACCAGGCTCCCGAGTATTAGGAAGAGACGGGGAGTCTTATTTGCGTTCCCAGTTGTTTGTGGCTCATCTAAGGAAACCCTGGAGCCGCGGACTCTAGGTTAAGGTGTTTGCTTTCCGCCTCTGGGAAGAAACGCAGACTTTAAGCTTTTTTTTTTTTTTTTTTTTAAGATTTTGTTCTCCTACATAATAAATGCAGTTCAAAAGCTCCAAATGTAATGGACTGGCTACTTCTCTTGACCCATTATTTAGAGACAAAGTTTCTGTAGTTCACGATGGACTGGAGATTATAGATAGATAGATAGATAGATAGATAGATAGATAGATAGATAGATAGATAGATAGAGAGTGTGTGTGTGTGTGTCTAAGCTTCATGGAAGTAAGGATTGCAGGGGAGAGGTACCACGTCTTCTCATTTTGATGAGACAACTGGACCCACATCCCACCAACTAAGCCTTTCTTTCTGTTTGAATTGTTTCTGCTATAGGGACTAATATAAAAAGACCACATCTGTATTCTGCTTTCCTAGGCAATCGCCTCTAATTTCCTGCCTGAAGAGACCAATTAGGTTGTAGAAATAGAAGATCTATGAGACAACAGACATTAGTCAAATACTTAAATCTTAATTCTTCTTTTAAGCTTATTACAAAAGTTATTTATGAACTCCAATCCAGAGAATTGATAATCTAGAAAGAATCTTGTAGTGATTGGCAACAATTTTTTTTTTAATTACATGAACAAGATTTATGGAGGTAGGATGGATGACCCAGAAGTTAAGAACACTTGCTCTTCTTGGGGAGGACCACTTTCTACCCTGCCTTTGGACTCCAGCCTATACTCCCAACTCCAGGGGGTCAGAGATGTTCTGTCCAACTAAAACACCCACACTCACATGCATACATGGACATAATCTGAAATAACCTAAACACACATAACTTAAGTAAATTAAGCAGAGATAGAAAATGCTTTCACATGCTTGGCATTGTGGAACACACCTTTTGTCCCAACACTTGGGAGCAGAGGCAGGTGATCTCTGACTTCAAGGCCAGCCTGATCTACAGAGCGAGTTCTAGGACAGCCAAGGCTACACAATGACACCCTAACTTGAAAAACCAAAAAGCAAAAGAGAAGACTTTCATTTTAAATAATTTATGGTCTTCGAACTAGATGCAAGTTGATAGATGCAGAATTAATTTTACTAACATGTCCTTGATTGTACCTTTTTGTTGCTGCTGTTCTCATATAGTCTGCACTGACCTGGAACTTCCTATGAAGCATATGCCAGCCTTGAACTCCCTCCTTAACCTCAGTGCTAGAAGTATGCTACCACATTCTGTTTACACCTTGAAGTTGTTAATTTCACTGTGTAATTTTTATCTCAAAAATTTGTGGGGGCTAGGTGTGGTGGTGCATGTCTTTAGCATTTAATCATAGCCTTTAATGACTAGGCAGAAAACTATCCTCAGAATAGCCTGATCTACTTAGTGAGTTCAAAGCCAGCCAGGGCTAAGTAGACTCAAAAAACAATCCAGTTTGTGGGAATTAGTATAGCATTTGGGATTCTCAACAATATGGAGAAACCTTTGCCCTTTAGTATAACAGATGATAACACTAGCCAATACATATTAAAAATAGATTATGATATATTTGCCAAACAACCGAAAATGTTTAAGGAACTAGTTATCAGTCTAGTTCATAATAGTAAAAAATTAAAGAAATCTGCAATTAGTTAGGGGTCTTTAATAAAAAATACAGTCATACTGTGGTTAAATTGGTAGTTGGCCAAGTTAAGGTCATTTGTCAGCACCTGAGTGAGAGTCTGCTAGCACTCAAGAGAGCTTGAGGCAGAAGATTGAGAATTTGAATACAGCCAATCAGGGCTATAGCCCAAGACTGTCTCACAAAAACCAGGGCAGCACTTAGGGGCTGACTTTGCTCTGCCCTTCCCCACAAGACACATACCCCCAAATGCTATTGTTTTTATAATCACACAGATTATCAATAAAGAAAACTAAACAAAATCATGGTATATCCATACAGTAGTTACAAGTGTTAAAAGAATGTTAAATGTATGATGTCTGTCATGAAATAACATAAAATGGCAAAACTAAATACTACAGTATAATGTATGATTACTGATCTGTTTTTCTAAAGAAAAATTCTCTGTGAATATGTATAGAAATGAATAATGAAACTGAATACAGATTACTTCTGGATAATATGCATTATGCCTGTTTTTAAATATCTTAAATATTATTAGTTAAAACATAGAAACACTACAGTAACAGAAAATAGCATCTAGATGAGAAATAATTCTAAATTATAATAATAAGAATGAAGATAATATAACAGGGAGGTTAGATACTATGGCCAATTTTGGGTTTTATTTTATAGATAAGTAGATGCAAATACATAAAAAGGTACCAGTTACAGCTAACAGAAGCTACTACCAAAACTATAAAATGAACAAGCAGTCTGAATATGTTCAATTTAAATGTTGAGGTAGGGAATTTTACTGGCAATATTTGAAAATCAGAGAGTCTTAAGTACTGGAAAACAAACTTAAGAGGAAAAAAAAAATCACATTTCTGGATTTTGTTTGAAAGCAGGTCTTGCTGTGTAGCCCAGGCTCATCTGGAACTCCATGGCCAGCTTGAGTATAGTATCTTCTTGACTCTTCTCAGCCTACTAACATGGTTTTCTATGCACTTCTCAGTATACATTTTAAGCTGGGTTTGCTGGTGCTAGTAACCTCATACACAGGTGCATAAGGCAGGAAGCACTTGAATTCCAGGCCATCATGAACCATATACTGAGACCTGCTCTCAAAACAGTAGTCTATCAGGCTCGGCATAGTTGCAC
The DNA here is from genome assembly GCF_004785775.1 of Grammomys surdaster. Lineage (NCBI taxonomy): Eukaryota > Metazoa > Chordata > Mammalia > Rodentia > Muridae > Grammomys > Grammomys surdaster. The sequence continues at coordinate 3,818,991 of NW_021604658.1, read as the reverse complement.
AGCATTTAAATTCAGAACTCAGGAGGTAGAGGCAGGCAGAGTTCTGTGCTTGTAACAAATTTTGAAAGCAGGTATGAATGTGTGTGTCTGTGATCCTAGCACTTAGAAGCCTGAAGTAAGATTATCTCCAGTTCCAGGCCAGCATGGTCTACAGAGTGAGATCCTCTCCCCAAAACAAACAAACAAACAAACAAACAAAAACAAGAGAGGGCTGAAAAGATGGCTCAGCACCTGCTGCTCTTCCGGAGGACCCAGATGCAATTCACAGCACCAAGACAGCACCTCACAACTGTCTATAGTTCCATTTTCAGGGGATCTGACACCCATTTCTGGCCTCCTTGGGCACCAGGCATGAACGTCAGGCACAGACATACATGCAGGCAAAATACTCATGTACATAATATAAAAATAAATCTTTATAGAGAAAACAGGACCAGCTTTGTTTCCAGCACCCAGAGCAGATGCAAGTGATCTCTGAGGCCTAGGCCAGCCCAGTCTACATAGCTCCAGACCATACATGGCTACATAGTAGAAGTCCTGTTTCAAAACAAAAACACATAGATTGGCACAGTTTCCCCTCCCTGTAATCATAACACTAAAGGGCTGAGGCAGGCAAGTCACCAAGGTACCTAGACAAGCCTGGATCACAGTAGGACTCTGTTTCCATAGATAGATAGATAGATAGATAGATAGATAGATAGATAGATGAGTAGGACTCTGTTTCAATAAATAAATAAGGAGATGAGTGGACTCTGTTTCAATAGATAAATAAATAGATGGACGGATGGATGGAGGGACATAACTCAGTGGTAGACTGCATCCTGAGCATGCATGTGTCACCCTAGGTTCAAGCCCAGAACCACAATAGTGAAACTGATTTACACACATGCACACTGGATAGTAGCAGATACAGTGATTTCAGTTTATCTTTCATATAGAATGAACAACTACAAAACTAGACTGAAAGATAACATATTATTGCAGTACCAGAGAGACAGTCTAAAGCAGTGTTTGAAAACAAGCTCATAATGTTTATTACTAGCAAGCAATGAGAACAAGGAAAAAAAATATAAAGTTTTCACAAAACAGCTTATTAATTATATTTGTTAGATTTTGGGAAATACTGGACCTCATATACACAAGTAAGTGCGTTATTAACTGTAATGTACATGAGCGAGGCTCTAGTTAGTACTACATAAACCAGACGTGCTTACACACACTGGGAATCCCAACACTCAGGAGGTACCAAAGTTAAATATTATCCTTATTGATACCAATTCTGAGGCCAGCCTGGGATACAGAAGACCTTGTCTCAGAGAGGCAGACAGACAGACAATGTCCGGGGTGATGGCAAAGGCAGGCATCTCTAGGATTCAATGCTAGTCTGGTCTGCACAGTGAGCTCCAGGGCCAGCCAGAGTTACATAGTGAGCCTTTGTCTCAAAAGAGCAAACAAACAACACCTGAATAGTTGTACAAGTATTTTGCCCATTCATATATTGAATGAAATGTACATAAGTATTCTTTTACAAAAATCCCAAAACATCTGAAATTATGCCAACTATATAAAAACAAAACAGAAAATAAAAATACTACTAAGGGATTTCATTGCCTGAAAGGACAAATTTAACACTTGGTATCAATATTTAAACTTCTTTATTCCCATCCCATCCTTTAAGTCTTATAATATCTATCCTTCTTACAATTTCCTCTCATATGAAATGCATCATGATCCTGTCAGTCAAGAAAAGTATCAATCTTCTTTATCAGCCCCAACCTCCAGACATCTTGCTGAATTGAATCTCTTTGGAGTTGGATCTTTTCTCCATCAGAGTTCCATTTTAAAATTCCGTTTATAAGTCTGGCATATGAGACTTTAATTGTTCTGTCACAGCTTTCTCTTCTTCAGTCAGTAGAGTTAGCTAGAAAACAAATTATAAAATGTTTATTTCAAAACCTTCAAATGTTGTTAGATGAGTTAAATTTTGCTTTGTTGCACAAATTGTTTCATAATCTTATACTACATATTTAGTCATGAAACTTGAAAGGCAAAGGAAAACAATAGCTATCTGGCTATTTATATACCATGGTTGAGCTTTCAAAGAACTTGCAATTAGGCTGTACAAACAAGATCAACAAATCGAACGAACTATCAATTAACAGAACTAAATGAATGTTTGAATACCATATTTGGAAAAGAGATTTGGACCAAAACAGTAGAAATTTTCCCCAGAGAAATAAGTGTGTGCTGAATTTTGAAGACTTCATCACAAAAATCATTTTAAAAAATAAAATAAGCCAGACAGTAGTATTATACACCTTTAATCCCAGTACTTGGAAGGCAAAAATAGGCTGTTCCTCTGGATGCCAGCCTGATCTACAGGGTGAGTTCTAGAACTGCCAGGGCTACACAGAGAAACCGTGTCTCTGGAAGGGGGAAGGGGAGGCGGGATTATTGATACATAATAAAAATGGATGATCAGGAAAACAGCAAGAAGTAACTATCCAAACAAGGCAGGTCGGAGCAAGAACAGAAACAAAAGAGAGTAAGATTCACGCTGAAGGATTTTCACAGAACACCAACAAGTTAGCTGAGAAATGGGTTATACGGGAAAGTAACACAAGCTACAGCTCAAACTTCTGAAACAGTTACAAACTGGCCTAATTATATAGGTCATCTCTAGAGAGACAACCAGATCTAGAACATGCCAGAACTACAGAATCAGCATCTCCAGGGTAGCTCTGGCCAATAGCACTTTGCACGAAGCTGGAAGCAATCTGTATCTGCACTGTCTAATCAGTGCAAAACAAGAAACAAACAAAAAAAATCAGGAGATGAAGAACTGAATTCTCAGGTTTATGTAATTATGTTTAAATTTATATAACCATGTGTGGCTACTGGATAGCCCAGTTGTCCAAAACCTCAGAACCCCATGATTCTTCCATGGAGCTGGTTTGACGGATTAACATTGGCCCAACATGTTCATATGTGTAAAACTTTAAGCTCATACTCTACAACCCAAAGAGTTGCATAACTGATATTAATGTGGCAGGACACATTCTTAAAATCCCTGTTTTTCCTAAGATTGCTAGGCAAAAACTCTCAGACCACCAATTTAGTAAATCCTCAAAGGTTTTTTCCTAAATTAAAGCCAAGTTAATCAGTCTGAAGTTTGAATCAACTGTTTTGATTTTGTTTTCTAGCTGGGTATGGTGGCACACACCTTTAGTTCTAGCACTTGAGAGGCAGAGACAGGGGGATCTCTGTGAATTCAAGGCCAGCTTGATTTACATAGCAAGATCCAGGACAGCTAGACTACATAGAGAGGGACCCTGTCTCAAAAACAAACAAAAACTTATTTTTATTTATGTGTATGCGTATCTGTGTAAACATGTACTACATGAACAAGTCCCTGGGAAGCCAGAAGAGAGTCACAAATCCCTGAACCTAGAGTTATAAACAACTATAAGCTGCTCTGTGGATGCTGGGAATTGATCTTGGGACCTCTACAAGAACAGCAAGTATCCTTAACTGCTGAGACTTCTCTTCAATCCCTGTAATAATTTTTCTTAACTCGTGTTTTTTGAAGCATCTTTCAATGAAGTACAATACATTCTTTTAAAGCCTTTCTTATTGCCAATTATTATATTCCTGTTCTAAAGTTTTGGGTATTTTTTTTGTCTGTTTTGAGACAGATTCTTACTCTGTAGCTCATACTGTTCTGGAGTCTACATCAGTCCCGCATTATCCTTCCAAGTGCTGCATTTAGAGGCATGATTGCCATATCCAGCTGTTTTGGTACAAATCTCTCTCTCTCTCTCTCTCTCTCTCTCTCTCTCTCTCTCTCTCTCTCATGTATAACCATTATAACTGAGCATATTTAACCTTCCACATCTTAGATATTTCTATTTATTCATTCCCCCCACTTCCTCTTCTGTTCTTGGCTCTCTAATTTTTTTTTTTTGGGGGGGGGGTTGAGACAGGGTTTCTCTGTGTAGCCCTGGCTGTCCTGGAGCTCACTCTGTAGACTAGGCTAGCCTTGAACTCTCGAACTCAGAAATCCGCCTGCCTCTGCCTCCCAAGTGCTGGGATTAAAGGCGTGCGCCACCACCACCCGGCTCTCCCTATTTATTAAGATTACCAATTTATGTCCTTTTGAACATTGTTAATTCAAAGACACTGTGTTACCTTTCCAAATGAACAGTCACTGTCACTGGTGACGATTAGAGCAGTTTTACTTTCTGTTGCACATAATGCACCATTTCCCTTAAGCACACAAAGATCCTCACACAAGAATGGAAAAACCTTTTAGCTTATTTAGAGCATTTCAGTAAATCTTTGGTTAAATGTAGCCTTTGAGTTTATTCTCAAACATTTGTACCTATTATTGAAAAAAAAAAAAAACCCAACTTTTAAAATTTAAAATCCCTTTACAAATTGTATCCTACATGCACCCCTTTCTCCAGCCCCCAACAAAAAAATTTCGTTCTGGTGATGCTGAGGGTCAGATCCAGGGCCATATGCTGAAGCTATTTGTGGCCATACAACCCTTTAATAGGTGTCATTTCCATTTCGTTCACATTTAGACAGCAGACAGGCTTAAAAATGCCAATTTATAAAGGTTATTACTAGAGAGAGAGATTTGTACCAAGACAGCTGGGTATGGCAATCATGACAATATAAGGGTTTCATTGATCTGCCCCTTTTAAACTTGAATATCTGTAAGTCTTGAATGCCACATCTGTAATTTAACTAAACTTTAAAATCTCATTTTTAAAAAACATTAATTTTTGTTATTTTTAATTACGTGTCTGGTGTGTGCTGGCACATGCTTTTAATCTCAGCATTCCAGAGGCACAGACTGGCTGATCTGTATGAATTAGGGGTCAATCTGGTTTGTAAGCAAGTCTCAGGGCAGCCAGAGCTACATAGTGAGACCCCATCTCAAACGGAAAAACATAAAGTTGTTAATTACATGTATATAAGTGTGTGGGTGTGTACATGTGAGTGCCTCGCCCGAGAGGAGGACAAAGGACACAGAACGCTTGCAACTGGAGTTAGTGCAGGTTATAGTGAACTGCCCACCATAGGTGCTGGGTCCTTTGGGAGAGCAGTATGTGCTCTTATTGCTCTTAACTGCTCAACTACTTATCCAGACCCTCTACTTACCCCATTTTTAAAGTGATGGGTACAAGATTCACAATATTCCAACATGGCTGTCATAGATTTTAAAATATAGCTTCCTTTTTCAAGGCTCATAACCTGCCTTCTGATCATTTCTCTTTTTGGCATAATCTGTTCCAAAAATGAACATTCCCATAGCTTTTTTCATCTGGCATAATCATTTCTCCCTTCAAACATTTCTACTTGGCTAATTTTATAGTTTAGATGACTTAGACATTATCACAAGGAACTGGGGATAGAATATTTGCCTAGCATGCAAAGAACCCCAAGTTTGATTTCCAAGAAGGCCGAGAAAAAAATGAGAGAAGAAAGGAAAGAGAGAAGAGAGGAGAGATGGTGTGTCAGGAAGGGAGGGGAAGAGAGACAGAGAGAATCCCTTATCATAAGAACACTGCTTTTCTATACCAGTTTGTAGTCTCAGTGAGAAATAATAGTACTATTTAGTATATCCAGCAATTCATACTAAGCATTCAGAATACTATTTTTTCTTTGTTCACACACCCCAATTTTTCTATACTTCAAAACTTTTATGGGCCAGGAGGTGGTGGCGCACGCCTTTAATCCCAGCACTTGGGAGGCAGAGGCAGGCGGATCTCTGAGTTCAAGAGTTCGAGGCTAGCCTGGTCTACAGAGTGAGTTCCAGGACAGCCAGGGCTACACACAGAGAAACCCTGTCTCGAAAAAACAAACAAACAAACAAACAAAAAAACAAAAACAAAAACAACTTTTATGAATTTGTAGATACCTTGTTATGGACATGTGGAGCCACATGGTTTCCAAGATCTGTCTCCAAAAATGTGCTCCTAATTTTGATCATGCATAATGAGAAAATGTGGCTTGAGTGGTAATAAAAAGTTAAACTGTGCGTGTGGCTTCCTTGGTAGATACTTGCTTAGGACACTTCAAGCCCTGGATTCAATCCTACTCCAGAGGTAGAGACAGGTCAGGCTACAAAGATGGCTCAGTGACTAAAAGCACTTGTTTCTCTTGCAGATGTTTGGTTCCTAGCACCCACACTTCGGCTCACCAAAATCTGCTCCAGGGACTCAGATGCCCTCTTTTGATCTCTATGAGCACCTGGCATATACCTGATACACATACTTACATACTTACACCTATACACATAAAAACGCATCTTAAATTATTTTTTCTTGAGAGAAGCCAGTGTAGCAGCTCTTTGCTACGTTATGGGTTCTTCTTTTCCTCTACCCCTCATCCGCCACCCCATACCATCCCCCATCATTTCAGCCCCTGTCTCTAGATAGGAGAAAAAGGAAAGAGGGGAGAGAGATAGAGATCCCTGAATCTATTTTCTTCTTGTTTCTTCTTTGAGCAAGACTGCTAACAAACCACAACAAACTCCCCTAACGACCATCAACCATTCTTCTGGGGTGGGGGTAGTTAGGGAGCTAGTATTTACATATCCTCTGAAAAGTTCCCAGAATTCCAAATGCCACACAATCACCGAAACTATCTGGAGCTGACAAAACCACATCTCAACTAAAGCACGAGTCAAATCCTAGCCAGCTGCTGCAGTCAGTCCGAAGCAGCCCATATCCATAACCCCGAAATTAAAACCAAAGCACATTCTTATTATATTTCTGTGCTTTTTAAGAAACCAAAATTCCAGAATTCTCACTTCAGCCAGTAATAACATCATAAATAAAATTAAAGGTCTTTATCCAGACAATCTAGTTTGTTCTTTGATTCCTTCTACAGTCTCTGCCGTCTAAACCCCTAACTTTTCTTTGACACTACATAAAAATGTTACAAAGTCAGTCAGTTCTCAGTTCAAACTCTTAGTGGCTAGCTCAGTAGCTGATGTTTTTATACAATCTATTTAAGGAGTCTTTATATATCACTGACCTAAGTTCACAAGTATAAGGATTCTCTTCTTTTTTCTTTTTTGTTTTTTTTTTTCCTTTTGTTTGGTTTGGTTCCTCGAGACAGGGAGTCTTTGTGTAGCCCTGGCTGTCCTGGAACTCACAGTGCCAGGATAACACATGAAGCACACCATGCCCAGTTTATGCAGTTTGGAGGGCTGAGCCCAAGGCTTCATCCATGTTGGACAAGCACTGTACTGAGCAACATCTCCAGTCCTTTTTGTTTGTTTTTAAGGTAGGATCTTACTCTGTAGCCCAGGCTGGCCTTAAGCAGTTTGTTTGTTGGGTTTTTCTTTAAGAAAGGGTCGCACTGTCTGGCCCCGGACCTCACCATATACAGCAGACTAGCCTATAACTCTTTGTGGGGAGGACTTCATTGATGGCTGATGCTGCTTGGTTTGGGGATTTTTGTTTTACCTTTGAAATAGTCTCCTTGGTCTAGGCTGACCTTACACTTGAAACATAGTCAAGGCTGGTCCTGAAATCATAACATTCATGCCTCCACTTCCCAAGTGCTGGAATTATTAATATTTACCACTCTCACTGACTTCGCATCAAACACTTACTAGTTCCTATATAAACCAGATGAATCCCACTGTGGTGGCACATTACTATAATTCCAGCACTCAGGAGGCTGAGGCAGGAGGACTGCTCTGAGTCCAAGACAGTATAATGATACCTTGTCTGCAAAAACAAAAAAGAATAGCTTCATCTTATAAATATTACTAAGTTTGTTTTCTCTTCAGCCACTGTTACAAAACCCAAGACACACAGTACACCTTTCATTAACGATGCTAAATCTATATTTTTCTTTTTTTCTCATTTTACTGAAAAGAAAAGCAATTAAGTTTTGGGGAATCAAGAAAATTCTATTTCTATCAATAGTTTAAATTGACTACTAAATCTAAATTCTTATATTGTAGGAAGCAGAGTAATGTGACTAAGATCCAGAGTGAATGCGTGGGTATTGTTGACATGAGCCGGCCAGGTCCAGGACCCCAGAGCCTCACCCCCTTGGAGGGATGACAAAGCCTTCCTCTAGTCTAAGTATTCCCTGGATATTTATGGCCTAAAACCTGCTCCCCTGTAGAGAAGGCTTCTATCTACAATAAACTCTGCCTCCTGGTTTATCTATGTGTAATAACCTGCCTCCCTGTTCAATTCTTTATAATAAATACTCTGCACTTCTGGCATGCTGAGGCTTCTCTAGAGAGTCCAGAGTGCCAAATCCTGTCTTTTCTTCATTCCCTCACCACCCTAGTCAGATCTAAGACCCTGGAAGCAGTGCATGGATTTGGCACAACGTATTGGGGTTTTATTTTTTAAAACAATATTCGCAACTAAACCTTCAAAAATCCAACGGGTAGTGGTGGCACACACTTGGGAGGCAGAGGCAGGTGGATCTTTATGTGTTTGAGGCCAGCCTGGTCTACAGAGTGAGTTCCAGGACATTCAGGACTACACAGAGAATCCTGTCTTGGGGGTGGCAGTGTGGGGGTAGGGAACAACGTCACAATTCCAATCTGTAAACTGAAAACATTACCTCCAGGTTTGTTTGCTTTTGTAGTTCTCGTATCATGGTCATTGTCTTGTTCAAAATAGCACAAATGCAGCTCTTGGTCTCTTTTTGCTCAACAGAAACTGCCTTAAAGCGTGCACATAAAGCTTGATAGCGAGACTTTATTGCTGATAATTCCTTTAAAATTGCAACAGCATTTTTCTACATCGGAAAAAAAAATAAGGTTAACATATATTAAATGATGTTGTGGACATACTAAGCTTATTTCAACACCTTCTACCACACATTTATTCCATCACTATGCAACCCTAGTTAGCCTAAAACTCTACATAGACCAGCCTGACCTAGAACTTAGAGCCATCTGCTTCTACTTCCTAGGCACTGTGGTTAAAGGTGTGCACCACCACGCCCAGCTAGAAAGGATCTACCCTTGTTTGTATACAAACACACAGGTACAAACACAAAATCATAATACTTAAACATTTTATAGGTAATTCTGACAATGATACATGTGTTCGTGTGTTTGTATGTGAGTGCGTGCACACATGCCACATTGGAAAAGTGGAGGTCACAGAATGACTTTCAAGAGAAAATTCTCTCCTTCCACTCTGGGTTCAAGGATTTGGACTGAGGTTATCAATCCTGCTTGGAAAGCCCATAATCTGAATATGAGGACATTTATGATGAAATAAGTCAATGAACAAATACAGATTTAAGAGTAATAAAATTCACAAAGAGTTGGAGTTGGGTAGGAGTGATGACGGAGGGGTACTCTTTAGTGAGTACAGTGTGTTTCAAGTTTGGAAAGAACTTGCTGAGAGAGGCAGGCAGAGTGGTGACGTACACCTTTAATCACAGCCCTCAGCCAAGAAAGCCAGAGCTATGCAGAAAAAGCCTCCTGTCTTGAGGAGAAAAAAAACAAAACCAAAAAGAAAAACCAACTCGCTAAGATAGAAGGTGGAGATACATGTTTAATAAAGCAAATGTCAATATAACACCTAAATGGTACACTTCAAAAAGATTTACATGGCCAAGCACAATGGCAGATATCTATAATCCCAGCAAATGGGAGGCTTAAATAGATAAGAAGTTCCAGACTGGATCCTGGGTTGCATAGCAAGTTTGAGACCAGCCTGGGCTACATAATTTTAAGGCTAACCTAGACTAGATACTAAGTTTCTGTTTCAAAGTTACAAAAAGAATAATTCTTTTTTAAAGATTTATTTTATTTATATGAGTACACTGTAGCTGTTTTCAGATACATCAGAAGAGGGCATCAGATCTCATTACAGTTGGTTGTGAGCCACCATGTGGTTGCTGGGAATTGAACTCAGGACCTTCGGAAGAGCAATCAGCACTCTTATCGGATAAGCCATCTCTCCAGCCCAAGAATAATTCTTAATGACAATTATTTTGGACATTCTGTTGGTTCCCGAAATTATCAAGTATGAGTTGCTTTTCTGGCCAGTAATTCCACAGAAATGAAAATATGTGCACACAGAACTTCTACATGAATGTTCACAGAGGCACTATTCATTGTAGCCTAAAGGTAGGAATGGCCTGAATATCTCACTGATGAGTGGATTAAAAAAAAAAAAAGCCAGGCAGTGGTGGCGTATGCCTTTAATCCCAGCACTTGGGAGGCAGAGGCAGGCGGATTTCTGAGTTTGAGGCCAGCCTGGTCTACAGAGTGAGTTCCAGGACAGCCAGGACTACACAGAAAAACCCTGTCTCGAAAAAAAAAAGTATAGTTCTACAATGGATAGCTTCTAACTATAGAAAAGAACTAAGGACTGGTCATGGAACAACATGGAATAAAGTTGGAAACATGCTAAGTAAGAAGTGAAGAAGCACATTACTTCCACCTCACTGTTTGGGAAATGCTTACGGTGACACACCTGTGGGACTAGAAAGTACATTACTAGATGCCATGAACTGAAGGGGCCAGGATTAGAGGAATGGGGAAAATAGTTTCTTCTTCAGGTGTTAAAAATGTTCCAAAAGTAAGGTAAATAGTGAAAATTAAGGTTTCAAAGCAGGCGCTGGTGCCATAGCTCAGTAAGTGCTTCCCCTGCAGGCCTTATGACTTACATTCAATCTAAGAATCCAGTAAGAATTGACTCCTAACCTTAGGAATTGGCCTCTAACCTCCTCATGTGGGCCAGGGAATACATCCACACATGCATACACCACACACATAGTAGTAATAAAGATTTTTTAAAAATCATCTAGGGGACAGCTATCGGACTGTGAGTGACTATACTAAAGTCTACAGAATTGTACACCTTACTGGGTTGGTTTGTACAAAGTTCAGGCTGGCTTTAAACTTGCAAAACCAAAGTCTGGTTTGGGATTCTGTTGTTTAGTTTTTGTTTTTCTACAGTCTCACTAATGTAGACCTGATTCCCCAGACTCAGGTACACAGGCTAGCTAAATATTTACAGCAATGCTCCTGCCTCTGGCTCCCAAGTACTGGCATCATGGGTGAGTACAATCATGTCCAGCCTAAAATAATTTTTTTATGTATGGAATTTTTTTCATTCAAATATATTATTTCCTGACTACTGTCAAGTATACTGTCAACAGACAATGCATGGAGATTGTTTCCTCTTTCCCACAGACACGTATACTTAGAAGGCATGAATTTATGGCATATAAACAGAACTCTGATGCAGTGGGCATGCACCTGTGATTCCAGCTGCTTAGGGGGCTGAAGCAAGGGGATCTCAGTTAAGCCCAGAATGGAGACCATCCTAAGCAACACAGTGAGACTCTTTCTCAAAATTAAAGTTAGTACTTTCTAAATGTGACCTTAATACTGTTCTAGTTAGCTTTCTATTGCTATTAATAAAACACTGACCAAAACACTCTCTGGGAGGAAAAGGTTTACACAGCTTACTCAGTGCAATCATAGTCCATCGTAAAAGGAAATCAGGACAGGAACTCAACCAGGAACCTGGAGGCAGGAATAGAAGCAGAGGCTGTGGAAAAGCGCTTTTTACTGGCTTGCTTCTCATCACTTGCTCAGCCTGCTGCTTCCTTATACAACCCAGGACCACCTGTCCAAGGACAGCCCTGCCTAGAGTGGGCTGGGCCAATACCTATCAATCATATAAAAGAAAAAAAAATGCTCACACGGACTTGCTTAGAGGTAGTCTGATAAAGGCAGTTTTTCAATTGAAGTTCCCCTCAGATGACCCTGAACTGTGTCAAGTTGAAAGAAAAAATAACTACGTAACTTTATGCAAAAATTACTGTTCACACCTATATTATAATTAAGCAAACTTAAGAGCATATCATCTTTGCCAAAAAACAGAATGACTACTTAAGCCTTCTCCTCTCAATCTAAGAACCAGTATTGTAGGAGTAGGAATATTCAGTCTTCGCACTTCAGAGACTTCTTTCTGACTTGTACTTTTTGAGTTCATCATCTGTTTTTAAAAATTTGCATGTATTTTATTATCAGTATAATTGCTTCAGTATACCATAAACAATCTTCCACAAAACAAGATGTCATCACTCTACAAACCTAGTGCTTAAGAGCTAGGTACTTAGTAATTGTTAGAATATATTGCAATTAGAAATATTACCAGAAAATATTTGTATAAAGTAGCCAGGCATAATGGTGCACACCTTTAATGCCAGCATTCAGAAGGCAGAGGCAGACATCTATCTGTGAGGCTGAAGCCAGGCTGGTCTATATAGTGAGTTCCAGGACACCCAGGGCTGCACAGTAAGACTCTGACTTGAAAACAAAACAAAAAACAAAATGATTTCCTTATTTCCCAATTACCTCTCCAGCTGAATGTGGGTGATTAGTCTTGATTTCATATTCCAGCCTATATTGAAGGTAATCCAAATCAGAATCAGCTTTCTGGAACTAAAAAACCAGTACACATATATTATTTAGTAAACATAATTATTCTTTTCATGTTAGAATATTATACTAATATGTGATAAACACTCATTCTAAACTTGTAGCTATAAAGAAAGTATTTAACAGCACTTGGGAGGCAGAGGCAGTGGATCTCTGTAAGTTCAATGCCTTCCTGGTCTACAGAGCAAGTTCTAGAACAGCCAAAGCTACAAAGAGAAACTCTTGTTTCCAAAAACAAAGCAAAACAAAAGTACATATAAACAGACAGGCGGTGGTGGCTCACCCCTTTGATTCCAGCACTCAGGAGGTAGAGTTTGAGAACTCTCTGTGAGTCTGAGGCCAAGAGTTCCAGGACAGCCAGGGCTACAGGGAAAAACACTGTCTCCTGGGAGAAAAAAATATTAGCAAAAGCAAACAAAAGTTTATCAAGCAAACAATATCTATAATACTCTATTAAAAACTTAAAACTAGGGTTGTGCTAGATGGCAACAGGAACCAGCAGGTGAAGATGCCTGCAGTCACGCCTGACAACCTGAGTTCAATCCCAAGATCCCCATGGTCAAAGGAAGGACTTACACTTTCTTTTGTTGTTCTGGCGCAGGTATACCTAGGGCTGGCTACAGCAGAAAATAAGGTTGAAAATCCTCATTCTCCAGTTTACCCCTCTGGAATGGCCTATGCTCCTCCATTATCAGGCAGTGCTAGCCATCTAAGAACCTATCTAGTGAACAAAGACGTCATTCAAGCTGTACTTTAGATCTTAACATGCGTCATGGCATGTGTACCACTACATGTGTGCACTAGCTGTTTTATGTAGGGCTGTGTTAAATCTTGTTAAGATTTCATTTGGGGGCCAGAGAGAATTCAGTAGTTATGAGAGCTCTTACTCTTGCAGAGAATCTAGGTTTGTGTCATTCTCAGCACCCACATGACTGCTCAAAACCAACTGTAACTCAAGTTTCAGAAGATCCAATACTCTCCTCTGGCTTCTACAAGCTCCTGTACACTTGTGAAGGATATAGACTCAAGCGAGCACACATATACGTACACATAAAAATATTAAATAATTTACAAAAAAACTTCTTTTAAATGTGTGTGTGTGTGTCTAAGTTTGCCTTGCCACATGTGTAAAGAAACCCACAGAGGCCACAAGAGTGGAGAATCCTCTCAAGTCTCAAGTTGGTATTGCAAACAACTGTAAGCTGCCCAACCTGGGTGCTGAGAAGCAAACTCCAGTCTTCTGGAAAAACAAGAAGCACCTTGACCCCAGAGCCATCACTCCAGTCTCCAAACCACAAATCTCCAAGAAAATAGTATAATGACCTTGGATTGAGGAAAAAAAAAAAATGTGTGCATATGCCTGTGATTTATGTGCATGCACATATGTACATGTATCATGCATGGACAGGAAGACTTTAAGACATTAAAGAAGATACATCAGTTGCAGATAAACACATGAAAATATTCAATATCACTAAGAGGACTACGGAAAAGATTTTAATCAAATTTTTTACCTTTTATGTGTGGGTGTGTTTTTTTCATGACAAGGTCTCTCTGTATAGCCCTGGGTTCCTAGAACTCAACCTGTAGACTAGGTCTCAAACTCAGAGATTCACCACCCCCTGCCTCTCAAGTGATGGGATTAAAGGCTGTGCCGCCACTGAGTTGATTTTAGCAACTTCTCCTAGTAGTCTCATTTCTCAGTATTTTCACAAAAGAAATTATGTCCACACAAAGACACTCAAAGTTTCCAACAACTTTATTCATAACAGGCAAAGCCTGGAAACAACCCAAGAAACAATTTGTCAGATTTTATACAATGAAATATACTCAGCAATAAAAATGAATCAATTATCAATGCATGGAACAAAGACAAGACGACAAAAGCAGTTACAGTAAGTACAAGAATGCAAACATAAAAGAACAAATATGTGTCAGCCCATTCATAAGAAATTTCAGAAAACTACTGTTTGAGAGGAGACTGCAGACAGACACAGATACTTTTGAAATGAAAATGTTTTATATCTTAGTAGTGGAGTTAGTTACATTATGTATACATTTGCCAAAACTCATTATAGTGTACACTTAAATTTTTAGTTTTACTTACATAAAATGTACAATAAGCTCATTACCAAAACATGATGATTTTTGTATGGACAAAAGGATATACTGTATGATATACACTGTGACAGCTTCCACAAGATTTTTTTTTTTAATTCTATCTTTATTTTCTTTTGAGGGGAAAGTTGCAAGGGCAGAGGGCCAATACTAAGGGACATAAGGGGAATTGGGGTGCTGGGGTTCATAATGTGAAGTTCACAGCCAATAAAAGGTTTTTTTTTTAAGGAGTGATTTATATTTTATAGTTACAATAATTAAACCCTTCTAAGTCTTCAGGATTGTATTATTCTGTGTATGTATCACTTTGTGTCTTTGTATTTGTGTGCCTGCAAAAGCTGGAAGACAGCACTGAACTGCCTAGACCTAAAATTACAAGTAGCTGTGAGCGAAGGGAACTCAGGTCCTTTGCAGTGTTCTTAACGGCTGGACCATCTCTCTAGTCCCCTCCCTAAGTATTAAATTTAAGCATTTCTTATATAATTCTAAAATGGACACTAAGACATAAAGCATTACCACAGTAAATAGACATGAGAGACTATCACGTGCCAACTCATACACTATAAAACCTAAGAGTTGCCAGTCTGTTACAAAAAGAAACAAATTACAAAGTATTATTCAGTTAGACAAGCTATTACTTCACAACGTACAGTAATGAATTTTCAGTACAATACAGAAGTGATTAATGGTAAGATTTTTTTTCAAATGATGACTTTTTAAAAAATATACACAGTAACAAAATTATACAGTTTTCAGCACTGAAAGTTATAGAAAAGTTTTCACAAATACTGAAGATGTAAAAGGAACCAAAAAAGGTGTGCAACCTGCTTCCGGATGCTTTGACAATACTATTGCACTGCTAGCTGTAAAGTACAGTAGTGCAATAAAGTCAGAGCAGTCGTTAGCAGTAGTGAGCAGGAAAGGAATGTAAGGTTCAGTGTGCAAAGACCTTAAAGTTGAGTTGCCATTTTGGTCAGAAGACATCCAAAACCTAAAAACATTTATACCAAAGTTTTTGGAAGGGCAAAGGATCAAAGTGATAATTGGTTTTTGATGACTAACCTGTAAGTAGCAGCGTTCAGACATAAACATGCACAGATGTAAAGGAATTTTGTAATATGTCCTGAGCCTTTAGTAACTAACATGGGCATCAGTAATACTTTACGATTGATATTAACAAAATCAGCTGTAATTACTACTGAGGCAAATATGTGAAAAACTATGTTCTCTGCTGAAATGTAATGTTGGTTAACTCCTTTTCCAAAGCAACTGGGTTACCTACCATAGAAAACAACTCCTTTGAGTAATTAATTCAAAGAATCAATGAAAAGGATTCAATGGTTAAAGAGCATTTGCCCTTGCAGAGATCCTGGGTTCGATTCCTAGCACCCACTTTGCAGCTCAAAACCATCCAAGAATTCCACAGGATCCAGTGCCCTTTTCTGACTTCCTTGGGCACCAGGCACAAATGTGGTGCACAGACAAACATATAGGCAAAACATTCATATTCATAAAATAAATCTCAAAAAAAAAAAAAAGAAATGAATCTCTCAAACCTATATATTCAATTTATCTCTATAGAATCTACACGTATGCACACGCACATAAAGCACTGAAATCTTCACAAACACACACACACACACACACACACATAAAGCACTGAAATCTTAATGCTTTGGGGCTGGAGAGATGGCTCAGAGGTTAAGAGCACTGACTGCTCTTCCACAGGTCTTGAGTTCAATTCCCAGCAATCACATGGTGGCTCACAACCATCTGTAGAGATCCTGGGTTCGATTCCTAGCACCCACTTGGCAGCTCAAAACCATCCAAGAATTCCACAGGATCCAGTGCCCTTTTCTGACTTCCTTGGGCACCAGGCACAAATCTGATGCCCTCTTCTGGTGTGTCTGAAGACAGACAGTAAGTATACTCACATATATAAAATAAATAAATCTTAAAAAGAAAATCTTGGTTTTTTTTTTTAATCTAAGAGTTTATTGAGGGTTATTACAATATGGGAAGAGATTATCAGGGAACCAGTATATTCTAAACAGAATGTTAGCCCAACCTAACCTAATACTAGTAGACAAGAGGATTTTTAATATTTCACTCTTAAAATATCCTACATAGTGAAGAAAAGCATATGCATTCTCTTCAAACTTAGAACTATCAAGAAAACAATAAGAGGGATAAAATGTTTCTTTAAAAATCAGAGGTAGCCGGGCAGTGGTGGCGCACGCCTTTAATCCCAGCACTTGGGAGGCAGAGGCAGGCGGATTTCTGAGTTCGAGGCCAGCCTGGTGTACAGAGTGAGTTCCAGGACAGCCAGGGCTATACAGAGAAACCCTGTCTCGAAAAACCAAAAACAAAAAAACAAAAAAAAAAAGTCAGAAGTAAACCAAGAAACAGAATCCAAGTATCCTATAACACTGCCTTTGTGAACAGTCCCAAGTGGGATCACAAAAGCAGGGCAGGAGACAAATACCACTCAGTAAATGAAGGGAAAATGTTAGCGAACAAAGGTTACCCTACAATGAGCTTATTCCACCATTAGTAATGCTGACTGATGAAAAAATGCATTCCCATTATTTTCATTGACCTTCCTTTAAATGGTCCAATTCAGCTACTCAGGCAGATCAAACCTACTAAAAAAATGGTACACTTATCCTCAAATCCTGGGCTCCAAAACCCAAATTTGGGAATATTTGATTCTGCTAACCAACCATTGGGTTTTAAAGACAAATGTTTAAAAGGCAAATTTAATTTTCTGAATTAGATGTTAACACAGGAAAAATACCAAATAATTTATTAAGACTAGACTTTTACAGAGTAAGGACAACTACTGCCTTTACAAAGTTAAATAGTATGCACTCCTATTATATATGCAAGGGTTTCTTGGCAAATCTCTTTTAAGTATTGTAAAGACCTAGAAATAAAAGAAGATTGTCCAAGAAATCATTCATCTTTGGCTCACAAAGTAACTTTTTTGACAGATACTTTTTTAAAAAAAGAAACACAGCAAATGTGAAAATAAAATGTCTTTTGTTGTCTAGTCAATAAAACACAGTTAACATTGAAAATCATGATTAAAAATAATTTGTTTTCAAGCCTTTGGTTATGAAAAAAAGTTCAGTAATCTGAAAAATGTAAATCCTACCATGAATGTACTTCAGGAAATGTCACAACGGGAAAAGCTGCTTTCCTCTCTTCCCCTGCAAAAAGAAAATTTAAAGCTACCCCATAATTTATAAGTATCTAAACAGGTTAAAGTTCAACAACTTCATCACTTCCTAAAACTTACTTTTTGCAGGATGTTTAACTTGTGTTTTCTTTAAGATAATTTGCTTGATACGGTTTTTTAAAAGCCTGAGTACTGATTGTAATGGAAGGTCTAGATAAAGCTCAGAAATTGATCAACCAATTACAGAAAACAATCTATTAAAAAACAGAATTAGCCTCTAACAAGTAAAAACATCTCTACTTATTCCAGTGGAAGTAATTCACAATATGGGAGAGGAACAAGGGAATTTACAAGCCAGTTGATTGACAAACTCTAACCACAATATTTAACATTTTGTGCTTATTTTTAATATGGTAATAACACACACACACACACGAAAAATCCTCAAGTCAAATATTCATTTTCCAAGATTTGGAAAGCTGCAGAAAATTTTTCTCCCTTTCTCCCTCCTACACCCCCATCCCTAGACTCCCTCCAGAAAGAAAGTTTTTAAATACAACGTTAAACACAACGGGAAATCTTTCAAATGAAATGTGTTTGAAACACCTGAATTCATTAATGAACGAGAAAAGAAACTAAGGCCTCACACCTTCTGGGGTGGGAATGGAAGAGGCGGGTGGTACTCGCTATCTTCCAGGATCACCCCAAAGTCTTTTCCAAGGCACAAGTTACAAACCTCAAGAACTTCCTTGGAGAAAGTAGTAGCTCAGACACAACGGACAACTAAGCAGAGGGAAGGACAGGTTTCAGATGAAGAAGTGTTTTACTTTTTAATATTAATCTTGACATTTTTTAAAGGGGCGGGGGGTTGATTCGATGATCAATCTGGAAGAAAAGTGATCATGCAAAAGAAACCTGAAGATAGAACAAGAAAAACTAAGAAAAAAGGCGCGGTGATCTAGTGGGCAGAGCAAGGATGGGAGGGCGGGAATAAAGAGACCACTGATGGAGAACGACAAGGCCCCTCGGCTGGGCGCCCAGTGCATGCCGGCCTGGGCCGCAGCCGCCGAGGTCCTTCGTCCCGGGCTCTCCTGGCACAGAGGAAAGAAAGTGGGCACCTGGAAAGCAGAGGCCAGGCCTGGCGCATCGCCGCTAGCGCTCCTGGAAGGAGCTCCAGGCTCGGTCCCCGCGGCGGCTCCTCTCCCACGCCACCTCCAAGCCTGCGGGGCCAAGGCCAAGTTTCTCGAGCAAGTCTAGCGTCCTCTTTCAGGCTGTCCTAGCTCGCCTGCGAGTAGGTGCACAGTGCACTTGAATTTCTCCGCGCCCCTAGACTTCTGCCCTACCTCATCCTCCATCCCCCTTTTAGGAGAAACGTAAACGACCTCTCTCCTCCGTGGAGCTTTTAAAGACCGTTCCAGTCGCACTTGGGGAAAGAAGGTAGAACTACATGAGGCAGTATCTGTGCCGGGCTCGGCTCCTGGAGCCCGTGGAGGTGAAAGACAGAACTAGGGAATTACAAAGGCCCCACACCCTCAACATCTCCCGCCATTTCCCTCGCCAGTTCCCCGGATGTAACCCCTTTCCCCCCCCTCCCCGCGGCGGTTAAGAGACCAAAGCAGCTGGTGGTTCCAATCGCTGCAAAAGGAAGGACCTCAATTCGGGTTCCAGCCTCCACAACCGAGTTTCAGGAGACTCCAAATTGCGCCTCACCTTCTAGGCCATCGGTGGAGAACATTAATTACCCAGTAGGTTTCCTTCACTCTCCACTCACCATCAGTTCCAGCTTATCGACCTCCGCCTCCATATTGAATAGTTGACATTCCTGAGACCGCAGAGGGGCTTAAGCTGCAAGCCGTGCTAGCACTGAGGGCCTCTATTGGACAGCTGTCACTCAACGTCTCGCGCTCATTGGCTCGTCCGTTCCGTTGGCGCCCGCCCATTGGCGCCTGGGTAACGCCCCTCCTTATGAAACGCACTTTCCTATTGGGCAAAGACACAAAACGCTGCAGGATGATTGGCTGTTGAATATGTGATTTTTTTCCATTGGCTGCCTTATGTTCCCTACTTTCAAGTTCATACTTGGAAAAGAGTTTGCGATTGGTGCACTCGGAAGCAGCAGCAGTCAATGACATAAAAGCTCCCACTGCCGCCCTAGGCGACGTGACACACCTTCTTTTCCTCTCCGGCTTCCCCGCCCCTTCTCTCCCGCCTTCCCTTATTCATACAAGAAGCGCCTCAATTCCGATTGGCCAGGAGGTGATGCTCTCTCGGCCAATCGTAGTCCAAGCTGTGCTTTGATCCTTTGAAGACAACGAACCCTGTAGAGACCACGTCTACGATTGGTCGCTCTTAGGCAAAGATTTAATTTTGAAATTTTCTCTATAGTGTGGAAGAGACTCAGGCCCGAACTTCGTCTAATCCCCAGGCTCTTAGACTAGTAAGTGCAAGGACTATTTTTTTCTTTGTTACCTGGAGTCCCGTCTTCCGTTACTCGGACTGTTGATGGTTGTGTTCTTATGCCTGAAGGAGGTGGGATCTTGAGCTGGACGGAGAGGGGAGGGGGGGAGATGGAGCAGAAAAGGGAAGGTTTGGGCAGGACAAGAGCTCCACTGGCAACATCTGAGCGACATTTTTATTTAACACTGCAATATATGTTTTGAAGAGATTGCCTTTTGCTCAGTCTTTTCCGTAACTTTTTGCTTCTCTAAGGGGGCCCGCCCGACTATTGGTATTGGCTTCTCTGATCGCTAGTGACAAATGCAAACTATAGGGATCTACTCAAATTTCCTATCAGAATATTTATTTAACCAGATGCTCACCACCGCCATTCTTCAACACATTTAAGTTTGTGGAGGAGTATTTTATGAGGTAGTTTTACAACGTTCCATGATGCAAAGTTACTTCTGACATCTACTTTTAAAGTACACCCTTTGTTGTTTGTTTGGTTGGTTGGTTTTGTTTTGTTTTGTTTTGTTTTGTTTTGTTTTGTTTTGTTTTGTTTCGAGACAAGGTTTCTCTGTATAGCCCTGGCTGTCCTGGAACTCACTCTGTAGACCAGACTAGCCTCAAACTCAGAAATCCACCGCCTCTGCCTCCCAAGTGCTGGGATTAAAGGCGTGCGCCACCACTGCCTGGCAAAAAGTACACCCTTTTTACTGAATGTCTCTAGTGTCCTGGGTAAGACTAAGGACCTGAAGTCACTCTGAGAAAGACACAGGAAAGAACCAGGTGGAGTAAGGGGGTTGAGGAGGAGAGCAATGTTTCACAACATAAAACAAAATTGCCTATAGGAAAATGGCAGTATCATGCTACAGTATTCAAGGTGAACCAACTGAATTGGTGATAAAAATCAAATTGACTAAAGTTGAATGTTAAGAGATGTGTTTTAGAACGTTGATGATGAAATAGCAACTGTCATTTCCGATGCTGCCACAGTTTTAGAAGTGCCCCTAAGCAAAGAACTTTCCATATAACTGAACGGACTTCTTAAAGAACCAGCAGTGTCAACTCATGGAGAAGACTAATTATTATTTTTCTGAGACAGGGGCTTGTGTATCAACAACTAGAAAAGCCCTTTTGAGGCTTCAGATCAAACTAACCCAGACTTTTTTTTTTTCAGATAAGGAAATATATTTAAATATAAAACAAATATTTTAAATACTATTAAGTGTTTCAAAATACCTGTCTTAAAACACGTCTTCCATTTTGGATAATTGTATAAAGCCTGTTAAAGTTGCTATAGCCCCATAGTCTACTAGAAAAAGTCATGGTCTCTGAAGACTTACAGGTCTGCATTTTTATACTTTATTGTATACTAGGCAGATAGCTAATCTAACTCTCAGCTTAGTTTTGTATAACACTAGGACTAAAATCTTCCTTGTCAGGGATTAAAACCTTTGAGGAGATTGAAGATTAGCAGAGAAAAAGTAGAATGTACCCCACTTAAGGGGACATTTAATAAATGGTCCCTCCCACTATGACATCTGCCTATCATAGGAGATGCTCATTATATGTTACTGAATCACAAACCTATCTTTTAATATAATATAATCCACTACAGCCATTTTCTCCAATATAAGGAAATCAAAGGGCTCAGTACTCTAGTCACTGGTAAATTGTTTTCTAATATGCAGAAAGCCTTGGCTTGGCTCTGCAGCCCTTCATAAACCCAATGTGATATTACCATCGTATAATGCAGACTATCAAGTAGAGGCAGTAGTCATTCTTAGCTATATAGGAAGTTTGAAGGCCACCCTGGCATGCATAGAATCTTATCTCAAAATTATTTGTAAAAAGGAAGGAGGGTCAGCTCAGTAATAGAACGCTTGCCTAGATGAATGCAAAACCCTGGTTTGGGTCTCTGGCTAGGGAAGAGGGGCTTGCAGGGAATAAAGAGAAATTTATTTGGCTTTATGAATAAAACCACAAAAGCAAGGTAATCGACTAATGTAAAGACAAAGGAACAAATTCTGCAGAGACTTTGTTTTTGTTTTTCGAGACAGGGTTTCTCTGTGTAGCCATGGCTGTCCTGGAACTCACTCTGTAGACCACTAGCCTCGAACTCAGAAATCCGACTGCCTCTGCCTCCCAAATTCTGGGATTAAAGGCGTGCACCACCACTTTGCGACCTGCAGAGACATTTTAAAACTGACTTTACATCTTCTTCCATTTGAAATGATTTCTAGACTACTGCTTACTTTCTCTCTGGGGTTTGGTTTGGTTTGGTTTGGTTTGGTTTGGTTTGGTTTGGTTTGGTTTGGTTTGGTTTGGTTTGGTTTGGTTTATGAGACAGGATCTCATGTACCCAAGTTGGCCTTGAACTCATTAGGTAGCTGAAGCTATCCTTAAGTCCTGATCTACCTGTCTCCACCTTCTAAGTAGTGAGTACAGATGTGTACTCCGTACCTTTTTAGATGTCTTAGATACAGGTTCACTTGTGTATCTTTTTTTGTTTTTGTTTTTGTTTTTGTTTTCACTTACAACTACAATTTAGGCCAGGTGGTGGTGGCGCACGCCTTTAATCCCAGCACTTGGGAGGCAGAGACAGGCGGATTTCTGAGTTCGAGACCAGCCTGGTCTACAGAGTGAGTTCCAGGACAGCCAGAACTACAGAACTACACAGAGAAACCCTGTCTCGGGAAAAAAAAAAAAGCCTATTATTTATTTATTTATTTATTTATTTATTTATTTATTTATT
>NW_021604658.1:3763055-3795632 GCF_004785775.1 Grammomys surdaster | reverse complement strand
AAAAAAAAATAAATAAATAAAACAAACAATAAAACAGAAAACAAGCAAAAAAGATGAAACATGGCAGGTGACAGTAGACTATCACTCAGTCAAGTAATCTGTTAGAGCGGACTGGCATGGCCTCCATGGTGCCTAATCATGGCTGCGCTGCTGTTCACTCCCATCATGAAGAGAACACATAGCTCACATTCCCAGAACAGAAAATCTCCAGGGCTGTGCCAAATTGCTTGCCTCCTGGCATTGTTGATTGCTTTTCTCCATGCTGTGATAAAACCCAACAGAAGCAACTCAAAGGAAGAGAACTTTGTTTTGGTTCACAGTTTGTAAGGAACAGTCAATCCATCTTTGTGGGAAAGGCATGGTGGGCAGAACAATGTGTTCAATGGTAGCAGGAGCTATTGGCACAATTTGGTTATATCTTATTTTATTTATTCATTTATTTATTTATTTATTTATTGGTTTTTCGAGACAGGGTTTCTCTGTGTAGCCCTGGCTGTCCTGGAACTCACTCTGTAGACCAGGCTGGCCTCGAACTCAGAAATCCGCCTGCCTCTGCCTCCCAAGTGCTGGGATTAAAGGCGTGCGCCGCCACCACCACCCCCCGGCTACAATTTATGTCTTAACCAAGGTTGGAGAAAAAGGAAAAACCTTGAAATAAACTTAAAACAACCAAGATGATATATTCAGGGATATATAAAATTTCTATATCATAAGTCATTGAACTGTACACTGAAGTTTTATACATTTTCTATATGTATACATTATTATTTAAGAAAACATGCATTTCAAGTGCTAAAGAAATGGCTCTGTAGTTAAGAGTACTAGCTGCTCTTCTAGAGGACTTGGGTTCAATTCCCAGCACCCACATGGCAGCTCACAACCATCTGTAGCTCCAGTTTCAGTGGATATGAAACCCTCTTCTGGCTTCCGTAGGCACCAGGAATGCAACTGGTGCAAAGACAGACACACAAGCAGGCAAAGCACCCATCTACATAAAATGCATTTTTTCAACTTCAAATTTTCCTCTACAGAAATCATGCCCAAGTTCAAACAGCGAAGAAGAAAGCTAAAAGCCAAAGCCAAACGGTTGTTTAAGAAGAAAGAAGCCTTGCAGGTCCCGCCTAAGTTATTGACACCTCCCCCTCCACCACCCACCCCAGAGAGGTAAGGTGTGATGGGGAAGACAGAAACAATTAGCCATCCGTGTCAGCCAGTGATAATATAAGAACATGCAGTCAAATTTGAATTTCGTCCCCCATATAAATCATTTTTAAGTATGTCCCATGTGAAGTTTGAACTGTGCTTATATGAAAAGTATTGCTGGGCATGGTAGTTCAAGCTCTCTGTAACCCTACCACTCAGGAGGTTGAGGCAGGAGAATTGCTGAGAGTTCAAGACTATCTTGGGCTACATAGTGAACTCTAGGCCAGCCTGGGCTATAAAGTAAGACAGAGGAGAGAAGGACACAGTGGCACACGTTTTCAATGACATCACTCAGGAGGCAATGCAGGCAGATCTCTGTGAGTGCTAGGCCAGCTGAGGGATGTGTAGGGCGATGCCAAAGGAAATCCTGTCCCTAAAAATGAAAAGCAAAGTAGAGACAACAAGAAGGCTCAGCAGGTAAGCATCCTTTGCCTCCAAGCTTAACTCATTGAGTCTGATCCCTGGGACCTATGTGGTAGAAAGAGAGAAGCAACTCCTGAGACTGTCCTCTGACACATATGCACGCACGCACACACACATACAGTGTTTAAGCTGGACATGGTGGCACATACCATTAATCCTAGCAATCTATAGGTTGAGAAGATGATCAAGAATTCAAGGTTATCCTCAACTTATACAGCCAATTCAAAAACTACATGAACTATGTGAAACTGACTTAAAAATAAATCAGTTACATTTTTAACCAGACCTCCTAAATTTTGCATAGCACAGGAGTTCAAACGAGGGCTTCAGAGATAGCTCAGTGGTCCACAGATTGCTCCTGCCTAGAGTACTTTGAGTTCCCAGTACCCATGCAGGACAGCTCATAACTGCCTGTAACTCCAGCTCTAGGGGATCTGATACATTCTTCTGGGCTCCTCAAGTATCTGCAGACCCACACACAACACACACACACATCTTTCTTTTAAAATGTAAGAATCAGAAGAAGTTGTATTCAAACCCAAAGTACCTACTTTCCCTTTTGAGTTGAATTTTACTGAATAATTGTAGCAACTACCTGATAAAACAAGGGTGTAGATAAAAGCCTTAATTGCGGTCAGGTTGGTCATCTATTCTGAGACTCGAAAGTTGAATGTATCATAGAAAGAAAGGCTGAGCCCCAGGAATTATAGGGTGCTAGTGTTCCTACTAACAATCTTTGCTCACCCAGTGTTTTAACTCCCTCTCCACATTCTTTAGTTTGCGAGGATTGGTTCTTACTTTGTTAGTTTTGTTTGAGAAAGAGTCTTTCTGTCTCCAGTCCTGGCCACCCTGGAACTGTTTGTAGCCCAGACTGACCTTGAGCTTTTAGAAATCATCCTGTTTTAACCCCTCCTGTTTCTCCCCTGGGTGCTTGGTATGTACCACCTTATTCAGCTTACTTTATTTTTTATATGCCAGGGATTAAATTCAGGGTATTACACATGAAGAACAAAAATTAAAACTAAAGTCAGGCTTTGTAGCCCACATCAATAATTTCACATTGTGTTTAACAAGGTCATCATAGGATACATAAGACCCTGTCTCAAAAAATAAAAATATGCCGAGTGGCAGTGGTGGTGGTGGTAGTGCAGGCCTTTAATCCCAGCACTCAGGAAGCAGAGGCAGATGGATCTCTATGAGTCTGTTGAGTCTGTGGCCAGTCTGGTCTACAAAGTGAGATCCAGGAAAGCCAGGGCTCAAGTGCGCTAGCTCACAACCACACACAACTCTGGCTGCAGAAGATCCCTTACTCTCTGCCCTGGCCTCTGCAGGCACTCACACACATGGCATACACTCGCACAGATGCAGCACACACACACACACACACACACATAATTTATTTTAATCTAACAGTAAGTAAATAAATAAATAAATAAATAAATAAATAAAGCTATGCTAAGCGCACACATGGGTGATCCCAGCACTCAGGAAACAGAGAAGATTGGTGTAAGTTCAAGATAACCCTGGTCCACACTGCACAGTCAGAACAACATAGTGAGACCCTGTCTCAAAAAAAGGAAAAGCAAAGCAAGGAAGTCAGTCAGTCATTCAGAACATGGTCCTGAGTCACACTATAAACAAGCTATCTAAGATAGGAGATACAGATCACTGCAAAAATGTATGCTTGTCATACACCCTTAGACTCACTCCACAGCCCCCAAATTAATTAATTTAAAATAAATAAAGCCTACAAATTACTTAATTAGACGCTGTCACTCTTGGGCGGTGGTGGCGCACGCCTTTAATCCCAGCACTTGGGAGGCAGAGGCAGGCGGATTTCTGAGTTCGAGAGTTCGAGGCTAGCCTGGTCTACAGAGTGAGTTCCAGGACAGCCAGGGCTACACAGAGAAACCCTGTCTCGGAAAAAAAAAAAAAAGAAGCTGTCACTCTGACCTAGGTTGGAGTTGGGAGATGGTGTGTTAGGACAGAGTCTCACTCTGTAGCCTTGGTTGGCCTAGAACTCACAGAGATCCACCTGATTTTATAGTATGACTTGGAAGCAGGGATGTCTTTTCATTTTTGAGACAAGGTCTTGCTCTATTGTTCTGACTGGCCTGGAACTCACTATGTAGAACAAACTTGCCTTGAACTTTTACCTATCCTCCTGTCTCTGCTTTCTGAGCGTGCACTACCATGCCCAGCCAGACCCACGATCTTTTTATTTGTTTTTGATGTTTCTTCCACAGAGTGGTTACTTCTTCAACAGATATTCCCCAAAGCAGAAACTGGCTAAGACCATCTTGGAACTTCAGATTTCCTAACATCAAAGATGCAATAACCCTTTGGACAAACAGAGCATGGTGCATATACAGTTGCTGTCAGACCTGTGTAACCCAGGTATAGGGGTCATAAACCTGTTCTCAGCTATATAGTGTTTTTTTTTTTCCCTGCCAAACATAGTATTTGTGTTCTTTTTATGGTTCCTAGGCTTGATATACTCCCAAGGCTAAGCTTGGATAAGATTAATTTGTGCAGTTATGCCTGTCTTTGTTTACATAAGACATATGTGACACCACTTGCTTTATCATGCTGCTCATCAGAGTCAGGCTTGTTTATTTATGAATTTCAGAGTTTAGAAGTAATGAAAGATGCCATCTTCCCATCCCGAGTCTACCACAGAGAACTTTACAGTCTAAAACAAGAACTGTGTGTTTTGAAAAGTAAATTGTGCAAGCTCCAAAGAAACCTAAAGGTTGGTATTGCCAAACAAACAAATCCAGAGATTTTATCTGAAAAGACTATTGCAGTAGGAAAATACTCTGGGTATGAATTTGGGTATTACCTCAAGTATCAGGCAAAATGGATTCCTTTTGCAAAGGAAAAAGGCAGAACTATAATGGAGACACTGGAGAGATGACTGCCCAGTTATGAGAGTGTGCTGCCCTTGCAGAAGATCAGTCTCGGTTTCTAGCACCTATAATGGGAGTCTTACAAGTGCCTGTAACTCCAGCTTCAAGGGATCCAACCTCTCTGGCCTCCACAGGAATCCGTACTCATGAGTGCACATATGCACACATCCACGTAGTTAAAAACTTAAATCTATTTTCAAATGTACATTAGGAAAAAGTAATGGTCTTGGCCACACAAAATAGAAGTACAAAAAGGAATTATAAAATAAAAAAAATACAAGTATAAAAGGACTATCAGTGAGCAACACTGATTGACAAAACAACAAAAAAACCCTAAAAGGTTTGAAAAAATGGATGCTTTCTTACATTATTGAGAAGAGCATAAACTAATGAAACCTTCATGTACTATGGTGAGGAAATGGTCCTGTGGTTAAGAGTACTTGCTGCTCTAGCTGAGAACCGAGGTTTAGTTCCCAGCACCCATGGCGGGTATCTCGTCACTGCCTGTAACCCTAGTACCAGGGAATCAGACGCCCTCTTCTAACCTCTGCAGGCACCTACAGCCACACAGTGCACATTCAAATAGATAGGCACCATACGTATATAGAACATAAAATGAGTACCTTTTTAAAAAAATATTATTTATTTAATGTAAATGAGTACACTGTAGCTGTCTTCAGATACACAAGAAGAGGGCATCGGATTCCATTACAGATGGTTGTGAGCCACCATGTGGTTGCTAGGAATTGAACTCAGGACCTCTGGAAGGGCAGTCAGTGCTCTTAACCACTGAGCCATCTCTCCAGCCCAAATGAATACCTTTTTTAAACATTTCTGTTTTATTTCCAGCAGGAAGTACCTAGCGATGGGCTCAGTTGGTAGAGTACTCGGTCAGCACACCTGAGGCCCTGGTACTACATAAGCAGCCATGGTGATATACACCTGTAGGCATAGCTCTTAGGAAATAAAGGCTGGAAGATTAGAAGGGAAAGCCATACTCAGCAACATAAGGAGGTTGAGGCTAGCTTGGGAGACATGAGACCCTGGCTCACAAAAAATATATTTTTAGGGCTGGAGAGATGGCTCGGTGGCTAAGAGCACTGACTGCTCTTCCAGAAGTTCTGAGTTCAATTCCCAGCAACCTCATAGTGGCTCACAACCATCTGTAATGAGATATGATACCCTATTCTGGCATGTCTGAAGACAGCTACAGAGTACTCATAAGCATAAAATAAATAAATAATTGTTCAAAAAAATATGTTTTTAGCTTGGCGTATAACTTAACTGTAAAGCATTTTCCTGCCATGTGAACTCCAAGTTCAATCTCCAGCATGACAGAAGGGAGACTTGCAAATAATAAATACTGAAGTGTGATGAGTGTGCAAATGTAGCATTCATGAGCCTGGGAGTGTAGATCAGTGGTAGACTGCCTAAAATGTCGACTGTTCAGTCCTCAGCCTGGCAGTGAGCAACAAAAGGAGCCGGGACACCAAGAATCCCCTGCACCCCATACCAGCACTTTTCATTAGGCATGGCAGAGGCATGAGCTTGCCCAGACTAGATTACAGTTCTGGACCACTGTGAGCTACAGATGAGACTGTGTCTCAAAAAGAACAAAAGACTATACCATTAACTGAACTAAATATAAGGGCATAGAAAGAGATGGTGTTAGGTTTCTATAAGATGCATCATGTATAGTTAAAACATATAATGTGATATTTTTTCAGCTGGGCACAGTGACATGTGCCTATAGTTCCCGTCCACTAGAGAAGCCAAAACAAGAGAATCACCAGAGCCTAGGAGTTCAAGGCCACTCTGCACCCTCATCTCAAAATGGCTAATCATCTAACTAGATAGTTACATATTATATGTGTGTACCACATATATGATAGTTATCTTTGTATATAAGAACATATAAAATATTTAGTACATAATCTATGTAATACATAATTGCATATATAATACATAATATATATGCATACTATATGAATAATTAAATAATGCATGATATGTAATACTTATATATGCATCTAAATTATCACACACACACACACACACACATACACACACACACACACACACACACACACACATATATATATATATATATATATATATATGTATATGTATATATATGTATGTATACTTATATTTCCTTATGGGTAAAGACTGTCTTTAAGCAGGGCTCTGATCCGTTAGTATAGCAGTATCCTAAAATGCACAAGGCCCTGAGTATGCTCCTCATAATTGGATACAAGAACAACAATAAACACAGCTTGGGTGTGGCTGCGGTGGGTAAATGGCCAGAAGAGGGTATCGGATCTCTTGGAACAGAATTAGACAGTTGTGAGCTGCCCTGTTTGCTCTGGGAACCAAAGCCAGTCCTCTGCAAGAGCTGCAAGCTTGTAACTGCTGAGCCTTCCCTGTGGCCCAATAAACATTAGAACTATTGCGGTAAATTTGTTATTGTCAGAAGTAGTCTCTGTAATCCAGCAAGGCTGAGGAAATAGTTTGCCTTGAGTTTAAGGCCAGCCTGGACTACAGTATGAAACCCTGTCTGAAAAAAAAGGAAAAAAAAAAAAAACAAACTATGCATCACCCAATTAATCTATTGTCCATTTGTCAAATATGGTATCTTCCAGAGCATCTCAGAAAACTCATCTTGTTCAAGCTGTTGTCACACGTGTTGCATGAGTCATAAACTTACAACTGTGCCTGCCTGTGCTCCAACAACCCATGAGGAATCCCAAACAACACTTCCTCCCACACAGCCACAGCCAGCCAGTCATCTTCCCCCTCCACCTCCGCCTCCGCCTCCTCCTCCCCCTCTCCCTCCACCTCCACCACCCCTAGCACCTTTGCTGCTCAGAAAATCTGGTACCACTAAAGCACTTCAGGTAAGAAATAAGAAACAGCATGCCTTGGTTAGAGTGTAATACAGGAGTAAAGCCAAGTGGCCTTTTAAAGCTGGACCAAAGGCCTAGATACAAATACAGACTATATTTTGTTCTGATTCTATACCTTAATTTTGTTAATTATTCCAATTTTAGTTATAAGTTTTTGTTGGACTTTTTTTTTTTTTTGAGGTGGGGGAGGCTTGTTTTTGTTTTTAGATTATAGTCGCATTGTGTTGCCCCAGTTGGTCTTGAACTGGTAGGCTCAAGCAATCCTGTTTTAGTCTTTGAGTAGGTAGCATTATGGGCATATGTCACCACACCAGTGTAATTATTGGGTTTTCTTGTTCTTGTTTTGGTTTAGGTTTTTGTTGTTGGCAATTTTTGTTTATTTGTTCTCTGAGACAGGATCTTGATATGTAACCCAGACTGCCTTAGAACTCAATATGTAGCATAGGCTAACCTCTTAGGATCTTTTGCTTCAGCTTCATGAGGAGCTTGGACTGTAGTCCACCATATATACATACATACATACATGCATACACACACATATACATATTCTAATACGTACAAATACGTGTGTGTGTGTATGTGTGTATGTGTGTGTGTATGTGTGTGTATGTGTGTGTGTGTGTGTGTGTACACGTGTGTGTATAGACCACTATACCTTGCTCCAATTATTGTGTATTTTGAAAGGTTTATTCCCAGCACATATCTAAGCCTAGCAGTTCAGAAATAGAAGTAGGAGAATCAAGAGATCAAGGTTGTCCTTGGTTATGTGGGGAGTTTATGGCCATATTTTGTATTTGAACCTAGTCTCAGAACAAAAATACAAAGAAAAAAAAGAAAAGAAAACTCTGGTGTGGGGGAGCTGGAAAAATGGCTCAGCAGTTAAGAGTACTTGGTGCTCTTCCAGAGAACTGGGGTTTGGTTCCTAGCACCAACTTTGTAAGGCACAACTCTCTATAACTCGAGTTCCAGGAGATCTGACATCCTCTTGTAGTCTCCAAGGGCTCCAGACATACATGTAGTATACATACATACATACATACATACATACATACATACATACATACCAAACACTCATATATCAAAATATAGAAATTTTTTAATTATAAAGTTATTTTTTATCCTATGTGAATGGATGTTTTGCCTGATATATGTCCATGTACCATGTACATGCTTGGTGAATGAAAAGATCAGAAGAAGGTGTTGGATCCCCTGGAACTGGTGTGAGTCATGGGTACTGGGAACAGAAGTCAGGTCCTCTGCAAGTGCTCTTAACCACTGAGCCATCTCTCCACTCCAAATAAGAACATTTTAAGGTACTCTGGCACCACCCCACATACCCACATCCACCCACACCCGATTCTCGCTTGCTCGGACAGAATGTGACTAATCCCTAAGGTTACATAAGAATTGACTTTAGATGGATACGGTGGTACATTCCTATAATCCCAGCACTTGGAAGCTGAGGCAAGAGGATTGCCATGAGTTTGAGGGCAGTTTAAGCTACATATGGAGTACTAGGACAGGCAAGACTACATAGCAATACCCTGTCCCAAAAATCATCGTAAAGGAGAAGGAAAAAATAAAATAAATAAATAACAATAGCAAGTTAACTTTCAATTCTTGACTCTTTACGAAGTAGATTTGGATTTCACTAGATGTCCTGATCCCAATTTTTTTTTTTTAAAGATTTATTTATTTATTATATATGAATACACTGTAGCTGTCTTCAGACACACCAGAAGAGGGCAGCGAATTTCATTACGGATGGTTGTAAGCCACCATGTGGTTGCTGGGATTTGAACTCAGGACCTCTGAAAGAGCAGTCAGTGCTCTTAACCACTGAGCCATCTCTCCAGCCCCCCTGATCCCAATTTTAATTCTAACCTCTTTGTGTATTTTAAGGTTGAACCATTAAAGAAAGAAGGACCCATGCATATAACAGTTAAAGATCTACTCACTGTGAAATTAAAAAAGACACAGAGTATTGATGAAAGAAAGAAGGTAAGATGTCATGAGTGCACACAGGCCTGCTTCCTTTTGAGTATTTTGTGTATGTGTTATATTTGTTTGTTTGTGAAGATGTGAATAAAGATCAGGTTAGAACTCACTCTGTAGACCAGGCTGGCCTTGAACTCACAGAAGTCCACCTGCCTCTGACTCACAAGTGCTGGGAGTAAAGGTTAGCACTACCATGGCTGATATCTACCTGACTTTTTTTGATGTGGTGTCTCACTGAGCCTAAAGCTCGCTGGTTCAGCTACAAACAATGAGCAGCAAGCCCCAGGGATCCTCCTAACTGCCTCCCCCATGCTACAACTGCAGATGTCTACTGCCACACCCAGCTTTTTACACAGATGCTGGGAATCCGATCTCAAGTTCTCAACTTTAAACAGCAAACACTGTACCAACCAAGCTAAGTTCCGAGGTGTGTTTTTCTGAGATAAGATCTTGGTACTTAACCCAGGCTTCAAATCCTTGAATACACCATACCTGAACTTTACAAATGTTAGAAACACAGCACCATGCCTGGCATTTTCCTTTTTTAACCTGGTTGTTCCTTTGTGGGAAATAAATATGATAAACTTTATATGTAGAAGTCATTCTGTGGCCTCTGAGTATACAGTTTAATGACAGAGCATTTGCCTAATATGTTTGAGGCCCTGGGTTCAATATTTAAAAACAAAAACACAAAGAAAACAGGCTTGGGAGATGGTTCCGTTGATAAAGTGCTTGCCATAAAAGTGTGAAGACCTGAGTTCAGATCCCTGACTCTCATCTTTTTAAAAGCAGCCCTCCCTAATCTAAGACTGGAGAAGTGGAAACAGTCAGATTCCCAAAACTCCCCAGCTAACCAGTCTAGCCAGTGAGCTCCAGGTCCAGAGAGAGACCCTGTCTCAATATGATAGGGAATGATCGTGAAGATGCCTGCCATTGACCCTGGCCTCCATGCACACATTCACACACATGCACAAGAATATGTTCACATAGGTACATCATGTATACCCATACACATCTCACATTCAAGATGGACACAGTGGTATACACCAATGATCCTAGCACTTGAGCGGTAGTGGCAAAGAATCAGGAGTTCAGAGTCATCCTTCGGTACATGGGGAGTCAAGAGGCCAGCCTGGGCTACAAGAGACATATTGTAGATAAAAACAGAGACAAGTGTGGGGCCTCATACCTGTAATCTTATCACTTGAGGCAGGAGGATTTCTTTGAATTCAAGAGCACATCATAGTAAGTTTCTGGCCAGCCTAGTCTAGCCAATGCATCCAATCTAGTAAAACCCGAGAGAGGTGAGGGAGGGGAGTGTGAGAGACAGCCTTTGAACCTTTGAAATAAAAATTGGGTTGAATCATGGAAAACTTACACTCTGGCCATCAAAATATTTGCCATTTTGGTGTGTTCACATTCAAGTGGTATTTTATCATGTATCGTTAATGTTTCATTTTGTAATTGAAGCTTGTACCATCACCACCAGAGGAACGGACTCCACTAGTTACTGTCTCTGACCTGCAGCGTGTTACCCTGAAACCTAACTCCAGGGTGTTAGCAACTCGAGTTAAAAATGTCTTAATGTAAGTAAGGAACTACACAGCATTATTCTCTACTGCTACTTAAAATGCGATTTTTTTTTTAATTAAATGTAATTTATTGTTGTGTGTGTATGTTGGGGATGGGGGAAATGTACACAAGCCACTGCCCTTGTATGGAGGTCAGAAGACAGCCTTGTGGAGCTGGTTCTCACGTCACATGCCACAGGGATTCTGAGGGATCAAACATTGGCCATTAGGCTTGCGACGCACCAAGGGCTCCTTATCCATTGAAACTTTTATTTTTTTATTTTTATTTTTTTTTAATTTTATGTGTGTGAGTACACTGTGACTCTCTTCAGACACACCAGAAGAGGGCACCAGACCCCATTACAGATGGTTGGGAGCCACCATGTGGTTGCTGAGATTTGAACTCAGAACCCCTGGAAGAGCAGTTAGTACTCTTAACTACTGAACTAAATTTTTTTTTAATTTTTTTTTTTTTTTTTTTTGTTTTTTTAGAGAGGGTTTTTCTATGTAGTCCTGGCTGTCCTGGAACTCAATCTGTAGACCAGGCTGGCCTTGAACTCAGAAATCCACCTGCCTATGCCTCTCAAGTGCTGGGATTAAAGGCGTGTACCACCACCGCCCAGCTTGAACTAAATTCTTAACTACTGAACCATCTCTCTAGCCCTTTTTGGCCCATTTTTAACTTTTTGTTTTATGTTGTTGTTTGTAACACAAAACAAAAAGTTAAAAATGGGCCAAAACTTCTGTCTTGAGACAGAATTCCACTCTGTTGCTCCTGGTATCCAGGAACTCAATGTGTTAACCAGGCTGGCCTTGAACTCAAAGAGATCCACCTGTCTCTGTCTCCCAAGTGCTATGACTAAAGGCATGCACCACTACACTCAGCTTCATCTTTAACTTTTAAAATTACATATGCTCACTATGGAAAAATTGGAACCTACAGAAATTTAAAGAGAAAAGCAAAATTCAGGTAGGTAGTTCTCCTGGATCTGTGTAATTCATTCAACTCTCAACTTCCTACTGTAATAGTTATACAGTCATGAGAGACAGCTACTGATGGGTTTGAATGAAAACACTATTGGATGAGTTGCTGTTGTCATTTTGTTGAATTTTTATCATTCCTGTCTTTTTCCGAGTGTATACTATTTTATTGCTTCCATTAAGAGGTTGTCTATTGTCAGTCATACTACTGATTTAATAACAAATTTGGGGCAAAAATGAAATATTAACAGGGATTTTTTTTTTAAGCCAGGTATGAGTGCACAAGCCTATAATCCAAACACTTGGGAAGTGGAAACAGGATGATCAAGGCCAGCCTGAGCTATGTGACACCATGCTTAAACAAAACAAAAACAAACAAAACATTTTTTAACCCTTCAGTTTCAGGGCTGGTGAGATGGCTCAGCAGGTAAAGGTGTTTGCTGCCAAGCCTGGAGACCTGAGTTCAGACCCATGTGGTAAATGGAAAGAACCAAACTAAAAGTTCTTCTCTGCCCTCCACATGTAAATGGTGGTACAAATGTACACACACACACTTTGTTTTTAAATTTCATTCATCTGCCTCCTGACTATGGGTGCAGTGTAATCAGATGCCTTAGACTAGTACACTGGTTGTCACTCCTTTCCTGCATGATGGACTGTATCTGTTCATTTTTTCCTTTTACCTTTTTTAAGACAGGATCTCACTGTGTAGCCCTCACTGACTTGGAGCTCACTTTGTAGACCAGGCTGGCCTTGAGCTCACAGAGACTCATCTGTCTCTGCCTCCCAAGCAATAGCATTAAAAACAAGCCTGACCGTGCTCAGCATGCACCCCTTCTTAAATCATTAGCTTGCATAACTTGGACTAATTTAACATAATCAATTGTATGTAAATTTCACAGCTGAAATCCTGTTTTGAGACATTAAGATTGCTTATGGTTTCTACTATCGCTCTTCAATAACTGTCCCAACTGCCATTCTTATGCTTAGCTAAGTTTTTCCCTAGGACAGACTCTTACAGGAATTACTACTCGGTCGGGTAGTTTTACTTTGGGTTGAGGTCTACATAAGCTCAGTGATGAACACTTAGAATGTGAAAGGCTCTGGGTTCACACCCCAGCATCACCATGAAACCATTCTTACTGGAATGGCTATATAGAACCAGGCATAGTGGTACACACACATTTGATACTAGCACTTAGGAGTCAGAGGCAGGTGGATCTCTGAGTGCTAAGCTAGCCTGGTCTATATAGTGAGTCCTAGGACATTCAGAGCTACATGAGTGGGGGCACGGAAAGAAACAATGGCTATATAGTATATGATCCTATGCTGCATCTGCTGCTATTTTCTTTTATTAATTGTCATCATTGGGCTGGAGAGATGGTTCAGAGGTTAAGAGCATCATGTGCTAATCCAGATGGTTCTGAGTTCAAATCCCAGCAACCATGGCTTACAACCATCTGTACTGAGATCCGATGCCCTCTTCTGGTGTGTCTGAAGACAGTGACAGTGTATTCACATACATGAAATAAATAAATCTTTTTAAAAAATCATCATCATCACTATTACTATTGATTTTTTGGGGGGGTCGGGGGGGGGGGGGCAGGGCTTCTCTGTGTAGCCCTGGCTGTCCTGGAACTAACTCTGTAGACCAGGCTGGACTCACAGAGATCCACCTGCCTCTGCCTCCTGAGTGCTGGGATTAAAGGCTTGGGCTGACATCACCCAACCTATTGTTTTCTTAATGTAGCAAAACAAACAAGCAAACAAAACAAACCTGTAAAATTGACCTCATTTAGAAAAAGTGGTGAAGTCTGGAAAGTTTAATGTTTATGTCTTTATTCTCAGTTCTCCTGGTAAAAGCCAAATTGATCTCCGGAAACTGCTGAGAAAAGTCGAGGTAGAAAGGTAAGAGCCTCTCACTCCTATGCTTTCCATGTCACTTAGGAGAGTGGGAATAAAACCCAGCTCTGCTCTTCTTCACAGGAGCCCGGGTGGGACCCCTATTAACAACAAAGAAAACATGGAAACAGGAACTGGACTCACTCCAGTCATGACTCGGGCCTTAAGGAGAAAGTTTCAGGTAAGTCTGCATGGGAAAACCAAAAATTCAAACTTAAGTCCCCTGGTTTGCCTGAAAAATCATTTCTGTAAGTGTTGAGACTGTGGCTGGGCGTGCATGAGGGCCTGGTTCAGTGCCAGGCACTGGAGGGAGGAAGGGAGGGAAGGAGAATAAGCTAATTTATTTAGAATCAGAAGCACTTATTTATATATATTTTGAAATTGGGTCTCACTGTAATTCCCACGCTGACCTCAAGTGCGGACTCTTCCTGACTCAGCTCTTAGGAAAATAGGTGCGTTCCACTACGTTAAAAAAGTAGCGCTCTCTCTCTCTCTCTCTCTCTCTCTCTCTCTCTCTCTCTCTCTCTCTTCCCTCCTTCGTCTCCCTCCTCCATCTCCCTGTCCTTCCTTCCTCCTCCCTCTTCCTCTCCCTGTCCTTCCTCTATCTTCTTCCCTTCCCTCTCCCCCCTTCCCCTTCCCCTCCCTCTCCCCCTCTCCCCTCACCTCTTCTTTCCCTTCTCCCTTCTCCTCCCCCTCTCTCCTCCCATCCTCCCCCCCACTCTTCCTCTCTGTTTTTCTTTTTTTCTTTCTTTTTTTTTTTTTTTTGGTTGTTGTTTTTTGTTTGTTTGTTTTTGGGTTTTTTTGTTTTGTTTTTGTTTTTCGAGACAGGGTTTCTCTGTAGACCTGGCTGTCCTGGAACTCACTCTGTAGACCAGGCTGGCCTCAAACTCAGAAATCCGCCTGCCTCTGCCTCCCAAGTGCTGGGATTAAAGGTGTGCGCCACCACCGCCCGGCTCCTCTCTGTTTTTCAAGACAGGGTTTGTCCGTGTAGTCCTGGCTGTCCTGGAACTCACTTTGTAGACAAGGCTGGCCTCGAACTCATGGAGATCCACCTGCCACTGCCTTCCAAGCACTAGGATTAAAGGTGTGCGCCATCTGGACAGCAAGTAGCTCTCCTAGTAACAATAATAATAATAACAGGGCCTGGAGAGTACATAGCAGTTAAGAGTGCATATATTCTAACAGAAGAGGTGAGTTGGACTCCCAGCACCCACAGCAGGCAGTTCCCAGTCATTTGTGACTCTGGCTCCTAGGGCATCTGACTGTTCTGGCCTCTGAATACCTATACTCATAAGTACATTCACATAGTTTAGAAATTAAAACTAGCTGTGCAGTGGTGATACACGCCTTTAATCCCAGCACTTCAGAGGCAGAGGAAAGCAGATCTCTGAGTTCAACACCAGCCTGGTCTACAGAGTACATTCTAGGACAGGTAGGGCTGCACAAAGAAACCTTGTCTTGAAAACAAAAGAAAAAACCTTTAATTAATAGTAATAAATCAAGCCAGGCAATACACACCTTTCACCCTAGTACTTAGGAGGTAGAAGCAGGAGGACCTGGACTATATAGTGAGTCCCAAATTGCAGCTAGGAGCTTCAAAATACAAACAAACACAAAAGCCTGTCTTGTTGATACAGACTTAAAATACTTGAGAAGCTGAGACAGGAAGAGACTACAGAGTATTTTGAAGGCTTGCTTGTGCAGCTTAGTGAGTGTTGAGGCCTGCTCCTTTTAACATAACTGTAGCCATTTTGTATTCAGTCTCCATTTTGCTCCTAGGGTAAAATTAAGTTCAGGTTCTCAGACTCAGCTTCCCACAAGTAAATACTCATCCATAGCTGACACTGGAAACTTCTCCTAAAAGGTCATAATGCTCTAGTCGTATTACTTACATTCTGCTGTATTAGAGTGCTCTGAGACTCCTCTAGTCACCACCTGCCCACCACCCCTCTTACCCGACTTTACTTTGTCTGGTTAGCCAAAATGCCTTCTGAACTTCTGAGCTTGGTTTTTCCTGTAAAAAGCTTGCCCTAAGAATAAATTGTTATCACAGTTAGGCTCCTAAGTCTTTTTTGGTGGTCCTGATTGTTCAGTCTTGGGTATGCATTCAATTAGCTATTCTTGCTTAATGAGACCAGTGTTTGTATGGTCTGTGTAGCAATTCCTGAACCCCCACAGTGAGTTTTTATCTCAAAATAAGAAGTCAAAAGAGTCTAGAACTGGAGGTCAGTGATAAAGCCCTTCCCAACCTAGCATGAGGGACACCCTGTGTTCAGCTTCCAGTACTACAAAGGCAAGCAAAAAAGACAACAAACAAATCAGGGAATGATAATTTTTCATTCTGTATGCTTTGCAAAATGCTTTAATTATTTGGTATTATCAAATTCTATGAAGAAAATAAAAACACCG
This sequence comes from Grammomys surdaster, assembly GCF_004785775.1. NCBI lineage: Eukaryota > Metazoa > Chordata > Mammalia > Rodentia > Muridae > Grammomys > Grammomys surdaster. Next base: position 3,779,330 of record NW_021604658.1, on the reverse strand, counting down.
TAATTTACAGCTAGGATTACATTTCCCCCTTCCTAATGAGTGTTTGATGATATAATTTCCTTTAGAGACAGTTTACCAAGTACTTCCTTATGATAAGCACTGGACTAGAGTACCAGGATTAGAATAGTTAACAATGGCAGACACAGATCTGCTTGTCTTTTTTTTTTTTAAATGTATGAGTACTCTGTCTGCACGTATGACTGCACACCAGAAGAGGGCATCAGATCCCATTTACAGATGATTGTGAGCCACCTTGTGGTTGCTAGAAATTGAATTCAGGACCTCTGAAAGAGTAGCCAGTGAATTTTTTTTTTTTTTTTTTTAGAATTATTTATTTTGTGTATATGTAGCTTTCTTCAGACACACTAGAAAAGGGCATCAGATCCCATTACAGATAGTTGTGAGCCACCAGGACTTCTGGAAGAGCAGTCAATGATGCTCTTTTTTTTTTTTTTTTTTTTTTTTTTTGGTTTGGTTTCTCGAGACAGGGTTTCTCTGTATAGCCCTGGCTGTCCTGGAACTTACTCTGTAGACCAGGCTGGCCTCGAACTCAGAAATCCGCCTGTCTCTGCCTCCCAAGTGCTGGGATTAAAGGCGTGCGCCACCACTGCCCGGCTGTCAATGATGCTCTTAACCACTGAGCCATCACTCCAGCCCATGATCTGTTGTTTTGAACCTTTCATCCATTGGAAAATATAGATGTGAATCAAAGAATTCTTTATTGTCTCATTCCATAGTGAGTGCTGTTAAGGAAAAGAATAAGGTTTTGTTGGAAGCCATGATAGGATATGATCTAGCCTAGCTGGCCTAGCCTGGAATATTTCCTTACGTAATGATTCTGGCAAAGACATTTAAAGAATGAATAGGAAGTAACAGGGAGAGGGTTATTCTACCATAAATGTCAGAGAAGAGAATATTCTAGGCAACAAAAGAACAGCATGTGTAAGTGTCCCATCTGAGGTGCCTAATGGCCTATAAAACAGCCTGACAAATGGCAGCGAACTTTCTCTAGACCTGACAGAGGCCACAGACGAGGATGGAGTTGGGAGTCAGACTGTGCTATGCAGTGTTAGCAAGAAAAGGCTGAACAGCTATCTCATGGTCACCTGTGTAGGTGAACCACATGGACAGCAACTTTTCCACACCAGTTAGTGTAGTCATCTTCCTGATCGCCTGTATTGCTGAGTCTGTGACGAGAAGCCATCTTCTGCTGGAATGCTCGGACTTGGGCTTGAAGGACTTGTGGCTTCCAACGCTGTTGTTCCTTCTTCCCATGGGGCCGAAGCACCACAGCCTCCTGGATAAAGAGAGGAGCCTCACAGAAGCCTTAGGCCCTTTCTTTCTCTATTAGCCTAGGACCCTACTACCCTTGCCCCACCCCATAACTGGTACAATGTGCTGGGAACTATGGAAACAGGCAGTAATAATAATGATAACAACAACAACAGAATCCCAAACCCACTTAGGGGGAAGATATATAGTAAAAATTGTTAAAGAGGTCAGGCATGATGGTGCATGCTTTTAATCTAAGCAGTTGGGAAGTGGAGACAAGTGGATCCCTGAGTTCAAGGCCATTTTGGTCTACAGAGTGAGTTCTAGAACATGCAGGGTTTCACAGAGGTAATTTTACCATACAGGGTTTAGTCAAAATACTAATTCATTTTTCTATATACATAATATATTTTTATAAATGTACTCTCCCCCTAACCCCACCAAGGGTCTCAAGTAGCCAAGTAGCCATGAGGTCTACAATGAATTAATTTTTTATTTATTTTTTGTTTTGTTGTTTTAAAGACAAGGACTTGGCCGAGCGGTGGTGGCGCACGCCTTTAATCCCAGCACTTGGGAGGCAGAGGCAGGTGGATTTCTGAGTTCGAGGCTAGCCTGGTCTACAGAGTGAGTTCCAGGACAGCCAGGGCTACACAGAGAAACACTGTCTCAAAAAACAAAAAAAGACAAGGACTTAACCTTGTAACTCTGGGTGACCTGGAACTTGCTACATAGACCAGGATAGCCTTAAACTCCTGTCTTGGATTAAAGGCATGGGCTACCACCCCAGCTGGAATTCATATTTCTCACCTGAACATTCCTTCAGGAAATAGGAAGTCCATAGCTAGTCCAGCTGTTTCATCTTGTCATCCCTGCTCTTTAGTCCTTTACTTTTGTTCAGTGCTGCTGCTGGTTGTTTGTTTGTTTTTTGTTTGTTTTGTTGGTTGGCTGATTGGCTGGTTGGTTAGTAGTTAGTTGGTTGGTTAGTGGTTGGTTGGTTTTGGTTTTGAGACATAACCTCACCATATAGCCTAGGCTGGCCTCAAACTTGTAGCAATCCAGCCTCAGACTTTCAAGTGTGGGACTCCAGACATGAGCCACCATTTCATGCTCTCTTCCATCCTTAATATATGGCTTTTATCCTCATGGTGCACAATGGCAGTGTTTCCTGTACACTCGTATTCCCATCTCAGGCAAAAGGAGGAAGACCACAGACAAGAGGCTTGTTAGCTTCCGTTCATATCAGGAAAGCTGGGAAAGGTAGCCAGGAATGCAAAGCTTCCATGCACAAAGCATCGAGGCTTTGTTGATAAGGAGGAAGCCCTGTGTTGGCCACAGGAGCACCATTCACGTTGTAACTGTGACTTTCTTTTTTACAGCTGGCTCATCCTCAAAGCCCGACTCAATCTCTGCCACGTTCCACAAGCAGCTTTGATGAACACAACTGAGAGCAACTTGGCCTGACTCCCCGGAGTGATCCACACAATCACAGAACAACCCTCCCAAATGTTAACATACTAAAATATGTATAACTACATGAATGGAACTCTTCTTGAAGACTCATATGTTCTGGTGTTCATGATGGTAAGGGGACTGGATGAGAAAATGCAGTCTTCAAAGTAGTGTTTATCCTGGAATTACCCAATTTAGATTAGAGTGGCTATTCAAATTTAATTCCATAGGGGTTAGCAATATGGTTCAAAGGATAAAGACACTTGCCACCAAGCCTAATGACTCAAGTCCAATGCTTAGGTCCCAAATAGAGGGAAGAAAAGTACTATGATATGTATGATATGTGCCCCTTCAACACACAAGATTAATAAATATGCTAGGAAATACTAACGGTAAAAATAGTTTGTTATATAAAGGTAGTTATGACATTAAGAACATAGTCTGAGTCTTCTCTCTCTCTCTCTCTCTCTCTCTCTCTCTCTCTGTCTCTCTTTTCTTTCTTCCTTTCTTGTTTCTTCATTCTTTTTTCTTCCTCCTCTTCCTCTTCCTCCTTCTCCTCTTCCTCCTCCTCCTCTTCCTTCTCTTCTTTTTGGGTCTGGACTCGTTCCTCACACATTGCTAAGTACATATACCCTGACCTACACCTCCAGCCTTTATTCCTTGCTTTTTATATCTGCTGTCCATTTTCCAGCAGTCAAATAAAGTCTTCATGATTTCACATGAACCTTCTATTTTCCAGAATAGAATTTTCCTTCTATTTTCCAAGGATTCTGTATGGTCTGTAGCAGTTTTATCATGAAGCCGGTTCCTGCTTTGCTCCTTACCAGACTGTATATTTGCTGGCAGTGATGTATCTCCCACTGGACTTCATACATCCTTGCTAGTCTAGAGCTGTCAGACTTAGCAAATAAGAATATAAGGTACTCCATTAAATTTGAATTTCAGATAAACCATAAATATGCTTTAAGAATAAATCTGTCCTAATAAACAACAAATATTTGAGTGTTACAGATGGAACTCAAGGTCATGAATGTGCTAAGCTAGTAGAAATATCTCCTTAATATTGAATGATGTGAACTTACATTTAAAAACTATATTTAATTCTTTGCAGGGAGTTCTGGAATATAGTGCTTGTCTAGAATGTTTATGGCCCTGGGTTCAAACCCTAGTACTAACACACATACACACACTCATTCACGTGGTGGTTAATTATCTACTTCATATTATCTATAATTACCTGGAAGATGGCTTTCCATCTCGATTAGGCTAATTGAGATGGGATAACCTACCCTCAGGGATAGCTCACCCTAAGCTGTGGATGCAGTGTGACCAGCTGCTTTACGCTCCTGCGATCTTGTTCCCTTCCCGTCTACAATGGAGTGTATGGTAGAGCTATAAGCCAAAAGGAACCCTTCCTTTTCTCAGCTATTTCATCACAGCAACTACAAAAGTAACTAAGAATTCATCACACCTATGTATATATGTGTTATTACTTCTCTGAAATTCACATTTAACTAAGAACCTTATATTTTGCCTAGGTAGCTACCTTATTTGTCCATTCCTGAAAAATTGCAATTTATTTCTGGGATCCCATAGTTTACCACATGTCTTCCTGGCACTAAACACTATGTAGATTTAGCCAGGATCCCATCACATATGTTCTAAGGAGAATAGATGGGTAATTCCCAGTAAAGTGAGTGTCACTCAAGGTGCAGAAGTAGCTTTCTTTTTCAGTGCAGAGGAGTCTCAGGGCTTTGAGCATGCTGGGTGAGTGCTTCTTGCAAGTGATCCGAGCCAAGCCATACTCCCAGCCTCAGGCTCCTCTCTGATGCTGTTACTGCACAATGGTAGGAAAGAAATCCTACCACAGAGTTGTAGTTCCAGAAATCCCATTACTTCTATTGAATGATAGTGCTTTGAGATGACAAATCATGGTGTTTGAAAGTCATTAGACTGGAAAGTAGTCCTAGGGACAGTGTTTAGCACCTAAGAGGTAGTCCTGTTTATGAGATCCACATGTATGTTTATGATACAGAAGAGATACATCTAGAACCAGCTAGAAGGTTGTTTGCTTATGGTTTGTTGAGACAGGTTTTCATGTAGCCCGTTCTGTCCAGGCACTGTTTAGCCATGGACGACCTTGAACTTTTATGTCCTCATTCCTCTACTTATTGCGTGCTAGGATTAAGGAAAGCACCACCAAATCCAGCAGAACTTTTTTGAAAACATGCTAGCTTGTTTGATATTATGTAAAAATAAGGGAAATGATCACTGAAAATAAAGTAAGGGTTTGTAATAGAATGTTATTTTGTGGGAAATTATAATGTTTACAATAGTAATAAACCACTATGTACTGTACAAAATAACAAATAATTTGATCATTCTTATAGCATATAAGTCTCATTTAAAAAAAAAAAAAAACTAGGCTGGGCATGCTGGCTTCTGCCATTTGTGCCAGCTATTTGGAAAACAGGTGGAGGGAAGATAAGTTCAAGGCCCTCAGCTAGCCTGGGGAACTTGGTAAGAATCTGCCTCAAAAAAATAAAAATCTTGTAAAGCTGCTATTGCTGTTATATCAGTATTAAGATGTCCCTACTTTAAATTGTTTACTAATTTTTATCGTAGAATTTATATACTTTTTTACTGTAAGCACTTGTGTACTCTGCACATTGTCTGGTTTTATTAAACTACTGTTTATCAAATGCGTCTAGCGTTCATGTTGTTTTGTTCATTTTGAGACAGGGTCTCACCGTCTAGCTGGGCTGGCTTGGAACTCCTTATTCACAGAGATCCACCTTCATCTACCTCTGGAATGCTAGGATCAAAGCTGTGTACCACCACAACACATTATGAGGTTCAAAAAAACAAACAAACAAACAAAACCAACAAATACTACACGAAAGACACGGGGGCTGATGAGATGGTTCGGCAGGTAAAGGTGACTACTTAACAAGCCTGGTGGACCTGAGTGTAATTCCTGGATCCCATATAAAGATGGATGGAGAGAATCAATTCCACAGTGTCGTCCTCTGATGCTCACTGTGACATGCGTGACATGCTTCTCCACATACATCATGTACATGCACCCAGTAATTACTAATACTAATAATAAATAAAATGTTTTCTCTCTGTCTCTCTTTTTTTTTAATGAAAAGAACTGGGTGTAGTAGTACACACCTTTAATTCCAGCATGAGGGGGATCTCTGTGAGTTTGAAGTAAGTCATATATATATATATATCAAGTTTGAAGCCAGCCATACACAGTGAAACCCTGTCCAAAGAAGAGAAAAGTATATTGGCTTGGGATGTAGCTCAGTTGGACCACATACAAAGGTCTGGGTTTGATCCCTAGCATCGAATACAAATCAGGAATGGTTCTGAATACCTCTAGGAAGTTGAGACAAGGTCAGTCAGAAGCTTAAGGCCATCCTCAACTACATAGCAATTCCAAGACTGGTATGACTCAAATGAGAAGATCCTGTCCCAAGAAGTAATAACAAACAACTATGAGAGAGAGAGAGAGGGGGGAAGAGAGGTGGAGGACGAGGAGACTGGGATCATTGAGATAGCTCAGTAGGTAAAAGTGCTTCCATCAAGGCTGACAACTGTTAAGTTTTTTTTTTTTACCACTTTTATGCGTACACGTGGGTGTCTGCATGTAAGTAAGTGCACTGTGTGCATGCCTAGTGCCCAGGAACACCAGAGAAGCTTTCAAATTCCTTGACTGGAAGTATAGGTGATTGTGAGCTATCTCATGTGATACTAGAAACTGAACCTGGTCCTCTGTGAAAGCAGCAAGTTCCCTTACCTGCTGAGCCATCTCTCCAGCCTATGCCTGACAACCTGAAGATCCCAGATGGCAAACTAGTTCTTTGGCTTCTATATGTTAATCATAGTATGCACATTTATACTACACTATGTGCACACGCACACACACACACACACACACACACACACGGTATGCACATTTACATACCACACACGCTATAAATAAATAAATGTAAAAATGAATAACCAATAGACATTGTAAGTGCTATGAAAAGCAATGCTATCATCACTTCCCTAACATTTAGTAATCACTGGCCTGCTTGTTACAGTAAATGGCTCCTGACTCCATCACCCAAGAATGGGATTACTAAAAATTTCTCACTAAAAATGGAGGAAGGCAGAAAAGGAATATGATGTTTAAAATATATATATTTAAAGGGACACCAAGATGTCTGAGTGGATAAAAAGCACTTGCCAAGCAAGCCTGATGATCTGAACTGAGTTAGATCGCTGGAATCCATAGTGGACGACGGACCAACTGCAGAAAAGTGTCCTGTGATCACATGTGCATGGTGGCACTTACACACACATGCACACATAGCAGGAAGTAAAATAATATATATTTAAAGATCCATTTATTTCTTAAGTTCTTCTTAGTTAAGAGTTGTTGAGGTACTCACTTCAGCAGTTCACATTTGAAAGTTGGTAACCTACAGAGAAGATTAGCATGGCCCCTATGCAAGGATGACATGAAAATTCATGAAGGGGTCCGTATTTTAAAAAAACAAACAGAGGTTGGTTGAGAAGAATTAATGGAATCCAAGTATAATTTAGTATTTTAAAAACTGCATGCACAAGGTTCAGTCCCCAGCATTATATACAATAAATATTACTATCATGACTTAAGTCTGTGTCCCTCTGCTGTAGGCCTTTACTTCTTGGTGTGTTTGCTTGTTTTGTTTGTTTTGTTCTGTTTTGTGGGCTATAGATGTAACCTAAGGCTTCTTAGCAAGTGTTCTACCATTGGGCTACACTCCCATCCTAAAGACTTAGCACAGCACTATGCGCAGTGAATACTATGTGTTTATGCTGTTTTATGGCTGCTATTTGACTTTCTAAGTAAGAATTCCATGAATGTAAAATGACCTAATTCTATGTCTAAAACCAAAAGTATTGTAAGAAATGAAAAGTGTGGATGGTGTACATCTATAATGCCAACACTTGGGAGGAAACGGTAGACCAATCAGGAGGAACAAGAGTTCCAGGCCAACTGAGTCTACAATGGAGGGGGGGAGGGAGGAAAGAGAAAGAATCTATTACAAATGAAGGGGTAGAGCATTTGCCTAGCATTCACAAAGACTTGAGTTAGATCTCCAGCAACACACACATACTATTTATATTTCCACTATGTTAAATTGCTAGATTACAATTTTCTACAATTTGTTTGTTTGTTTGCTTGTGTGTAAAGACAGGGTTTCTCTGTGTAGCCCTGGCTGTCCTGGAACTCACTCTGTTTGCCAGGCTGGACTCAAACTCAGAGATCCACCTGTCTCTGCCTCTCAAGAATTTCTATAATTCTTTTGTTGTTGTTTACCTGTTTGTTTTGAGACAGATCTCTTAAAGCTCAGGCTGGCATTGAACTTGAGACATAGTCTAGGATGATCTTGAACGTCTAATCATCCTACCACCTCCCAAGTCCTGGGGTTGTAGCATGGGCCACTATACACTTCTATTTCTTAAAGATTAATGTGTGTGTGTGTGTGTGTGTGTGTGTGTGTGTGTGTGTGTGTGTGTGGTTTTGCAGGCCATGGGTGCTGCAAGACAAGAGCTCCTTTTCTCTGCAAGAGCTGTACTTACTTCACCTGAATCATTGATCCATCGCCCCGGGCCTTCTTCCCCTATTTTGGAGCTAGGACCTAACTCTGTAGTCAAGGCAGGTCTTGAACACAAGCCAATTCTCCTGCCTTGTCATCCTGAATGTTGGAATCACAGAAGTGCAACAATATGCTTGGCTCGCTCTTCCTCCCTCCCTCCCTCCCTCCCTCCCTCTCTCCCTCCCTCCCTCCCTTCTTTCCTTCTTTCCTTGTTTTCTTTATGGAGACAGGGTCTTGGAATGTTATCAGGCTAGCAGAGCTACTGAGCTCAAGAATCCTCCTTCCTTGCTGGGTGGTAGTGGTGCCTGCTTTTAATCCCACCATTTAAAAGGTAGAACGGGGTCGGGGGTGGGGAGGAAGGAAGGAAGGAAGGAAGGAAGGAAGGAAGGAAGGAAGGAAGGAAGGAAGGAAGAAATCTTCTGCCTCAGAAGGAGAGGGGGAGAGAGAGAGAGAGAGAGAGAGAGAGAGAGAGAGAGAGAGAGAGAGAGAGAGAGGCATTCTCCTGCCTCAGTCTTCAGAAAAGGCGAGAGTATAAGCAACCACCCACACTGAGCTGTTAGAAGAATCAGTTGGAACTGTTGTGGGTTTTGGTGTATTCTTTTAAATTGAAACTACAACCAATCTAGCTTTCGACATCTCAATCTCTACAGTCTGGAATTGAGTAAACGTAGCTTTAAGACTTTGCAGGACACTAAAAAGCAAGGGGGGAGGGGGGGTGGGGTGGAAGGGTGTGGTGGGGGCAGGGACAGACACTCGGAACTAAATTGAGAGAAAAGCCGGGCCTAACACACGGAGGAGGGATTTCACAATAGGACCGGGTGGGTTGGGATTAGAGAGGGACCGGAAGGACGCTAGAGGAAGCTCCTTCTCCGCAATGGCGGGGCCGGTCAGCTTGCGAGAGCTTCTCATGGGGGCGTCGGCCTGGCTGGGCTCTGAGAGTCCCGGAGGCCCCTCCGCTGAAGGCGGGGGGAACGCGGCTGGCACGCTCGAGCCCCCGTGGAGGGAAGATGAGATCTGCGTGGTGGGAATCTTCGGCAAGACGGCTCTGCGCCTAAACTCGGAGAAGTTCTCTCTGGTGAACACTGTGTGCGATCGACAGGTTTTCCCACTCTTTCACCATCAGGACCCTGGGGATCCAGGACCTGGAATCAAGACCAAAGCTGTCTCTGTCGGAGAGGCAGGAGGAGCCGGGGACCCGGGGGCTGCTGCCGGGGATTCTCTTCGCGGAGGTATGGCTACGGCGGAAGGAAACCGAGCTGAGCCAGGTCCCCAGGACTTTAGTCTTCTGCAGGCCTATTACAATCAGGAAAGCAAAGTTCTGTATCTTATTCTCACTTCCATCTGTGACAATTCACAGCTTTTGCGTGCTTGTCGGGCTCTCCAGAGCGGCGAAGCTGGAGGGGGCCTCTCTTTACCGCATGCAGAAACACACGAGTTCTGGAAGCATCAAGAGAAGTTGCAATGTCTCAGTCTCCTTTACCTCTTCTCTGTCTGTCATATCTTGCTCCTGGTCCATCCAACTTGTTCCTTTGACATCACTTATGATCGAGTATTCAGAGCCCTGGATGGACTAAGACAGAAAGTACTACCCCTCCTCAAAACAGCCATTAAGGATTGTCCAGTTGGCAAAGACTGGAAGTTAAATTGTCGACCTTGCCCACCTAGACTCCTTTTCCTCTTTCAACTCAATGGAGCCCTTAAGGTGGAACCCCCTCGAAGCCAAGATACAGCTCATCCAGATAAACCCAAGAAGCACTCTCCTAAAAGAAGACTACAGCATGCCCTGGAGGATCAGATCTATAGAATCTTCCGCAAAAGTCGAGTCTTGACTAATCAGAGTATCAACTGCCTCTTTACAGTACCTGCCAACCAAGCTTTTGTGTACATAGTTCCCGGAAGCCAGGAGGAGGACCCAATCGGCATGTTGCTGGATCAACTTAGGAGCCATTGTACCGTAAAAGACCCCGAATCTTTGTTGGTGCCCGCACCCCTTTCTGGACCTAGGCGGTACCAAGCGATGAGACAGCACAGCCGGCAACAGCTCTCCTTCCACATTGATAGCAGCACCTCGAGTTCTTCAGGCCAGCTAGTGGATTTCACTCTTCGAGAATTCCTATGGCAGCATGTGGAGCTGGTCCTAAGCAAAAAAGGTTTTGATGACAGTGTGGGCAGGAACCCACAGCCTTCCCATTTTGAACTGCCCACTTACCAGAAGTGGATCTCCGCAGCTGCAAAGCTGTATGAAGTGGCCATTGATGGGAAGGAAGAGGACTTGGGCTCACCCACTGGGGAGCTAACGTCTAAGATTTTAAGCAGTATTAAAGTCTTAGAAGGCTTTTTGGATATAGACACAAAATTCTCCGAAAACCGGTGCCAAAAAGCTTTACCCATGGCTCATAGTGCCTACCAGTCAAACTTGCCGCATAATTACACCATGACAGTCCATAAGAACCAGCTTGCTCAGGCTCTTCGGGTATACAGTCAACATGCTCGAGGTCCAGCCTTTCACAAATACGCCATGCAGTTACACGAAGACTGCTACAAATTTTGGAGCAATGGCCATCAGCTCTGTGAAGAGAGGAGCTTGACTGACCAACACTGTGTACACAAATTTCACTCCTTACCTAAATCAGGTAGCTACAAAGTTCCTAACATTTTGCACTGAAAATTTGAGTTGTGCTTTTAGTATTAGTGTGTGTGCATGTATGGTGTGTGTGTGTGTGTGTGTGTGTGTACGGGAGTGTACCTGTGGAGGTCAGAGGGCAGTGTAGTGAGGCCAGTAGTCTCCTACATTTACATGGGTTCCAAGGATCTGGCTCATGGAGTTAGCCTTGTGCTGCAAGCACTGTACCTGCTGAGCCATTTTTTACTCTTGTATTAAGATGATTTGTTTGGTATGTATTGGGTTTTTTTTTTTTTTTTAAAGAGCTTTGCAGAAATTTTACAGGAAATACTTTTTTCTTTCTTTCTTTGTTTTGTTTGTTTTCTGTTGTTTTTTGAAACAAGGTCTCTGTGTAATCCTGGCTGGACCTGGAACTCACTATGTAGACCAAGCTGACCTAAAAGTCACAGAACTCCTCCTGCCTCTGCTTTTGGAGTCTATGTGCCACCATACCCAACAGATACTTTCTTTTTATTTTTAAAATTGTGTGTGTCTGTGCATGCGAACCCATACACAAATACGGTGTGTGTGTGTATTTGTATGTGTGGATATGTGACTGCATGACATTTATGTGGAAGTCAGGTTCCCTCCTTTCGCCCATGAGTCCTGGGTATGGAACTCGGCTACCAGTTGAGTCATCTTGCCAGCTCCAGCCCTAAATTTGATCTTCTGCCTCTAACATGAAAACATCCCCCATGTCTAATTTTCTTTTTATTTAAACAGTGAACTCTAGTGAGTTGGTGGATGGGAAGTTTTAAGTGGGATGAAGTTTTAGAAAATGCATGGCCACCCTTTATCCTAAAGAGTTTTTGTTAAATTTATAGGGATATATTGAAAAGAAAGATCACTCATGATGTGACACAGAAGGAAAAAACAATCACTTAGAAATTTGACTTTTTATTTATTTATTTTTGGGGCAGGGTCTCACTGTAGACCAGACTGGCCTTGAATTCTTAGAGCTCCCTCTGCCTCTGCCGCCAGATTGCCGCACCCGCACTGCAGATATGAATGAGACCCCAAGTCTCATCCTCAGTGCTGAAAAAGGGGAAATCTTTATTCTTGTGAATTTAATCAAGATGTTTGTTGTTTGCTTGTTTGTGTGTATATGAGTTTAATTGCCAGAAAAATTTGGGGAGTTGATTGTTGTCGAACACAAAGTAAACTTGGCTCTGCAGAGTCTTTGTGTGATTAATAATGATGGTTACACCTTCCAGGAGAAAAACCAGAGGCAGATAGGAACCCTCCTGTGCTCTACCACAATAGCCGAGCCCGCTCCACCGGAGCCTGCAACTGTGGAAGGAAGCAGGCACCTCGAGACGACCCCTTCGATATCAAGGCTGCTAACTATGACTTTTACCAGGTAGACTCTGAAGCTTTCCTTTTTTTCTTAACGACTGAATATTATCCATAGCAGAATACCTAGAAAAGCCAATGCAACTGCAATGATAAAGAACAAGGGCAAGTTCTTTACATGCACTTCTTGTTTTTTGGTATTTTAAACCATATTTTATACATATAAAATATATAAACTACTGAAATGATGTAGTTAGATTTATTTATTTTTTTTGTTTTGTTTTGTTTTGTTTTCAAGACAGGGTTTCTCTGTATAGCCCTGGCTGTCCTGGAACTCACTCTGTAGACCAGGCTGGCCTCGAACTCAGAAATCCACCTGCCTCTGCCTCCCAAGTGCTGTGATTAAAGACGTGTGCCACCACCACCCGGCAATTATTTTTAAAGATTTTTACTTATTTATTTGGAAAGAGGCCTCTTTTAACTAATTAACTAGTTAATTTTTGTGGCAAGATCTGTGTATTCTTGTCTGTTCTGGAGCTTGTCCTCAAACTCTCCAAGGGATCTGCCTGCCTCTGCCTTCTGAGAGATGAGGTTAAAGGCATGAGCCACCATGCCTGGCTTGAGAAGAAGCTCTTACTATCTAGCTCAAAAATATCCATCTGCACAGTCTTATTTGTTACTAGAATACCTCATCAATGATATTTTTATTTAAATGTTTATGTGTGTGAATGTATATTGTGTGTGCATCCCTGTGGAGGCCAGAAGAAGGTGTTGGACCCACTGAAGCTGAAGTTATTTGTCTTGAGTTTTTTGCATTTGTGTGCTTATGTCCAGCACGTGTGTACTTGGTGTCCACTGTCAGCTGCTGTGGACAATCTGAAGCAGCCTCTGGGATTAAAACAAAAACATATTCTTAGAATGTTTCTCTATTTTTCAAAGAAACCAAGGCTCCAAAACTCTCACTACATGTAGGGGACCTTTGACAGGCCCATGCAAAGGTGTGCCACTGAGAAATTATGCTGAGATATTTTTTGGGTGAGGGGAGAGCGAAAGGCCTTTTCAGAGTTGGAACATGAGGGAGAGATAGAGGCAGACAGACAGAGGAGACAGAGAGAGGGGGAATGGGAGAGAGAGAGAGAGAGCTGGGGCGGCTGGGAGCCCTCGTATGTGCTGCACTTAGCACACCTGGTGCACCTGCTGGAGGAGGGTGGTGATGTAAGCTGCCTCTAGGTCCCTGAGGGTAGGCCAATGGGAATGCCCAGTTGCTAACACCCACTAAAATTAGAAGGCGGCGTGGGATCCTCTGAGACAGGAATTATGCTTGTGAGCCACCACGTGGGTGGTGGCAATCAAACCTGGGTCATCTATAAGAACAAGTCCTCCTACCCACTGAGCCATCTCTCTACATCTCCACTGGTATGGTTTTAAACAGAAGTCAAAAAGAGATAAATTTCTGATTATAAAACCACTCCTCCAAAACAATTTTTTAAATTACTTTTTCTAAGTGGGTCAGTGCAGCAAATGTGTTCAGTACTCTTTCTAATACTTATCACACTAATGGTCACTGGCATTAAAAACAGAGCCCTGCTTAGAAACACTGCCTAAAGAAATAATACATACTGGATTCTTTTGGAATATAGAAATAGTTCTTGCTACTTCAGTACCCAGAAAATTAAATTCATATATTCATGTGAGGGGGGGTGGGGGGAGAACAAACCTCCATGTTCTTCTCTGCTCATCCACTGATTGCTGGTCTTGTTTGTTAAAGTGTAGTGTATGTTTACTTGTGTAGAGATGACTAGCTCAGGATAATCTGGACCTTGCTCTGTGGCCCATGCTAGCTTTGAGCATTGAGTTCTGCTTCACTCAGCCTGCCTCTCAAATACTGTGTTACAAGCACACACTACCCACTCTCCGATCAGTAAAATGTGTGTGTGGGGGGGTGTTTTTTGTTTACTGATTTAAATGAGCATACCAAGAAGAATGTATTATTTGAAATAAAAAGTCTCCACTTCTTATTTCTCTTTATAGCTTCTGGAAGAAAAATGTTGTGGGAAATTGGATCATATCAATTTCCCTGTATTTGAGCCAAGTACTCCAGATCCTGCTCCTGCTAAAAATGAACCCTCTCCTGCCCCAGCAGACTCGGATGCTGAGAAACTGAAAGAGAAAGAACCTCAAACCCAAGGAGAAAGCACAAGCCTGAGTTTAGCTTTGAGCTTGGGCCAATCAACAGATAGCCTAGGGACCTACCCAGCTGACCCACAAGCAGGAGGAGACAACCCAGAAGTTCATGGTCAAGGAGAAGTAAAATCTGAGAAGAGACCAAACTTGGTTGACCGGCAGGCATCCACAGTTGAATATCTCCCAGGCATGCTACATTCAAATTGCCCAAAAGGTCTCTTACCTAAATTTTCCAGCTGGTCTTTGGTTAAATTAGGCCCGGCGAAGTCGTACAACTTTCATACAGGTTTGGACCAACAGGGCTTCGTTCCAGGAACAAACTATCTTATGCCTTGGGACATTGTCATCAGGACTAGAGCTGAAGATGAAGGAGACTTAGACACGAACTCCTGGCCTGCTCCAAATAAAGCTATTCCTGGGAAGAGAAGTGCAGTGGTGATGGGCAGAGGAAGGCGGAGGGACGACATAGCTCGAGCTTTTGTTGGCTTTGAGTATGAAGACTCTCGAGGTCGGAGGTTCATGTGCTCAGGGCCTGACAAAGTAATGAAAGTGATGGGAAGTGGACCGAAGGAGTCGGCTTTAAAAGCCCTCAACTGTGACATGCCCCTGTACATCCTGTCCTCGTCACAGGGCAGAGGGCTGAAGCCACATTATGCTCAACTTATGAGGCTTTTTGTTGTGGTTCCTGATGCTCCTTTGCAGATAATACTGATGCCTCAGGTAGGAAATGCAACCTTCCCTTAAACGACAGAAAACAAACAAACAAACAATGGTTGGTGGTCAAACAATGGGGGCTTGGTGGTCTTTATGGGACAAAGCATGTAAGCTCATGTTGACTTGGAACTGAATGTGTAGTTTGATATCTCTACCTCCCAAGTGCTGGGATTATGTGTGTGTATCCCTCTTCTTTATCAACTGAGCTGTATCCCAAGCCCATGACAATTATTTTAATTTTTGTTTGTTTGTTTGAGACCGTGTGGTCCAGACTAGCCTTGAACTCTGACCCTTCAGTCTCTACCACCTTGCGGCTAGGACGGCAGAGGTTCACACCCACATTTAGTTTAGGCAGAGCTAGAGATTGAACCCAGGTTCCATGTCTGCTTGATAAGCAGTGCACCAACTGAACTCCTCCCGCCCTTTGCTTTTCTCACTTTTATTTATTTACTTATTTGGGTTTTTTGAGACCAGCTCTCTGCTGCCCTGGCTTTCCTGGAACCTGAAACACAGACTAGGCTGACCTAGAACTCAGAGTTCTGCCGTCTATGTGCTCTAGCACAGAATTTCCTTCCAGCCCCATATCTGCTTAAATATTTTATTTCCATTTTCTTATCTATTTATTTATTAGCTGTTTATGTGCTCACTGGTACGCTAAGCCAGCCCTCTACTCACTAAGCTAAATCCCCAGGTACCTAATTTCTTTTTAAATCCAAGAGATTTTTATTGCTTTAACGGTTACAGCTGTTAGTAAGAATTTGATTTAACCCTAGTTTACCTGATGATTTAGACGTACAGTCAAAAACAAAAACCAAACAAGCTTGGCATGGTGATGCAGGCCTTTAATCCCAGAACTCCAGAGGCAGGTGGATCTCAGAATTCAAGGGCAGCCTGGTCTACAGAGTGAGTTCTAGGACGGCCAGGGATCTGGGGAGAAAGATCCAGTATCAAAACAAAAAAACACAATCTAGCCAAATGGGAAAGAGAGCTGAGGGAACCAGACATCCACCGAGGTGAGGTGAGGTGAGGTGAGGTGAGGTGAGGTGAGGTGAGGTGAGG
>NW_021604658.1:3761445-3763045 GCF_004785775.1 Grammomys surdaster | reverse complement strand
GGTGAGGTGAGGTGAGGTGAGGTGAGGTGAGGTGAGGTGAGGTGAGGACCCAGGGACTCATCAAGCTTCCTCATTTCTGTTCATTGTAGTTGATTGATCTTCAGTGTCCTTAGAACCCATTGTCTGTTTAGAGATTTATCTGTCAGGTGTTTCTTATTGAGAAATCTAAAAAGTAATTTTGTAACCTGTGTTTTTCAGGTTCAACCAGGCCCACCACCTTGTCCAGTATTTTACCCAGAAAAACAAGAAATCACCCTCCCACCTGATGGCCTTTGGGTCTTGAGATTTCCGTATGCTTACGTGACTGAGAGAGGACCTTGTTTCCCTCCTAAGGAGAATGTGCAGCTTGTGAGCTACAAGGTGCTCCGAGGAGTGCTCAAGGCAGTTACACAATGACTCTTCTAGCCGCTCTGCCCAGACTGAAGCTGCTGTTTGTCTTGTTTTTGATGGTCATGAAGTTTTTTTTTTAATGTGTATACTGTTTTCCCGACATCCAATGTGTTTTGGTTACAAGTATTCAGTATTTGGACAATAATTGTTCCATTATTTCATTATATTGATATTTATTGTAAAATCAATAAAAGTTTGTTCTAGAAAAAAAAAGATACAAAATGTATACTTGGTATCTATTTTGTCTTATTTTTATTTCATTGTCATGATAAGGCATATTTTTATCATAATTTAGTGTCCTATTCTTCTGGTAAGTAAAATAATAGGGGCTGGAAACCTGGCTCTTAAGAAAGCACTTGTGGCTCTTTCAGAGGATCCCTTTGGATGTCCAGGATGCACAAGGCTCATAGCTGCCTGTAACTCCAGTCCTAAGGTTTCTCTGTGTAACTGGCTATCCTGGGACTCGATTTGTAGGACAGGCTGGCCTAGAGATCAGAGATACACCTGCCTCAGGCTCCCCAAGTGCTGGGACTAAAGGCTTGCACCACCATTGCCCAGGAAGTTGATGTTTTTCAAATTGTTTTCAAAGCAAAGTTAGTATTTCCCAATGGCTATAAAACCTATACTTTCAAGTTTAAGGCAAGCCTATACTAACTACATAACAAAACCTACCCTCAAGTTGGAAGAGGGCTGAATGTCTTAGCGTTTGCCTGTGATCCCACCATTCAAAAGTCAGAGATAGCAAGATTAGATGTTCAAGGCCACTCTAGACTACTTGAGCTAGTTGGAAGCCAGCTAGAACTACGAGACGAACAAAACAGAATAAAAGAACAAGGTGATCTAAATTATCTACCACAAGGACTGAATTGCAAGAATCTGGTGTAGCCCTGGCTGTCCTGTAACTAGCTATGTAGACTAGGCTGGCCTCAAATAGAGATCCACCTGCCTCTGCCAAGTGCTGGGATTAAAGGTGTGCATCCCCATACCCGTCAATATACTTATTTTTAATGGAGAGGGCTACTTATGTGTATGAATGTTTTACCCGCACATATGTATGTATGTATGTATGTATGTATGTATACTATGCACATGCCTGGTGATCAAAGAGGTCAGAAGAGGGCATCAGATTCCATGGGAATGGAGTTACAGGTAGAAGGGGTCCTCTCCTCTGAAAGAGCAGCAAGTGATTTTTTTTGTTTTTTGTTTTTTT